>NW_004955517.1:2029657-2043598 GCF_000276665.1 Chinchilla lanigera | reverse complement strand
GGAGGAGGAGGAGGAGGAGAAGGAGAAGAAGGAGAAAAAGGAGGAGGAGGAGGAGGAGGAGGAGGAGGAGAAGAAAGAGGAGGAGGAGGCAGAGCGGGGGGCGGGGGAGGAAAGGGAGAAAGCTCCCGCGCGTTCCCTTTAGCAGTGAGGAAAGGCAGCGAGCACCCTCTGTCCAGTGCCATCTGCAGACAGAACTGCTGACACCGCCTCTGAGCTCAGATCCAAGGATGCGAGGCCCTGGCCAGGCCCTTCCAACTGGAGTTGTATTCCTGAGCAGCAGTGGAAGCCCAGGAGGGAGGCTGGAGCTTCCCAAGTCTTACAGGGAGCAGCTCCAGGTGAACTGCGCCAGGGTGTGCTTACTTTCCCGGGGCACAGTGCTGGCCATGGCGGTGAGAACAGAGGTTCGTCTGTACCCACAGCCCCGCGAACCTGGCGTCCACCCCGAAGCCAAGTGTTCCCTGAGTCCCGTGAGCTCTGCCTCCTGCCGCAACCACGGACTCTGGGACGCAGACTGCGTCTCCCTGGTACCACCCTTGCCCCACCCTACCTGCTGGCTGCAGCCTTCCCTGGGCAGCTCCCTGGGGTGCTCAAGGCGGCAAGGCTGCTGCCGCCACCACAGGAGCCCTCCACGAAGGGCTCCTGCCACCTCTCCCCGCAGCCGGGGCCCTCTGCAGGCCACCTCTGCCTGGGGACCCCTGGAACCCGGAGCCTCCCTTGCACCACCTGCTGAGAGCCAAGGTGATCAGCCCTGAGAGCCCAGCCAGCTGCTCTGGGTGTCCTGGCCTGCCGTCCACTCAGCTGGGGACCCCGTGAGGCCCTGGAAACCTAGAGGAAGGCCGCAGGCAGGGCCAAATCTGGGAACGGCAGCGAAGTACTGCTCTCCTTATAGGTGCTGGAGGCCAAGAGGAGGCAAAGCCCCAGGCCCAGCCCTCTGCTTACACGCTGGTGACAGCAGAAGCGGAGTGGTCCACCTTCGTGTCCAGTCGGGGCCCCTGGACACCTATCCACCCTTCAGTCCCGCAGGAGCCTTCACCATCTGCTGCCCGACCTGTGCCAGCCCAGGGCACGGTCTCCTCTGAGCATCTGCTGCACAGCCAGCAGCGTCCCCCCGGGAGCCTCAGGCCCTCCTGCCCCTCCCAGGTGCCGCCCTGTGGGCCCCTCACCCTGAGCTACCCGAGCTGTTAGAGCCCTGCCATCCCCACATGACATGCACAGCCACAGCCCTTCCCACCCACCCACAGGGGCCACCCTGCCCCTGGTCACCAGCACTGCTTCTTCTCGCAGGTCTGCCACCCCACGCCCCTCAGCCCACATGAGGAGCCTGTCCTAAGACGCCTGGCTCACTCCGAGACCCTGCACTGACTGTCCCCTGCCTGCCCACCCCTGCCTCTCCCGGGCCAGGACTGCAGGAAGGCGGCCCTCTCCCCATGGGCCCAGGGGCACTAGCTAGTTCCACTTCGGTTCATTTAGAGAGTAAGGATGTTTACTATCATGATAATAAAAGGCACTTTAGATAAGAAACTGTATAGAGTATATTCTTATTTGCTGTCACTATATGTTTTATTATATGCATGTAGTCTGTTTACCCGCTTTCCTACTGAGGCACATTATATGAATTTCTTGTAGATGTAAAGGCAGTAAGGTTGGAGGAAAAACAGATCTAACCAAGAACTGTTAGAATATATGACACTGAAATATGATACCTTTTGACTTATACTACGTGTTTCTATAAAAGTGAAATGCAGGCCAGGAGTGGCGACCCATGCTTGTAATCCCAGCCCTCAGGAGGCTGAGGTAGGAGGACTGCCCCAAGTTCCAGGCCAGCCTGGGGTGCTTAGTGAACCTTGTCTCAAACAAATAAACACAAGTTGGACAGACTGCTGGCTGAGTATCTCTGTGTACAGGTAAGTGTCACGGCTTGTGTCTCGATGTCCCCCAAAGCCTCAGGTAGTCACGGGAGTTGTCAGAGGTGGCAGGATCTAGAGTGTGTGATGCTGACATCAAGGGTGTGTGACTATTACTTTAGTCCACTGACTGGTTTGGCACAGTCTAGGTAATAACAGGAAGGCCCCCCCGGGTGTGAATGTGGGGCACACAGCGGGCATATAAGGTAAGGGACAGAAAAAGGGGTGTGGGGGCTGGCTGCTGCTTGCAGCTTGCTGCTTTGGCTGTTTCTGCCTGCCACGAACTATTTCTCCTCTGTGGTGCCTGTCTGCCATGGGCCACCCTGCCTTGGAGCCCGCGGACTACGGAATACGTAGTCCTCTACAGACTATGAGCTAAATAAACCTTTCGTCCTTTAACTGTGGGGGTTGGGTATTTAGTCTCAGCAACAGGGAAGGTAACTAAGACAGCTGGTTCTACACAACACGAAGCTCTAACTTACTTTAAAGTCTCATGCCTGTCTGGATGATGCTGGATCACCTTTGCCAAAGCATCATATTCTGAAAGACAAAAACAGAAAAAGATCAAATTAAAGTTTTTTCTTTTTTCAAATCTGGATTATGAAGACAGAATATATGGGGGCTGGGGATTTAGCTCAGCGGCAAAAGTGCCTGCCTGGCAAGCGCAAGGTCGTGAGTTCGGTTCCCAGTACCGGAGAAAAACAAACAAACAAACAAACAAAAAAAGACAGAATATATATCACAAGTCTCTCCTGCTCATTTTTCTAGTATAAAAGAAAAATGATGATGCGTGGAGAATGCTGCCCGTTTCCCTCGATTCACCCAAAACTGAGTCACTTGCAACATCACAAGTGCTCCATCTGGAGAGCTAGGTCCTGCTTTGGTCCTCCCATTACAAGTCCTAGACAGGACATAGGGGCCCCCGTAAGCTTAGTGGACTTCGGTCAGTACTGCTCAAGTGGATTAACTCTGAAAAGGCTCTTACTCACTGTTTCCCCAACAGCAAATCAGTGAGGAAAATACATCCCACCATTATCCCCAGATCTTAGGTAAGAGCACTTCCCACTAATTCTAAAGGTAAAATGTTTTAAAACTTTGAAATGATTTAAAATTAAGACATTATTTCTACTTTACTAAATCCTCCAAAATTAAGTCATTTTTATCCTGCTAACCTTTCTTAAGAAATGACAAATGCTAGGGTTTACTTTAAAATCTCATAACAAATAAAAACACTGCAAATATTTCTAAGTAATTTTCAATTATTTATTATGTAAGCCAGTATCTCTTCCTATAAACTGGCCACTGAACCTCACCATAAATACTTTTAACTGAATGCAAAAGCCAACTTTTAAAAAGGAAACATAACCTTAGAGATGTGGCTTAGTGGCAGAGCACTTGCTTAGCATTTGTGAGGCCTGGGATTTAATACCTACTACCACCACCAAAAACTGAATCCATATACAAATAAAGAGAGGAAATAAAATTTCATCTCAATTAGCTCATTAAAAATTGAAATTCAAGGGCTGGGGATTTAGCTCAGCGGCAAAGCGTCTGCCTGGCAAGCGTAAGGTCGTGAGTTCGGTTCCTGGTACTGGAGAAAAAACCAAAAAAAATTAAAAAAATAAAAAATTGAAATTCAGTAAGGTGTGGTGGCGCACACCTGTAAGCCCAGCACTAGGGAGGGTGAAGCAGGAGGACTGCTGCGAGTTCAAGGCCTGCCTGAACTGTATAATGAAACCCTGTTTCAAAAAGATTTAAAAAAAAAAAAATTGAAACTCATTGCTCTGGAACTCAGCATATTAAGCAAGCATGATTTTTCAAATAAAATCCTTTGCATTATAAAATAATAACATGCTCAGGGGGCCAGGGATCAAGCTCCGCGGCACAAGTGCCTGCCTGGCAAGTGCAAGGTCCTGAGTTTCCATTTCTGGTACCAAAAAAAAAAAAAAAGCTTACCAAAACAACAACATGCTCAGTATAAAATAAAACAAAAATGAAAAAACTAAGACATAAAAATCCACAGCCCCCAAATAACCATTTCCTATTTTCTTATAGGTTTCTACATACAATATTTGTCATTAGACATGTATTTTATTTTTATTTTTTATTTTTTGAGCCAGGCTCTTGCTATGCAGTTCAGGCTGGCCTTGAGCCCACTTTGTAGACCAGGCTGGTCTCGAACTCGCAACAATCCTCTTGCCTCAGCCTCCCAAGTGCTGGGATTACAGGTGTGCACCACCATGGCCGGGTTGTATTTTATTTTTAAATTTTTCAATTTACATTATAGGATGAATCATGCCCTTGTCATTAAAAATTATTTTGCAAGTGTTTTAGCTGCATATGGTCATATTCCAATTTTAAAACAAAGGCAATTAGAACAAAATTAAATTTTAATTCTTACTAGATATTTAGGCAGCCTATAAATGTCTGCTTGTCCTAGAAATCTACTGGATTTAAATTTCTTTAAAGTAGTTCCATTTGCTTGTTTCTAAACAAACCACTAAATCTCATACATTTCTGTCAATCAACTTTGATTAACCATAATGTTACTTAGGCAAGAGAGTCTAAAGACAGAAAAAAATTAACACTAAGAAATACTTAATAATGAACACATTTCAGTAAAATCTTTTAGCAGAGCTTTCCCTCTCTTCTATTTTAAAGAATAATATGACTTTAGAATTAAAATCTAATTTTTTGGTAAATTATGTTAATTCTGGCTGCAGATTTGACCTCACAACATCAAAAGCTGCCTGAAAATGCCAGTCAGTAATAAAGTATTTGCGCACCCAATCCCTCAAAACCCTTACCTTGGCGATTTTTTCGTATTCGTTTTGCTTGAAGAATTTGCTTTTTGCACTCAGCAATTTTTTCATGTGCTCCTGCAATGCTGCATTCTATACAGAAAGGTTAAAAAAAAAATTGCTATAACATATAGAATCTCCATCCATTTCCAATTCTAAAACATGTTTCTAAATGTAATTTCCACTGCTAACAAAGTAACGTTGAAACCAAAGCACTGTATCATATTAGAATAAGCATTTTATAGCTAGTATTTACTGTTATTTCTACTAATATTGTAATTGTTGTTATCTTTTTGTCACCAACTAAGGAAAACTTTGGTCATTTTTTTCTTTAGACCATAGAAAAATAAAAAATTAGAGACAAAAACATTAATTACTTTAAGTTTCTCTCACCTATTTCTTTGTAAATTTTTTCATAGTTTTCCATCTCCCTGAGATTCATATCATACACCAGCAAAGTTTTGCCCATTGAAAACTCACACTGGGACAGCGTGCTCAGCATGCGCTGGTACTGGCTGTACCTAACGGGAAAGCGAGATGCACAGGTAAGGACATCTGCGGATTGCCAACGTTGAACTACTATAACCCAGGCAAAAACCTGCCCATTAAATTACACCACGCTTTGAGAGAATCCCTGGTTTACTTAAAATAACTTAGAATATCTGTTCTTCCTCTTTTCTTTTCTCTAACGTGGTACATCTGAATTCATAAACGGCTTTAGTTACAGATGCAAGATGGGGCTGCTGTTCATATCAATATGGTCTTAATTCAAGCAAATTTTCTGAATTGTTGAAACACTTCAAAATACTGATTAAGCTGGTTGTTATCTTCACAATTCTGTTCACATAATTTTTTCACTCTGTTCAGTATAACTAAGTAAGTATCTATGAGAGCAAATCCAGATGAAAATTTTCCTATGCTAAAAAAATTATTAAGAATATAGCTAGGTGCAACCCAAGGCAGGATGGCTGGGAGCTGGAGGCCTTCTTGGGCTACACAGTGAGTTCTGAACTACACGGTGAGACCTTGCCAAAAGAACAAAATAACAAACAAGAGAGCATATATTCATACATATTTTGTAGCAACTTTAACTTATTAACAAAGGAGAAAATTTCATTTAGATATTTTGTTATTCTACACTTATCTGCTAAAAAAACTAATGATCTTGAATTTCATCCTCACTACTCTGCTTTTTGCACATTTCATAAATATAAAGGAGGCCTTTAAAGAGAAGGGCCAGAAAAAAAAACCTTCTGATTGACCCCGAGATGACTTCATTGGATGTTTAAGGTGAACGAAAATTCGAAATACAGGATCTCAATGTGACCACATCAGGACATCAGTAAAGGAACAGGAGTGAAATGAAATACCCCTCTTCTTGGGATCCAGAGTTGCACCACTTAATGAAACTTTTCACGAGCAGATTAATCCTTCGATCATCTCCAGCCCCATCTCCATCGATCAGGAGACGTTTCCTTATGACTTCGTCTAGGAGAAAGGGTAATGAGAGTTAAAGTGACCTTCTCGCTCTTGGTAACTTTCAAGGACAAATCACCAATAGCATCACTCATTTACTCATTCAAAATAAAAGGACAGAATGCCACTGAACTGCACAAACATACTGAAGTAGCAAATTTTACGTCATGTGTACGTCATAGTAAGAAATACGTGGCTTGCTAAGGAAGGTGATTGTGTGCAGTGTATCAGGCTTGTTCTACAGGCTGAGGCTACAGGTGAAAAGTCTGCACAAAGCTGGCATCCTGTCACCAAGAGAGGAAGCAGTTTCCAGAAACAACCAAGAAATGATGCTGCTAATTCTTGAAACTTTCTTGGGGAGGAGGGCCAGCCCAGACAAAAGGAAGTCAAGAATGCGCCTGTCCCTGACCGGTGTGGGCCACCAGCACAAGGAACTGAGAAAAGGAGACGTAAAAGATACAACGGCAGACTAGAAAACAGGAGGAGAGGTCAGAGAAAAAAGAATAGATTTGTTAAATAAATGTATAGTTTAGTTACATCACCTTTAAATGTTTTCATCCCCGTGAGGATTTTTAACAAGACTATCTCACTTCTGCCCTAAAAAGGAATAGAGGGGGCTGGGGAATTAGCTCAGCAGCACAGCACTTGCCTTGCAAGTGCAAGGTCATGAGTTTGATTCCCAGTACCGGAAAAAAAAAAAAAAACAACAAAAAAAACAATAATAATAAAAAGGAATAGAAAGGGAATACAGCTAGGTGTGGTGGCACAAATCTGTAATCCCAGCACTTGGGAGGCTAAGGCAGGAGGATCGTTGCAAGTCTGAGACCAGTCTGGGCTACAAAGGGAGCTCAAGGCCAGCCTGAACTGCATACCAAGGCCTTGTCTCAAAAAGACCAAAAAAAAAAAAAAAATACAGGAAGGAGTGCAGATAGAGATCAGTAAGAAGTGGGTTCCCCACTCACGTGCCTGCAGCCCTGAGCTGGTGCTCTTGCCTGGACAAAATAATGCTGCATCGTAATAAGGACCAGCGGTGAGCACGATACAAATACCATTTCCACCTGAAGACTGGCAGCGATCAAACCTGATAATCACTGTCTCGGCAAGGGTGCTGGGAAACTGCGCTTATGTACAGTGATGGAACGGAAACTGTCATCCCCTTTTAGGGCCTCTGGACATAACAGATAAAATGCACACAGCTTCCTGACTGCATAATTTCAATTCCCAGAATTTATCCTTCAGATACATATGTACCCATGCACAAAAACAGATGTAAAAGGATGTTTGCAGTAGTGGTATCTGTAATAGAAAGATTGCAAAGCTTATCACTAGCCGGTAGGAGACTGGTTAAAATATGAAACGTTCATGTAATGGAACAGAATGCAGCCCAAAGAAGAGTGCGGGGAATGCGAGTCAGTCTCCCTCGATCTGTGAACTAACACAGGTGCACACATACAGTACATTCCCGTTTGCACAGGCAGGGGAAGGCCGTGCGTGTGCGGCACACACACGACTGCCCTCAGAGAAGTACGGGAAAGAGTCACAAGACGCTGGTAATATCAGCTTTTTAACGTGAGAGGGACCACAGAAAGAGAGGAAAAAAAGCCGTAATTTTCTTACTTGCCCTTGTCCAGAGTTGGATAGGTTGTAGGGTTTTGGGGGGTTGGTTTCCTTTCTAATCCAATGCACCAGTTTTTTAAAACAAAAATTTAAAGTGCAGATAATTCCTGGGGCGCCTGCACGGTGAACATAACAATAGCTCCTGTGTGTAGGCAGAAGTACTTCTGAGCACAGGTGCAACAGACAGAAACTTTGGAAGGCAGATGGCTCTAGTTTTAAAATACATTCTGCGATAACATCGGATAGAGACTTTTAGAACTGGGTTTGGTCGTCAGAATCATGGCTTTGAGAGACTGCTGAAGCGACAAATTCATCAGGTTTTAATTTTACATTTAAAAATACAAATTATGCTTTCTGTTTTTAACCATCAACAAAAATATTTGAAGAGATAGACAAAAGACAGTCTCTGAAGACATTAAAATGCAGAAAATAAACTGCTTTTTTTTTTAACCACCAATCTTTCAAGTTTTGAAAAGAAGAGGAAATGCGCTGAATTAGGTAATCTGTGATATAACGCTGCTCAATAATTCTTTGCTCATTTTGCTCAAGGCCCCCCAGAACCCCATCTTCTCCCCAGATGCCTGGACTACCAGCCTTATTGAGTACTGGGTTCTGAACTATACATGCATTTAGAATAGGCAGACAACATTGCAGAGAAACTGGAGCAGAGGTGCCTTAACTGAGGGGGAAGTTATTAGACTTTTCAAGTTTGGTAACTAAAAATATTTAACATATATTTTGTGGTCATCCCAACAGTGCACTTTTAAGACCTGTGCACTTTTATATATGCAATGCTCCAATTAGAAAGGCTTCTGGAAAACGCTCAGAACACCGTACAGACACCACACAAACCAAATCTACAGGCCGCTCCATGAGGGGCAGTCCTCTCCTCTCTGATCCTCAGCATCTCACCTGTCTTACACATTCAGGTGCTACGTAAATATTTCCGGATTGAACTTGTGGTACCTGCCAGGACCATCTGCCTTCTAAAGAGCTTTGTCTCAACGCTCCATGACGAGGGACAAGAGGCAACTACCTTCCCTTACTTTCATTTGTACAGTAGAGGTTGTTATACAAAGGATGAAGACATGAAATAAAGACCAGAGCCCTTTCACTCACTTGAGAAATAAACATACAAATACATATACATACAAGGGGAGATTAGAAAGGGAGATCCTTCTGACTTGTGGAAAATCAGATCTGAGCTCTTCCTTTGATATTTAAAAATCATCAATCAAAAAAGTGAAGGGTACTTTTACCAATATCTTTCAAAATTTCAAGTAACGTATACCATTGGATTTAACAATCCCAGGGTACACATTGGAACATTATGACAGGACATTAAAAACCATTCAGACATCCATCAACAGGGGCACAAATTAAATTTTGGTTCAAGAACGTGATGGAGGGGCCGGGATATAACTCAGTGGCACAGTGCCTGCCTGGCAAGCAAAAGGTCCTGAGTTCTACTCCTGGTACAAAAAAACAAAAAAAAACAAAAAAAAACAAAAAAACAAAACCATAATGGAAGAGTATAAAGCTGTAAGAAAAAAAAAAAAAATGAGGAACCACTCTATGTACTGAAAAGAGATCATTTAAGTAACCTGTTATAAGCAAGGTGATGAATAATATGCTGTTTAAAATAAATGGGGCAGAATAAAAATATACAATTATATCTGTTCACATTCGCATGGATACCTTGGAATGATCTACAAGAAACTAATAAAAGGGTATCAAAAGAGAAGTCGGTACCAGTTGGGGAGACAGGAAAATACCGATCTCATGATGTTGTTTCCGACATCTATGTACCTATGTAGATACATATTGTTTGGTTTTTAAAATGCATTAGTCGTCAAAATCTTTAGTTGTTTAAAAAGGAACCTAGCCTGGTGTGGCACTGAATGCTTGTAGATACCAGCACTTCAGGAGCCTGAAGCAGGAGGATTTCAGTTCAAACCCAGTGAGACCCTGTCTCAAAAAAGAAAAAGGGCAGGGATGTAGCTCAGCGCCAAGGCCCTGGCTTCAGTCCCCAGGAAGATGTGTGTGGAGGGACCACTTCACTTCTCCCGTTCCCACATAGCAGGCAGAGAGAGCTGTGAGTTCCCGCAGAGCTGAGGGAATGAAAGGCTTGGCCTGGGCCCTGAATACTCACTCTAGAACACTCGAAGACTGGACAAGACAAACACCCGTAGTGGAGCACAGGATGTAAAAGCAGTCAAGGGTGCACACTGTAGGGGTCCATGTGATAGTGAACAGCAGACTACTAAATACAGACTTTGAAGGTAGGAACTTTTTTTTTTTTTTTTTTTTTGGTTTTTCTCCGGTACCGGGAACCGAACTCACGACCTTGTGCTTGTCAGGCAGGCGCTTTTAGCCACTGAGCTAAATCCCCAGCCCCTGAAGGTAGGAACTTTGAGTTGCCAGCAATTTGCAGGCCGAACTTTCTAGGAACATCAAGCTGAGGAAAGCAGACTGTAAGCAGGAAAAGCCCGGAAGCAGGAAGGCTGGTTAGAAGGCCGCCAAAGCACTTGAGTTAGTAGCAAACAGGGCCTAACTAGAACGATTAGAATCGCAGGTACTGGAAAGCAGGTTAGGACTGAGCAGAGCCTGGTACACAAAAAGCTGGAGCTGACCCCAACAAGGGGCAGGGAGAGTGGGTGTGGTCCCAGACCCTCTACCCACCTCCGCTGAGCCCTTTCCAGCCCAAGCACACTCACAATCAACCTCCTGGGGCCGGAAATCAAAATCGGGGCCAATGCCTTGGCCACTTCATCCAGTGTTTACTGTGTGTGTGTGTGCAGGTGCGCGTGCATGCACACAAGTGTACGTGTGTATGTACTTGAGAGCAACATTTGCCCTCACCTGTAAAATGGGAATGAACCTAACCACTTTGCAGGAGTGCTGTGAAAGTTCATGGAAATAAGAGTACACGAAAGGGCACAATGATCGTCATATTAGCAAAAATACTATCTTTATGTTAAATTTAACCCACAAGTTGTATCATCTAAAATGCTATGAAGAGTAAATGTTTAGCAGTACCTGTAGACAGGTCTATGTACCTATGGAGCTACTTATTGTGGGTCTGTGTACACAAAAACTGGCCGTCATGGTTTTCACAGAACTGCTTCTCCCTCTCAAACCTATGGGGGTCGCAGTATTTCTAGCTTAGACTGTGTAGATAGCTGCTGCCTGGAACTCTCCGCGGACAGTCTGTTAAACAGCATCTATAAAGTGAGCTCCAAAAGCGATAAAATAGACAAAGGTTACATACGCAGTTTGAGAA
Source organism: Chinchilla lanigera (assembly GCF_000276665.1). Lineage (NCBI taxonomy): Eukaryota > Metazoa > Chordata > Mammalia > Rodentia > Chinchillidae > Chinchilla > Chinchilla lanigera. The sequence continues at coordinate 2,032,517 of NW_004955517.1, read as the reverse complement.
CAGATCCTGTATGTTTCAGAGTTCCGAACACATATGATATGAGCATTATGATTTTTAACACCTTAATCATTCAGTTCCATACTGAACACTTAAAATATGCTTTGTTTACTGTGCACATCAATTTCATAACTGCTTCAAGTCCTCTGCACACAATCTGACTGCTTACATCTTCCACCTAGTATAAACAATACACATGGCTTAGAAGCTACTTTTCATACTATAAATTGAGATGAGGAGGGACTAAGGCCATGTAAAGACCATGTTTGTACAGACTGCTATTAGATTTATCACTGAGTCACTATTAACTACTTCCTGAGTTATTAAGATGAATTACACACAGCTCATGTTAAGGCTCTCATGGCAAGATAACTCCTGACCCCTCCTTTCAAGAAGTTTAAAATCATTAAAATAGTTTTTAAGTTCAACAGTATTAAGAAGACACACAAAAGGTGTGTGGAAAGAACTATTAAGAGGATAATATATTCCTCCATGTAAATATTGATCTCTCCTGAGATTCTTAGGACTAATCTCATTAAACTGCTGATACCAAAGTAAACTATTTACATGATAGTTACATTTTTAAAAATTTAAAAAGTGGAAAGTGTTGGCTATGGTTTTTTTCCTGTTTTTCTAAATGTTTAGAATATGGTACAAGGGCAAGGCATGGTGTTGCACACCTCTAACCTTAGCACTTGGGAAGCTGAGGCAGGAGGATTGCCTCAAGTTTGAGGCCAGCCTGGGCTACATAGGGAGTTCAAGCCCAGGTTAAACTATATAGTAAGACTCAAAAATCAAACCAACAAATAAAAAAATATGGTACAAGAATAAAATGACAATCTCGCCATGAAAAAACTACTTATCTTAGCTAGGTGTGGTGGTGTACACCTGTCAGCCCAGCCCTGCGGGAGGCTGAGGCAGCAGGACTGCAAGTTGAAGCCCAGCCCGGGCAACATAGGGACTTAATAAGGCCCTACCTCAAAATGAAAAATAAAAAGGACGGGGTTGCAGTTCAGTGCAAAGGCCCTGGATTCAACTCCTAGTACTGCAAAAGGCAAACAAAAAACTATCTTGGCTAAACAAATATTGTGTAACAGTTGAACTCTGTTAGTTATCCCTTTGCTAGGGCCCCAGGAAACACAACGAATTAGATGAATTCACTGGCATTAGTGAAAAGAAGAGTCCTGTTTTTTAGCCCACAAAGATCCAATTTACACTGGATGAGCAACCGACACAGGTGTAACTGCAGCAGCAAACGCAATGTCTACACCCTCCTACTGGGTGAACACACAACCCATTCGTTATTTTTCCCTCTGGAAAGTGTCCCGCTTCAATAATAGGTTACACGGTCACTCAGCTCTATGGTGCCGTACACGTATTATCCGTCACACGTCACCCTTGAAGCAACCCCATGAAGTATGTGCTATTGTCTCCCTTCTGCAGATGAGTGACACCTCTGCATTCCGAGGAGACGCACACAGTTACGTTATACAGTCACAGCGCAGTTCCATTATCCCGTCGTATTGTTTACAGGCATTATGAAAAATCATTACTTCAGATTTTAACAAGCATATATCCACGCATCACACTTTTCTAATTAAAAAACAAAAGCTACTGTCAAAACCAACAAGCTCTTGGAACCGGCACGCGCAGCCCATGCCGCCCCGTCCGTTTCCTCCTTTCCCATCTGCTGCTCCGGTGTACGACGAACTGCCTAATGTTCTCTACTACACAAAGCGCTTCAGAATTTATTTCTATCAGGGTACTATCACACTGTTTAGCACCCTTTAAATTAACACCTACAAACACAAACTGCTAACATCAAGCTGCCTTTCAGTTGGCCAAAATGCTAGGGTGCCCTCAGGGAAAGGAGACTGGCTTTGCTGCTAGCTAGCTGTGTGACCGCGGGTCGGTAACTCCGTGGGATCCTGTCTTCTCACCTATGAAGTGACAGCATCAGTGAAGATACCTCACCGTAATACTTATAGTGATGTGCCTTCCTTCTGCGCCAGTCCAGCTCCTCCCATTAGGTGGAGAAATAAAGGGCTTCTGCGACACAGGCCCACGTAAGGCTAACAGGAGCCCACGGTGGCGCGGGTACTCACGTCTGTGAGGACCACAGACTCCATCTAAGCACAGCCCCTCCTGAGAGCCTTCCAGGACGGCGCGCATCCGCGTCACCGTCCTCCACACCGCCCCACTGATGCGCACGTCTCGCACGCCCAGTGCTTTGTTTGCTGGACTCACCACTCCCACGCTTGGCCTCCCCGAAGCGGGTCTCTACAAGCAACTCAGCATCACCTCAGAGGTGGCCGGGTCACGAACTCCCCCGCGTAGGGCCTGCACGCAGCGCCAGCCTCCCGCGGAAGGAGCCAGCCTCCGCCCACAGCCCGCAAGGCTCTTTGAGCTCCCATTTACGTGCTCCTGCACGCCGGCCGTTGGATCCAACCTCACTGGCCTTTTTATCTTCTCCGCGAGGCGATGGAGTTTGTTTTCACACCAAGCCTTTGCCTCCACTTACAACGTTTGGTTTTTTTGTATGTGACACAGGGTCTCCCTATGGAACTATGTAATTCAGTTGTTTTTAGCCTACACCTTTGCTGCCATCTGCCTTGTTTTTTCTAGTTTTTGAGATACGTTCTCACTATGTAGCTCAAGCGGGCCTTGAACTCACAGAGATCCTCCTGCCCCAGCTTGCCAACTACTACAGGTGCGCACCACCATGCCTGGCCAGGCACCTCTACCTACTTTCCTGGGCTCTTCACACAGCTGACCTTTGCAGGTCCCACTTTAAATGGGACCTCAGGTAGCAGACCTGAGGTAGCAGACCTGAGGTAGCAGACCTGAGGTAGCAGACCTGAGG
>NW_004955517.1:2027280-2028697 GCF_000276665.1 Chinchilla lanigera | reverse complement strand
AAAAAAAAAAGACCGTTGGCTAACTTAGTACCCCCGTGCACTCAGACAAGTTACTCATGTCTTTGGGTTGAAGTTTCATCTATAAAATGAAGCTAATAACTAGAACACTGCCGACACACTGTACAGGCACAGTATAAATGCTAGGCCAGAAGAGAAGTTAGTGCCTCAGTTTCCCTTCTTCTTGTCCATCCTCACAAAGCACACTGTTTTACCACAGATCTGGGGCCGGGGATGTGGCTCAGTGGTCCAGCGTTTGACTACCATGCTCAAGACCTTGGGTTCAATCCCCAGCATAGCATACACAAAAATAAAAGCTGATCTCATCATGCCGCATCAGCACTAAGAAATTTTAATGCCTTCCCAGTGCCCTTAAAAATCTGTGGCGCCTTCCTTGCTAAATTCTAACCAACAGTTACCATCTCTGAGTTCTTCCAACACCTTGGGGCTTTGCATAAATGGTTCTCTGCCTGGAACTCCAGTTCAACTACACCTATTTATCCTTCAACAATGGGATTAGGCTGGGTGTGGGGATGCATGCCTATAATTCCAGCACTCTGGAAGCTGAGGCAGGAGGATCACCCGGAGTATGAGGCAAGCCTGGGCTGCATAGTGAGTTCAAGGCCAGACTGGCCTACACAACAAAACCCTGTCTCAAAAAACCAAAATAAAGTTAATTAATTAATAAATGAAATAAAATGGGGGATTAGGAGTAATTATTTCAAGGAGGTTTCCTAATCTCTGGGAATGGATGAACAATCTACTATATAAGCCTACAGCTCTCAAATCCGTACCTCCCACTAGCCACATCTGCAACCTTTAACACCATCAATGTCTTTCCCACCATACCACAACTTCAGTGGAAGAAGACCTCGCCCAAAATGAAACCGGAATGAGGCAATGTTGTAAGTCCCGTAAGTTCCCGGACCTTTAATCGGTTCCCACTTCTGCTACTTCTCGTCCACAAAACTGGACCTATCGCTGCTCTACTCCCTGGTTCCTCAGCTCTTCTCAGCAGCCTCTCCACAGGTGTCTCGTTCCCTGTCACCCTCCCCTTAAACAGACTGGCACCTCCGGCTCTTCCCTTTGCAGAGGTCCGTGTCCCTCCTCACTCACGGGATACTAGCTAGGCGCTCCACTTGTCCGCCTCGCCTGTTCATCTCTCCCCAAAGTGTCCCTTATTTCTGCTCAGCCATAGGCCACCCCCCTTACAACCGTTTGTTTTTCTGTTTTTCTTCCGGTACCAGGAATGGAACTCACGACCTCGCGCTCGCCAGGCAGGCGCTTTGCCGCTGGCTGAGTCCCCAGCCCCGTGCCCCCTTACAACTGTGCACACACCCAGCCCACCCTCGGCCCGACACACCGCCTCCGGAAGACCGCGCTCGCCGCGCCGGGCTCTCCAGCGTGTGCGCGCCCCAGG
>NW_004955517.1:1981385-2025845 GCF_000276665.1 Chinchilla lanigera | reverse complement strand
GGGTGTAGGCGGGTGCGCGGGCTGCCTCGATCCCGGTTTCCGCCTAGGTAGTCCGACCTCGCCGCCCCCGGTTCTCGCGGAGGGCGCAGCTGTGAGAGCGAACGTGTGTCCGCGGGGTTGAACATCACCTCTAGGGAGAAGTCAGCCTGTGTCAGCCTTGGTTCCTGTTACCCAGAGCTAGCAGCTGCGACAGCACCACTGCAGGACTCAGGAATCAGTGCTCAGGAATTACACTTGCGGGACGCAGGCAGAACCGCCTCGCGCGAAGATTCCGAGGTGCAAGGCTGCTCTTCCCTCGGACGTAAAACCTGCCAGAACTAGCGGCCTCGGTGCTGGTGCTAGGCGTCAGACCCTGCCCGGGTCCGTGGTCTTAGGAAGGAGGGCCCTGGGGAGAGGAATGGCCTTAAATCTCAAGTCCTACGCGCTGCACATTGAGCGCGTCAATCGATGGTCTATTCCGAGTCGTATTCTGCTGGGTGTATTTCTCGTTTCAAAGGTCACTGTCCAGTAATGAAATTACGATCTTTTTAAAGTTACAAGTTACTGAATCTCACTGTCACCGACTTTGAAACAGTGTATGCTGATTTAAAATAATATTTAATGTTTTTATAAGAAAATAGCGCTCCCCCTTATAACTTAAATTTCCATGAGACATGCTATCCGTTTTTCATAGACATGGTCCCCTTCTATATGTTCATTTGCTCAGCATTTTGTTAGATAGTGCTAGAAGTTGTCAGTTTTATTAAGGTAGTGCTAAAAATAAGACCAGGAGGAACTAGATAGACATTTGAGGTGTACCTGAAAATAAACATTTTTGTAAGTTTTTGACTCAAGTGGTAGGGAACAGTTAACTTGAGCCTTTGTTAACTTTAAAAATTGTAGCCGCATAATTTTAAGTTACTTTGCACTGACGCAGATTGGTGTGTTGAAAATATAAGAATTGACTGTATTGTCTGTTCGTGTACATCAAGAGAACAGCTTTTGCTAAATTTTAGAAGTGGTCTTTTTCTCACGTAGTAATTTGTTAGACCATTAAAGTAGCATGGACTCGAGTTCTGTGCCAAGGTAATGTTTCTCTTTTAGGGACAGAAACAAATGGAAGGAGCAGAGTTTAAGCTATTACAAAACTTTGAACTTCTATACCCTTAGACTTAATGATTTACTTAGGTCACTAGATTCCTGGCTTCTTTACTAATGTGAGAGACAGTTATGGAAGTTCGTGTGTTTAGTTAATATTTGCTTTCAGGAAATATAAAGAATGATGAGAGGACTAGCTGGTCTTTATCCTGGACCCTTGAAATGTTATAGGCCTTTCTGTAGAGTGCTTTAGAGCAAGAGTTTTTCTGGGCTCTGTGGGCCTCCAGAAGTATATGAAGGGGATCCAAGGAATTCCTAAAACCAAACTTTCGTAGTTCTAGCCCCCAGTTTTTGTGTATGTGTATTTTTCTGGGAAGAAAATGTATAGTTATTTTATAAAAGAAATCAAGGGGCTGGGGATTTAGCTCAGCGGCAAAGCGCCTGCCTGGCAAGCGCGAGGTCGTGAGTTCCCAGTACTGGAGAAAAACCAAAAAAAAAAAAGAAATCGAGGGGTCAAAACTAATTGGAGACTCATCTTTTTATTAAATAAAGTGTTAGTGAGAATAATCATGCCTAAGAGAAAAAGTTTCGAAAAGTAGGTCTTTATGCTTGATACTTGGAAAATCATCTTTAGACTAGACATGTTGTCTTAGAGGTGCAAGACACTTTCATTTGTTCTCCAGCAAAGATCCTCTGCCAGTTTAAAGGACACACACACACACACACACACACACACACACACCAGCACCCCCACCACTACCCCCCCCAAGGGCAAGCCGGCCCGGCATGCTGGTGTTGGATGCTTTGTGACTATTTTTAATTATATCTAAAAATTCAACCAGGTGGATTGAGTAAGCAGAGGTTTGAGTTGGATTCCAGCCCCTTGTTCATTTGACTTTTTGGTTCTTTCAATTTGACTGGGAAGTAATGATTCTAAGAAAATGTGTTTGTGCCTTGACAGGAGATGATGGAAAAAACAGTTCCTTAGTCAAAACAGACTGAAGTTCAGCTCTGGCTTCTCTCTTTCACTGTAGCAGCTTAACTTGCCTGGCCCTCCAGTCGCCCAGCTGGGTACAGCCTGTCTAGTAGAGGTGCTTGGAGAGCGGCTAGAATTTTCCTGTATAAAATTTTAAGCCTACTGTTCGGCCTACAGCGAAGATTTATAAGCCAGATTTGGGCAGCCATTAGTAAGCATCTGAGAGAACATGTATGTGCTAATTATGTACATTATTTCCATGTAGCTTAGGTATTATTGTGTAAAACACGTTGTGTTAAAAAAATCAGATTTTCAGAAATGAGTTAGGATTGAGTGGTCCTTACAGACATTTGGGGGAAGGGGGGATCGTGGAGGTACCCTTGGCCAAGTAGAAAATACGGGTGCAGTAAGAGAAGACACAATAGCCATGCGCCAGCGTGGAGGTTCTCTCTGCGGGCAGAATTCCTTTTAGCATTTTCTCTTCATTTGTAATTTAAATTTTAAAATCACAAGTTTGAAAACTGCGAATCTCCTTTGGAGCCAGTGCTTCATTACTCCCTGTTTGGGGGGATCTCCTCAAGTACCTCAGGGATTTGATGGGTATAACTTTGGCAATTCCGCCATCTTTACTGTCTGCACAGTTGGGTACTTCTGTTGGTCTTTCTCGACAGTGAAAAGTTTGGCAGAACTGAATCTTGGTTTCCTTTAAATGCTGGAGGAAGAAGGAATCACGAGTTGCAAGAGTGTGACTTGCGTGAATGAAATACTTACACGGGCCTTAAAATAGGCCTGGCTGCGCTGTTTCTGTGGTCTTTCCCTTTTCCCCTCGGTTACTCACAGTGAGCGTTTACGCCCTCTGCCTTTTGGTTTGAGTAATGATTGTGAACCTGGGTTTAACTCTGATTTCTTGAGCTCTTTGGTTTTGTTTACCTTGGGCGGATAAGCTTCTCTGACTGCGTCTGGAGAAGAATGACTGTAAAATGGGATAATAAGGCAAAAGAGTTTCTTTCCTCGGCCCCGACCCCAGGGAGTGCTCTGAAGGTGGTAGCTATTTTAAAGAGTTTCATTCTCATCTTGAGAAGGAGATAGCGTACATCTTTTCAAAGACAACACCCTTAATCATCCTCGTTCCTACACAGACATTCTGGACCCAGCCTACTTCAATTTAAAGAAGTACTTTACATCTTCTGGTTACCTTGGTCCCTATCCCAGCACCTGTAAGACATGTTAGACTTATCTGTTGTTCTTACCAATAGGATTATATCTCCTTTGAGACTGGTTATGTCAAAATCCTGAGTATGTCAGGCACCAAACTAACAAGGCTGTACAAGTTTGGAGCTGTGATCCATCAAAAAATCACCTGAATTTATCGCCTAGAACGGAGGCCAGCAAGCAAAGGGTCAGTATGTGTCGGCAGCTTTGCTGGCCATCTAGGCCTCTCCGCCTCCCAGTTCTGCTGCTGTGTGGTGAGAAGTGAGAGGCTGTGCTGTCTACTGACTCTGACAGCTGAATTTCATGTAATTTCTACATGCTACAAAATACATTATTCAGTCATTTAAACGTGTGAAAGCCATTCCTTATGCTGCATACAAACAACTGGATTTGACGGTCTGAACATGGCTTGCTTACTCCTTGCCTAGAAGAATAAAGATCTATCAATTTGTGGCATCATCGGGCACCATTACCCCCCCATGCACACTATACACACCCCCCCCTCCACATCCGTGCAAACCTATTGCTGTTTACTACCTCACATAGTCTGCTCTCATGTGGCAGCTTGATCTGGTGCTTCTATCTCCAATATAATGAAACTAGTTACGAGTTGCTAGTCATAGTGTGTGGCCTTCCCTACTTAGATTAGAACAGGCATTATAACATGCCACCAGTTAATTTTGTTTATTTCTAGAAGTGTTTCCACTTTGCCTAGTTTTCCAGAGCCTAAAATTCCTGGTGCCTCCTTTGCCGAGAAGAGGAAGCAGTCAGTGCTGGCCCCTCGGGTTGCTAACCAGACACTCTCACCTTGAGGAAGTCTGTATCCTGGCCTCCTCCAGCCTCTTTCTGCATGACATGTTTGGTTAAATTAAAGCACATAAAGATTCCTCTTGTGTTCTAACCCCTGGAGATCAGCTCTCGCGCTGCGGTGCGCAGAGCATGTGGATATATGTGTCGGTCTGTAATCTCATCTGGCCATCCCCAAAGCCGGGTGCTGCTGCTTTTAGTTCCGCCTCTTCGCTGCCTGCTGACCCTTCTCCATGGCCGTGCTGTAGAATGCAGATTTGGTGACCTGGTAACTGCTGTGATTGGTTTCTTTTTGCCTTCTTTCCTTGCCCTTGAACATTCTCTGCCGATTTGTTGGGGTTTTGTTGTTCTTGTTTTTGTTGCTTTGTTTGTTTTGCAGCAAGTATGTTGTTTCTGGAGTTTTGCTTTTCAGAACATCCTGTTGAAAATAAAACCACTAAAAGGCTTTCAGGTACTTGAAGGTTTTTCCCTCTCCACATAGAAACCTAATGGAAAAGCAAAGGCATGAGTTGATATTTTAGATATTCAGAGATAAGATACATTTTTAAAAATGATTTGCTTTTTATCTAGATAGTAGAGGTATAAAATGTTATTACTCATAGTATTTAAAGATTTTTATTTTGAAAATGCTAAATTTGGGTTGGGTGCGGTGGCTCATGCCTGTAATCCTAGACTCAGGAGGCTGAGGCAAGGGAGATGCTGCAAGCACCACATCCAGGAAATTAAAGTGACAGTTGGTTAAGTGTGCATACATGTATGTGCCAGGCTATTCAATTCCTCATTTTTTACAATAACACAGATAAAATAATATAAATACCTATTAGTAAAAGATTGAGTCAGTTGAGCTCTCTCCCTAGAATGCTGTGCACTATTTAAAAAGGTTGATGCAAGTGAATATTTACTGAAGTCAAATGATATTTAGAAAAAGAGGGTAGCATGAGACTATGTATAAGGGGTGTTTTCTAAGATAGAAACCCTACATATAATGTCTGAAAGGATAGACACTGAATAATAGGAACTGGTGAACAAATGGATGACCTTTTTTCTTTATGTTTTCTTCAGTTTGTCTTTTTGTTTCTTTTCAGCTAGAATGTACTTCTTTTACAATCAGGAAAACAATAATAACACTGTGAAGGAGAAGATGCAGTAAGTGCAGACACCTCCAGGTTGTTGCTCAGGGAGCCCCCATGCCCTGCAAGGGTGAATTCATTGACAGTCTGTGCTGTACCGAATGAGAAAGGAAATGTGCTTCCTCACGTACCTTTGCAAGTGTTTTCCATATCACTAATAAAGAAGAATGTTTTCCAGGCTCTCCCAACAGGAAAAAAAATCCGTACAGGACTAAGTAACAGTTTTCAGAAGAAACTTAATGAAAACACACACAGAGACATCATCATCGATATAGACAGTACTGCATGTTGTGCCTGGTTCCTCGTGGTGGTGGATTTTTTTACCTGTTGAAATTGCTTTTAAAGTCATCAAGAATTCTTTGGTGTGGAGGCAGAATGTGGGTGTCATTAAATGTTACTTTCATCCAGCTAGGACCTCAGTTTCCTCATCTGTAAAATGGAGGAGATACCTTGCTAAATTGCTGTGAAGATTAAATGAGACAGCTGCTTAGCAAAGTGGCCAATACTCGACAGCAGCTGAGGAGGAAGCAGTGGTGAAGGGGTAGGGGTTTGTGAGTACTCACAGTGATGATAACAGTAGTACTGGAATCACGTCTGTATTAGTGCTGCTGTTTTCCCCTTCCTGATACAGAATTGCGTAAGGATAGAACCTCTTTTAACTACTTTGACTCACGTGAAAACTAACCACACCAGGTACTTTGACCAAGACAGAATGGTAATCTAGCTTCACCTAGTTATATCCCTTTACCGCGGGTATCTCAGTACAATGTTTTATTTTTTAAGGGGGCCTCAGAACTCACGAGCGTACAGTTGGTGCCTCTTAAGTATATATTGAAGGATACAGGCATTTCTTTCACAGCAGCCTTTTAAAGAGGGTTTTGATTATCTTTGAAGGATATTCGAGAAAGTGTCAGGAGCAAAAACTGCTAAAGGAGACAATATATTTTAATATTTAGTCTTTAAGTGAATTATAGCAATCTTGTTATATTTTTTCTTAGCCAGTTACCTTAGCCAGTTTTCTTAGCCAGTTTCAACTGAGCTACTTTGTACCTGCCTCTTTTTTATTAAACTGTTATAATTTTAGCAAATTTTCACTTTAGTATCACTGAAGTTAATTTTGGCTTTGGAGTAGGATTCATCTCCCTATCCCCCAAGTTCTTTCTGAGATATAGTTCAGTGTTTATATGGAATTAGAAAATATATGTAGCCATAAAAAATTAATGTAGGCACATCTAGCTGTGATACAGTCATTGATGGTGGCCTTGAGACTGAAGAGTGTATTTAGGAAATGCTGGGAATATACATGCTGGAAATATGGTAATAGATGAAGCATGCCTGTCAACTTGTATTACTGAATTTACCAACTCTAAACTTTGTGGTTTAGAGTTTACTTGCTTACAGTTAGGGCAGGGAGGGTCCCCCACTGGTAGAACCTGGCCTGAGGTCGCTCGTGTGGCTGCAGCTGTCTGAAGGCTTGAGTCCAGCTGTTTACGTCTAGAGACCTGGAAGGAGGTTACCTGTGAGTGTCACATGATCTCATCTCCCAGCAGTTACATCCAGCTTCCTTACTGAAAGGCGCCACGTTCCATAAGGGTGAGAGCTGCTTGGTTTAAAAGTCACACAGTACCCCTCTATGAAATCTGTTGGTCAAAACACGTCCCAAGGCCAGGCCAGATTGAGGGGTTGGAAATCTCTGCACAGTGCTGCCTGCAGGTGAGGAGATCCAGCCCGCTTTGGGGCAGTCAGCTGCCTGCTTGCTTTTGCATCACTGTCGAAATTCTATTTACACTGATAAGACTTCCCCTGAGCCAAGCATGATGGTGCACACCTGTAATGCTTGCACTTGGGAGGCTGAGGCAGGAAGGATTCCCATGGGTTTGAGGCCAGTCTGGGCTATGTAGTGAATTCAAGACCAGCCTGAACTACATGGTGAGACCCTGCCTCCAAAAACAAAAACAAAAGCAAAATCTTTCTTAGTACAAACTTGTATTATCTCTTGAGATAATAGCTTTATGAGGTAGGCAATACTATTATCCCATTTTAAAAGTGTGAAAAGTGGACCTTAGGAAAGTTAAATACTTGTTTTTGAGCGTTCATCTACTTGGGGGGAAGTTTCTTTTATCCCTATTTAGGTGCTTCTTAAACTTAGAACTGTAAAGAGCTCAAGTGAGAGAGGGAGTCTAAGGCAAGAGGAAGTATATCTTTAAAAAATCTCAAAGAAAAATTCAATATCCTAAAATTTTACAACTTCACAGTGAGCTACACCCCTTTTTAATTTTTTTTAATTGTATGACAGGGTCTCACTAAACTGCCCAGCCTGGGTGTGAATGCTATCCTGCCTCAGCTTCCTAGGAATGCTGTGATTGTAGATATGGACCATCATACTGCTTAGAAATGGATTCTTTTAGAATCAAAATAATACCTAGTCAGCTAGAGGTCCTTGGTTGTAAGCAGTGCAGATGAAATCTAGCTACCACAAAGAAAAGGTTTACTGCAAGGACCTGGTGCAGCTCCCAAAATTGACGTAATGCTGAAGAAGCGTGCCTCGTCCTGGGCCCGATCTAGAGCAGCATCAGCACTCGGTGGCCGAGCTTGATGGGAAGCCTCCTCAAGAGACTGGAGGACTGCTCTCTCCAACGGCTTTTAATTCCTCTCCCCTGAGAGTGTCTCTGGCCCAGACTAGATCCTGATGGTGTCTTGGTTAGCACCACACGAAGACGGTACTCACTGGCAGGATTGTGAGACAGGTAAAACCAACATGCGTCCACTGTCTGAGCTTTTGTGGGTCACTTGAGTGACATGTTTCTGGCATTGTCTGCCACATTTAATGTTAACAACACCCTGATTCACCCTTCTTCTAACTCCATATCCCTCTAGAAGTTCTATTTCAGCAGTGTTTTAGTTACTTTCCTCTTTGCTGAGACAAAATACTCATTACTCAAAGAAAGAGAAAAAGTTTATTCAGCTCACGGTTTGTAGAGGTTTCAGCTCGTAATTAGCTGGCTCCAAGGCAGGGTGGGACGGCGGACAGGCATCACAGAGGAGAAACAGCTCATGGTGGGCAGAATGTAATAAAGCAACAAGGGATGACCAGTGATTTTTCTATCCCTTATATTTTAACCAGGCTCCTTAGGGCAGGCAGCACTCACACCCTTAGTCCTAGTGCCCTTGAGCCTAGCATTGCACCATAAATCAGTTCCAGCATCACACACTCTAGATCCCAACACCTCTGAAAAAACTCCACCTGTGACCGCAGGTGGCTTTGGGAAGACATCTAAACACAAGCTATAATAAGCAGATTAGTGCTTACCACCCTAAGTATAGTAATATATGCATTTCATTTTGAAATAGAGTATTGCAAAGTTGACCAGGCTGGACTTAAACACGTGATCCTCCTGCCTCAGCCTCCCAGAGTGCTGGGATTACAGGTTTGCAACACCACGCCCAGTTTATTTATTTAATTACTTTTGTGTGCATCATGCTGAGAATTCAACCAAGGTCCTTGTACTTGCTAGGCAAGCACTCTGCCCTTCAGCGACATATCCACCCTTTGCCTGATGTTTTGTTGTTGTTGCTGTTTCTGATTTAATTATTTATTGGTAACAGTGTCATTGTGGTTTTTTTTTTTTTACGGTACCGGGAATTGAACTCAGGACCTTTGCTTGCCAGGCAGGCACTTGTGCCGCTGAGCTATGTCCCCGGCCCAACAGTGTCACTGTTAACATTTTTACCCAGTACATAATGATCTCATTAGGACCTGGTGGGATAAATATAGTTATTACCCCTGTGCTGAATTTCCCCAAACTATCCTGCATTGACTTTTCTGTCTTCTAGTGTCTAGCTGCTTTCAATGCAATCTCACTAATACTTTAAAGCACACATTTTGGACCTCACGGCTCATAGGCTGCAGGAGCAACCTATACTTACAGAGCTTTTGCAAGTGTAAGTTAAACTACATTTCAAATAGTAAAATGCTGTGCACATACAGCATGATTTTATTCACGATTTCCATGTGCACTCTCACCCTGCCCTAGTCCGGTGAAGTTAGGCTGCAGCTTGAGAGGTGAGTGACTTCCCTACACACAAGCGCCGGCCGCCTCTGCCCTAGTGGGGCGGCGGGAGAACTGTGGCTTCGCAAGTGCAGAAGCCTCTTTGTGGAGCGGCTCGTGGCGTTTATGTGTCACGACTGAATCGCCTCCCAGAAGATTCCACCCCTACTGCCACGGAGTGTGTGTGAGGGTTTGAGCGCACAGACTTGGGGGCAGGCGCAGGAGAAAGTGTCAGTGTGTAGTGATGATCTCTGGAAGCCACTGTGCTCACTGACAGGTACTTTCATTTATTCTTGTTGGAGGCACATTTCTTTACTCCTCGCAGAGAGCCGGTCTCGCCATGATTACTAGCTCATTCTGACGCACCTCTTGGAGCTCTTCAGCCGGTTTTTCCTCCCTCACAGGTATAATTACCACCTTGTAGTGTAGTCACTTGTCATCTTAGCCCCTAGACTTTTAAATGATCCCCGCTAGCCAGGTGTGGGTTGTACATGCCTGTAATCCCAGCACTCAGGAGGCTGAGGCAGGAGGATTGCTGCGAGTTCTAGGCCAGCCTGGGCTACATAGTCAGTTTATGGCCAGCCTGAACTGCGTAGCAAGGCCCTGTTTCAAAAAAGACCAAAAGGAAGATCCTTGCTGTTTTCTGTTCAAGTCTACTACCAGAAGAGGTTTTGAAAGGAGCGCTTGACAGCAGCTTAGTGAAGGTCAGGGCACCAGCAGCGTTCTGTTAGCAGTGGGGTTGTGTGTCGGCTCTTTTCCCGTCACTCTAGGAGTTCCGTTACAACCTGAACCGTGAGCCAGCCCGGGGCAGTGATGTGCATGCTGGCTCTTGTTTTGCCAAGTCCTTATGTAAACAGAGACATCCCCAGAGTTTTAGAGGTTTGTTCTAACGTTTAACTAGTTTTTAATCATCTTTTCCTTTTTTTTCTAAATTGTCTTTTTCTACTTTGTTTTAGGCACTGATTTCTGCCAGCTCTAGCCATATCTTATGACGCACTAGTCAAAAAATGTGGAGTTTTTCTTGCATTTGTAGTTTGTTGTATGATTTTTGTAGACATTTTGAATCTTTATTTTTTTTTATTTTTTATTTTTTTGGTTTTTCTCCGGTACCGGAAACCGAACTCACGACCTTGCGCTTGCCAGGCAGGCGTTTTTGCCGCTGACCTAAATCCCCAGCCCCCGTTTTGAATCTTTAAAAATCTTTGAATTTAATTCTGAAAAGAATGCTAGTGAAGTTCCGTAGTGAAAGAAATACATTTTTTTTGTTTCCTTGTACTTGTTCTTGGTGCTGTGAGTTTTAGCACATTGAACACAAAGGCATTCTAATATTCTGGCAGGTAGCCCCTCTTAGCTCCTCTAAGAGGAGATATGTAAGGCTCCATTTTCTGTGCCCTCTACTCCCCACCCTATTGATTATTACTGTTCTGGCAGTTATAACTATAAATCATTTGCAGATCGAAGTTAGAAAAGAGACCATTTGCCATTCCATTAGGACAGTTTAAAGGAATCACTTGTTTAAATTTACTAGCTTCCTGAAGCTAGTAAAGATGTTTATGGCTTCCAGCATTCCCTCTTAATATATTTCAACACTACAAGACAGTGAATAACATATGTTCAGCTATCATAGATTGTGGGGAAGACTGGCTCTTAGAAAAGATACTCCAGTACTGTAAATGGCCCTAAGCTGAAAATCACGTGTCGTAGTAAACAGCAGTCAGGATCTGGCCTGTTCCTCTAGCTACCAGCTAGCAGTGATGAGCTTTCTTTTCCATAGATTTGGTGTCGAGTATTAATCAGCAGTAGACTAGAAAGTTTTATTGGCTAGCCGTTGTAGTGGAAGAAACTAGTCTGTTTTATCTGTAGACTTTTGTCCATGCAATTGCATATAATATGGTCTCATGGTACTCTTAAAAGGAGAAACAGTTGTGTTCTTGTTTCTTGTTTTAGGAGTTCTTCAAAATATGAAAATAGTGATCTTTGCTGTTAAGGATTCTAAATTATCTCAGTTAAAGTTGTGATATACACCAGAAAAAAATTACATGTTATATGTAATGTAACATTCTTATTTTTCACATTTTGAATGGTTTTTCTCTTTTTTTTATTAATTTTTGATTTTGGTTTTTTGAGACAGAGTCTCGCTATGCAGTTCAGGCTGGCCTTGACTTACTGTGTATTCCAAGCTGGCCTAGAACTCCTTCTGCTTCAGCTTCTTGAGCGCTTGGATTACAGGTGTGCGCCACCATGCCTGGCTGTTGAATGGTTTCTTTAATAAACAACAAAGTCCATTAAATGATTATACAATTGAAAAATCTTAAAATATCCCAAAACTTAAAAAAGGTGATTTGGATTTGAGTTTCAAGAATTGCGTAAATTTAATTTTGTAGAAAACTGAAATTTTTGAATACTTAAGTTTTAAACAATTTTTTCCTGATTATAAAAATCATATGTGTATGTCAAAAGCTCAAAAAATTTCACAGGTACACAGATGAAATAAAAGCTACTAATACTTCTACTACCCAGAGAAAGTGCCGGTTAATTTGATGTATCTACCCAGCAGTTTATATAGTTCCCCAATAAGATCTCCTTTGAAGGGGATGCTTCCGTAAGGAACGGAAGAAACAGACACGTAATGTGAACTAAGTTTGCTAACTTCACAACCTCTGAGTGCCTAGTAAGTCTTGCCTTCAGGTCGATGGGAGACGCTTCCCCGTGTGCTTTTTGGCCAGCGTAGGCCTGTGGTAGAGCATCTTTCCTGCAGCCTGCAGACTACATGTCCATGTGTCTTGATCCTAGCAGCTCCTTCTGTTAGCTCTGAATGCCTGCTGGTTACAGAAGGAGGCATTTGGAGTGCTTGCTTGTTGGAGTAGCTTACTGAAGTAAGCCCCGTCAGTTCTTAATAACCCCCTGGAAGCATTCTTTTAAATCAGCTCTTATTCAGAGGAATACCCCAATATTAGAAATGTAATAACCTCCAGGTTGCTTGTGCCAAGTGACAGAAGGGAGAGTGTTTAGAGACTCCCAGGTGATTGCTGGTGACATCCAACATCGAATCAAGTGGCCCCAGGAAGAGAAGAATCCAGGGAAAGAGCTCAGAGCAGATTCTGGTGGAAACACATGCCTGTCCTCTCCTGGGGAAAAGAAAGCCGCTCCTCTGGTCAAACTGCTACCGAGACAGGCAAGGCTGCACATAGCAGAATCGTCTCATCCTGCCCCTCTTTTGTCTTAGGATGGAGGCGAGATTTATCCTGGGATCAGAGAGGAGGAGGAAGGTGGGGGCAGGTGGCTGGGAGTAACACAAGATGATTGGCTCTCCTTCTGTCTTCCGTGGCTGGCGGTAAGCAGATCCTTCGGCCTGCGGAGCTAGCAAAGTGAAGTAGCACCCAGGGTAACTTCCCCAGGCAGTGATACGACTGCCTGGTATTTGGTGTGAAAATGCGATGCTGACTTTGATTCCTTGCCCTTAGCAGAAGGAAACGCAGGAGGAGCAGGGGAAAGCAGCATCATTTTGTAAACGTTTCATTCTTGACCTATAACAGACTCCTGTTCAGAGAATGTGTTACCCCTTCCCTCGGCCAGCTACCTTTCAGGACCCCTCGGCGTTCTGACTGGCCGTTTTTAAAGGTGTCACTCCACCTGAGGAAAGATCTTACCTGCGGTGCTTGGTGGGAAAGAATTGCTGTGGAAGGTGAAGAACCACTGAGGTGAATGCTCGCATGCAAAGGAGGTACACTGTTGATGTTACAAGTCTGCGGTTAGAATTCTGCAATTTGGCAGGAAACAGAGGCCAAGTCAGATACTCCAGAAGCATTACTGAGGGTAGTATATTGTCAAGAGTGGGAGAATTACGGGTGACGTGGAGTTACCACTGCTGGGTCTGGAGGAGTGCAGGAAAAGCAGTGTCATGAGTTCGGGGAGCAAGCGGGAGCCACGGAGAAGGGCTGGGAGGCAGGAGCTGTCTACTGGAGGGATCCAGCCTTTGCCAGAGAGGCAGCCCGGAGCAGGGCGGGAACAAGCAAGGTTAGACATTCCCCTGCCTGACTTTCTTTCCTCCGCCCCCTATTGGGCCAGCCCACCCGGAAGCCTGCCAGTCCGTAATGCTGTCCACGGAGGCCAGCCCCGTGGGGCACGGAGCAGAGCCTAGAATGGTGGAAAATGGGTCTGGGGCTGGAAAGGAGATCAAACAAAATCACTAGCATGCCTTAGGACACATTCGCCATCTTTCATTGTCGGATCTCCACATCTGCATCTCCTAAAATACCAGAATCAACCTTGAAGCATGTGAACTATTGATTATGACTCGATTCTATCCTTTGATATAAATAGAGCAAATAGTTGCCCAACTCTTACCAGAGTAAATATTCAAAGAAAAAATCTGAGCAGTTCTTAGAATTGGAAAATCACTGAAAAACCTTGGGGCGTTTTGTTCTTGGCCAAAATTAACTTTTTAAAAAAAAATTATGTACATTAACTCTACAAGTGATTTATCCTAAAATATATAACTTGGTAAAAGTGGTTTTGTTGTTCTTAAGATGCCAAAAGAGAAGTGAAACTTTAAAAAAGAGTCCTTGTCATATCTAGATAAAGTGAGATGAATTTGCAAGGTTTTTCCTTAGTCAATCTAGAAATATAAGAAGAGATTTTTAGCTTACCAAAGAGAATCTGGTTTAATTCATAACTTTAATGAGTGTGTGCTTCAAAAGAAAGATAAAAATATTTATGTTTCTACAGAAATTTATGACCAAACAGTGAGGAGAGACCCACACTGAACTATGGTATAGCAGTAACTGATAAGTACCTTAATAAAGCCGTCAGCGGTGGCTGTGCCCTGTGAGGGCTTGCCATGCTTCCCAAGTCTTTTTTCTGGAGGTTTCTTTCATCTGCAGTGCTTACTGCCACCCCCTTCTCCTCAGACCTCTTTTCCTTCTTGTCCCATTTTAAGTGACATCTCACAAAAATCTTCCTCCAGGCAAAACCTAATGATCTCGTTGCTTGCTGTAAAGCCTCCTTGTGTTCAGGCGCCCTGCCTCTCCCCTGCCAAGCACCTTTCTACTGTATTTAAAGGTTCCCTGGCTGTCTTCCCCTGCTGGACTGTAAACACAGTGAGGGCAGGGTCCCTGTCTCTGCCGTTTGTCTCCTCAGCACCAAGTATGATGCTCAATAGAGAATTGCAAAAGGAAGGAAAAGGAGCTGGTTTCAAGCCCTAGTCCTTATCACCCATCAGCTCTGACCCCTAGTGTTTCACTTTTTGGAGTCTTGGTTTATATTCTGTGGGATGGGGATAATGGCGATAAAAGCTACATTTATCGAGCACTTGGTATATGCTAGTCACCGTGCTTTCAGTTACACTCATCAGAGAAGTGGAGAGGCTTGTTCGCTGTCACACAGTTTATAATTAAAACCCCCTGGACTCTGGGTCTGTAATTCCAAGCATACATTGCTCTTAAGTGTGCCTTTTTGTGATTGTCCTAAGAGAAAACTGGTAAAGGGTAAGGTCTTTAATGCAGTAGTAGCCTGAAAGCCCATGCTAGGAATGTTGATGTTGGTGAGGGAACAGGACGAAGAACTGTAAACCTGTTCTAGGGAATCAAACTGAGATTATCTCCTCGTATAGGAGAAGGAGGTAGGTGACCTCTAAATGGATCTCTGAAGAAGTTAGCGGGGTCTAGAAATAAATGATTGAATGAATAAGCAAAGGGAAGAGAGCAGATAAGTCATTCATGTGGAATTCCAAAAATTCCATATGATTATGCAAATAAGCCCCTTAAGGAGGGAGAACATAACTGCCCACCAGTCAAGTCTGAGTTGTGCACTGTGACTTTCTTCCAAAGGGTACAGCGTAGGGGAAAGAGACAGCCTCCAACAATGAACGAAAGGCCCTGCATCAGCTACAGCCTCTGCACAAGAGATACGATCAGCAGAGTATAGCAGTGACTTACGGAACGGGAGAAAACATTCGCAGACCATCCTCATCCAACAAGAGGTTAATTTCCAAAGTATGTAAGGATCTAAATTCAATTGCAAGGAAACACATAATCCAGTTAAAAAATAGGAAAGGGGGGCTGGGGATTTAGCTCAGCGGCACAGCACCTGCCTGGCAAGCACAATGTCGGGAGTTCAATTCCTAGTATCAAAAAAAAAAAAAAAAAGGAAAGGACCCAAATAGACATTTCTCAAAAGAAGGTATACAAATGGCTGACAGATACAGATTTTAAAAAATGGCCAGTGTCACTTATTATTGGGAAAATGCAAATGAAAATCGCAATGAGCTATTATTTCACATCTGTTAGAATGGCTATTATCAAAAAGGTAAAAAACAACAATTGTAGATAAGGATATGGAGCAAAGTAAAGAAACCCTATTTTGGGTGGGAATGTAAATTAGTGTAGCCATTGTGGAAAATAGTATGGAAACTCCTCCAGAAATTAAAAATAGGACTACCAGATGACAGTACTGAGTATATATCAAAAGAAAATGAAATCAGTTTGTCTCAGAGACATTTGCATTCCCATGTTCATTTCCTCATTCACAGCAATTAAGTTAGGAAAGCAATCTTTATATCCATCAATGAATGAATGAGTGAGTGAAAGAAGGTCCAGGCCAGGTGTGGTGGCGCGTGCCTAGAATCTGAGCCGTTGAGGAGGCTCAGGAAGGATCCAAGTTCAAGGCCAGCCTGGGCAAGTTCGTTAGACGCTGTCTCAGGGTAAAGTAAGCCACGTGTGGTGGTACATGCCTGCAATCCCAGCACTCTGGGACGGGGAGACGGAAGGACAAATTCTAGTCCTGCCTGGGCAAGTTAGCAACTTAGTGAGAACTCTTTTCAAAAATAAAAAATAAAAGGGGCTTGGGATTTAGCTCAGCAGGAAGCCTCTGGGTTCAACACCCAGTCCCACCAAAAATAAAGTAATAGCAAACTTTAAAAGACCCTGTTTCAGTGGTAGAGTGCTTTCCTAGCATATGCAAGGCCATGGATTCAAACCCCAGTACCCCCAAAAGGAAGAACAAAATGTGACATAATGTACAATAGAATAGTATTCAGCCTTTAAAAAGACAATTCTGTCACTTGCAACAACGTGGAAAACCTAGAGAATGATGTGATAAATAAGTTAGGCCAGGAGTAAAACACTGCGATATCGTGATCGTATATGCAGAAGCTAAGAAAGCTGAGTTGATAAAAATAGAGGATAGAGGGGCTGGGGATTTAGCTCAGCGGCACAGTGCCTGCCTGGCAAGCTCAAGGTCGTGAGTTCAATTCCGAGTCCTGGAAAAAAACAAAAAAATAAGAAAATAGACTAGTGATTGCCAGGGACTGGGAGTTGTGGCTAAGGGAAAAAATGGGGAGGTATTGATCAAAGAGTATAAGTTTCAGTAAGAATGCATGAGTGTGGGGGATCTATAGTACACGTGGTAAGTACAGCTAGTAATAGTGTATACCTGCAGATTGCTGAGAGTGGATCTTATATATTTTTACCACACACCAAAAAAATAAGGTAACATATATCAATGAGCTTATTTTAATCTTTTCAAAATATATACTGTGTCAAAACATCATGTTCACAATATAGACACACAATTTTTGTCCCTTCTGCCTTAATAAAACTGGCAGAAGATAAATACAATAAAATACCAACATGTTGGTATTGGTTCATTAGTTGTGACAAATCCACCCTATTGTTGACTTCCCATGAGGTGTCCCCAGAGCTGTCCTCCAGGCTCTGTCCTTGTATAAAGAGCCAGGTGTGGTGGCGCACACCTGTAACCCCAGCACTCTAGGAGGCTGAGGCAGGAGGATCACTGAGTTGGAAGCCAGCCTGAATTACAGTAGTGAGCTCAAGGCCAGCCTCAGCTAGATAGAAAAACTGTCTCAAAAAAAAAAAAAAAAAAATTAAATGTGCAAACCTAAATAGAAAGGTACATATATTTCAAAGATCTGACTAATATTTGTGTCCTCCTTTCCGCCTTTCCTAAGAGCACAATAACAGGGGAAACCAAATGTGGGTTTATGGGAATCCTCTATAGTTTTTGCAACTTCTTTTTAAATTTAAAATTATTCTAAAATTGTTTAGTTTTTAAAAGGAACATAGCAAAGAAAAGAGTCTGTGGTTTAGTTTTCATCCTGCTGAGGGCCTGAGGTAAATGAAATAGCCCTGGTGGTCAAAGTGGGCAGCTTTTTCTTGCGGTTGTCTTCTGAAGCCCAGTGGGTTGTTGGCAGAAGCAGAAGGCAGTGTTCCTCGCTGTCCTCCTGTGGAATTTCCTGCCGGCGTGACTCTCCCTGTTCGCTTCTGCCCAGTAGCAGTCCCTTGAGTGGCATTTGCTGTCCTAGTTAATCAGAGGATAGGAGAAATGAAAAACTCTGCTCTTCCCCTCCCATGAAGTGTCAGTGGGCACTGGGAATGTAGGTCAGATTGCATCACCGTGGAGAGCAGCGGGCAGGAAGGTATTTAGGAAGTGCTGCCAGCGCTCCCGTCCCTGTGGAGCCGCTGAGGTGTGAGATACGGGAGTCGGGGGTTGTGTTTGCGATGCAGTCGCAGAATGCTGTTTTAATCAGTGACAAAAGGGTCTCTGTGTCACCCCTAGTGAGATAACTTACCCTGGCTGTGCTTCGTTTCCGCCCACCAGTGTCTAGAATGCTTTATGTCTCGTATTTGCTATTGGCACATTACTGCTGTTCACAGTAACTTGGTCAGAGTGATGTTTGAATTGTAGAAACTTCCGTGTGCACATGAAAACCTATTGTTTGGTAATCACATAAGTCTAATAGTGCATTTTGCAAATTACATATAATCATGTGCTCAATGACATCTTGACTAGCAAACGGAAACCACAAAATATGTTTTTTATTTTTAAGTTATGTTTGAAATATGCTATTCTGTCGCTGTTTTTAATAGCAAAACATTATAGAATTTAACAACAAGGGCCGAGTGTGGTGGCACACGCCTGTAATCCCAGCACTCGGGAGGCTGAGGCATGAGGATCGGTGGGAGTTCGAGGCCGGCCTGGGCTACAAAGTGAGCTCAAGGCCAGCCTGAACTGCATAGCGAGACCCTGTCTCAAAAAGACAAAAAAAAAAAATAATAACACCAAAACAATAAGAAGTTTTTCAATGCATATTTTTATGTGTTACATACTGTGTGGTACCTGCTCCTTGGCAGGACATGCACATACTGCCTGCCAGAACATCCTGTGTTACCGACCTCGTCTGGAACAGGAAGCCTCCTAATAGCAAGACCATCTCCAAAACTTACTCTAGTTCCACTCTTTCCTTACCTAGATGAAGAAAACCAGCATTAGCTGCACGTGGTGGCACACACCTGTAATCCCAACACTTGGGAGGCTGAGGCAGAAGGATTGCTGTGAGTTTGATACCAGCCTGGGTTACATAGAGTTCAAGGCCAGCCTACACTACATAGCAGGACCCTGTCTCAAAAAACAAAGCAAAAGGTAATCAGTGTTTAGGCTAGGCATGTGATGCTGCTAATGCCAGCACTGTGGGAGGCTGATGCAAGAGGGTCACAAATTCAAGCCCAGCCCGAGCAACATAGTGTTTTATCTTCTCAAAATATAAAAAAGGGGTGGAGGCGCTAAGGATGTAGCTCAGCAGGAAGGCCCTGGGATCAAAATACAGTATAAAAAAGTCAGAATTTTAAATAGGCTTTTGTATTTTTTAACCTTAAAAATTGAATGGATTGTTCTATAAAACTTGGTTATAATTCAACATACTATATTTTACCAGTTTGTTAACTTTTCACTTCTTTTTTTTTGGTTTTTGGTTTTTCTCCAGTACCGGGAACCAAACTCACGACCTTGTGCTTGCCAGGCAGGCGCTTTGCCGCTGAGCTAAATCCCCAGCCCCGTTAACTTTTCACTTTGAAACAATTATGGATTCATCAGAAGTTGTTTCTAAAGGTATACCTTGGAAGTCCTGGTGACTCTTTTTCCTTTTTGAGGCAGGGTCTCACTGTGTAGCTCAGATTGGCCTCAGACTTGAAGTAATCCTCCTGCCTTCGCCTCCTGAATGCTAGGAGTGCGAGCCTGGGCACTCTTCATCCAGTTCCTTCCAGTAACGGCCTCATCCTTGACTGTAGTACATATCCACACCAGGAAACCAATGTCGGTAAAATCTGTGTATACGTCTGTCATTTCATTATGTGGGTAATTTTTCATGTACTGTAACTACCATTACAATCAAAATATAGAAGTATTCTAAAAAAAAAAAAAAAAAGGGGTATTCTACTTCTGAAAAAATCTCCCTCTTTTTACCTTGTTCCCTGGCCCCCCCGCCAGTACCGGGAATCGAACTCATGACCTCACATTTGCCAGGCAGGTGCTGTGCAGCTGAGCTAAATCCCCAGCTCCTTTTTACCTTGTTAGCTCTGGCAATCCCTGCCTCCTTGCAGTCACTAATCTGTCTTACAACTTTGTAATTTTGTCATTTTGGGGAATGTTACATAACTGCAATACTTTGAGTTATCTTTTCTTTTTTCGTCTTTTTGAGACAAGGTCTCACTATGCAGCTCAGGCTGGTCTTGAACTCACTTTGTAGCCCAAGCTAGCCTCAAACTTGCAACGATCCTCCTGCCTCAGCCTCACAAGTGCTGGGATTACAGGTGTGCGCCACACACCCGGCTGGAGGTTATCTTTTCTTTAACCTCAGTAGTATATTTTTAAAAGTTTATTTTTAAAAGGATCTTTATTACTTTTTTAATTTTTGCTTTTATTTTGAGACAGGGTCTCACTGTGTAGTTCAGGCTGGTGTGAAACTCTTCTGCCTCAGCCTCCTAAGTGCTGGGATTATAGCTGTGTGCCACTAGGCCCAACTAAAAGAATACTTATGACAAAAATTTTAAACTGGGCATGGTGGTGCATACCTGTAGTCCCAGCACTTGGGAGGCTGAGGAAGGAGGATCGTTGCAAGTTCGAGGCCAGCCTGTGCTACAAAATGTGTTCAAGACCAGCCTGAACTGCATAGTGAGACAAAAAGGCTCATTTTAACAAGTTGTTCATGCCTGCCTGGCAAGTGGAAGGTCCTGAGTTCGACTTCCGGTACCAAAAAAAAAAAAAAAAAGTTGTTACCCAGAGTTTGACTCATTACTCTGGAGTTTGACCATATTTCTCTAGCTTGGGTGTAATAAACTCTTTACTGCTGATTTTGAGTAGCATCTAAAGTTGAATGTGCCAATGCCTTAAATGGCTGATTATATCTGTAGCATTATTGCCTACTGGAAAGGGTGATAGATACCTAAAGTTAAATGGAAAATTACCCTGGGAAAAGTTCGTCCCATTAACAAAATAGATGTTAGGATGGATTTAACAGCAAGAAGAAGGCCACACAGAGGCAGGGATGGTGGCACACACCTGTCTTCCCCACAGTCTTTGAGGCTGAGACAGGAGATCAAAAGTTCAAAACCAGCCTGGGCAATTTAGTGACCTAGTGAGACCCTGTCTCAAAATAAAGAAGAGCTGGGGGTGTAGCTCAGTACAAAGGGCCTGGGTTCAACTCCCAGGATCCCCCCCAATAAAGTTCCAAATGTTTATTTAATTGCACCAAATAAAACATGATCACATATTATTACCTTTTAAAAGAACTTCAGAAGAAACTATTGGAAGACAATATTTAAAGGAGCGGCGATTGAAATATTTATGTTAATTAACTAGCAAAGATGGTGTCAAAGAATTGCCGTAAGTGGTTAGTGTGCAGCGTTACCATATGAAACTGAGTGTCTGCATCGTGTTAATAAAATTCTTTGAATGTCTTAAAGAGGAGATGGAGTTCTGTGGTTAGGTGACGGCTGGGAACAGGCAGCCTCACAAGGAACAAATCGTCCTCAGATGTCAGGCTGTTGTTGTCTAATAAAATATAGAAGCTATTCTAGGACCCGTGGGAGGGCACACTGGTGTCTGCTACAGTGATGCCATGTGGCCCGGCTGATGGGACTGGGCGGGAGGTGGCAGGCCACAGGTGCCACCCTGGAGGGTGCTCCTCGCCTCGCCTAGAATGCATGTCGCTAAGGTTGGGGCAGGACAGACTTTGATGGATGGGATATTCTCATAACTGGCAGCTGATCTTAATGGGCTGTGGTGTCTAACATTTTAGAAGGCCCTCTCAGGAAACGACTCATCATAACTAGTCACCCTGTGTGTACCAGCTTAACGTTTTTCTCCCTGTCGCCAGTGTTTTCTTTGAGCAGCATAATGGTGACACTGAAGTAGCCGTCAGAATGGAGAAGGGGCGTGATCCTTTCCTGGCCGTGGGTTTGCCAGTGCTGGGTTTTACAGCTAGATGTCCCCCAAAGGCTCCGGCACTCAGGGGTGAGGCTTTGGGAGGTGACAGGGTTGTGGGGCTACGGCTGGCTTACTGTTAGGAGCTGGGGTGGTCGGGTCAAAAGAGGCTGGTCCCTGGCCCGGAAGGGTTTTCTCCGTTCCTGGCTGCCCCCTTCACTCTCTGCTTCCTGTGCACCATGAGGTGAGTAACCCTCTTCCAGACCCTCTACGATCCTCTTCTCCCTGGAGCCAGCCAACCATGCGTGGACCGGAACTTCTAAACTGTGAGCCCGGAGAGTCTCCTCTGGGTCGCTGGTGTTGGGTATTGTGTCCCAGTGATGAGCAAAGTGACTAAGACAGCCAGTATCCATGTTGAATTCACACTGCAATTCCAGTACGGAGAAACTGCATGAAGAGTATTATAAAGTGAGGGATCCAAAATAAACAGCGTGCAGTACAATTCTTTGTAGCAAGCAAGCCAGTTTTCTTGGTCAGATTTATTCAGGAAGCCTGTGTGAGGCCTCCCAAGATACACAGCAGTATGTATGTTTGAGGGGGCTGGGGATTTAGCTCTGTGGCACAGTGCCTGCCCTGCAAACGTGAAGTCCTGAGTTTGATTCCCAGTCTCGCTATGTGTGTGCTTCAGTCTGGTTTTGAGTTCACTGTGTAGCCCAGGCATGGTGAAACTCCTGCCGCAGCCTCCCAAGGATTGGGCTGGCAGGTGTGACCCACCATGCTGGCCCTGCAAGCGTTATTAGTAAAAAGTACACATACACCCCACTACTGCCTGCCTTTAGCGTGGGCCATTTGGCGGTGACCTTGGGCAAACCGTTTGCTGTGGAGGAGCCCCATCTCCTTAGAGGCCTGGGTGGTAATCAAACAAGACTGTGCACGTGGAGGCTTAACACGGAGTCTGCTCTGGAGGAGCTGCGAGAGCTGTTATTATTGGTAGGGTTCGTGGGGAGGAAAACAGTGGGGATGGCTTCTGAGTGAAGGGCTTGCCGGCCCTCCGCTTATCTCACCTTTTTCCGAAAGGCTTGTGTTAGCATATCGGAGAGCGACCTGGCTGAGGACATTTGGAGTTCTAGCACTGTACAATCCCAGGTCAGGAACAGGAGGTGACTGACGCTCCCTCGGCAGAATACCGGAGGAGAAACCCCCCTGCCTCCCGTTACTCCTCAGACCGCCCTCTGTCCGGGAGAACTCAGCTTTAGCTTCTTGGCCCTCCTCCCCTCGTGTAGCACTGTGGGCGCGGGCGGGCTTGGCTGGAAAGAGGCGGGTGAATGGCAGGGCAGCGCTGCTTAACTGCGGGTGCCTAGCCAGGCGGGCGCGGCCACCGCAGGCACACACTACCCCGGGCGGGGGCGGGGCCAGGGCCTTTGCTTCCGTTTAGCCCCATTTGATCCGACAGGCACTAGGGTCGGGTGGAAGAAATGCCGAGGGCCCTGCGTCCAGACGCCCCCTGAGGACCGCAGGGGCGGCGACCCGGTGAGGTTTCGCCTGGGCTAGGTTTTCATTTTGTTTTTACTTAGTGGGTTTTTGTTTGCTTTTAGCATTGCTAGGGATTGAACCCAGGGCCTTGTGCAGGCTGGGCAGGTTCACTACCACGGAGTTATACCCCAGGTCCTGAGCGGGGCTTTGAAGTGTGGATATGAGTTCATTAGAAGGTAGGAACAACAGCTGTGGGGAAACGGAGGCAGTGGACAGAACTGTCTTGAGCTCAGCTCGGTGAACGGCCGCCCCTGTGGCAGGCCTGAGTCCCGCTTAGAGGTGCATGGTAGAAGTTTCTGCATCGCACACCCGGGAGCGTTAACTGAGATGATGCACGTGAAAGGGCTTGGTGTTCATACTGGAAACGCAGTAGTGCTGGTGCCTGTCGGCCACTGTTGGTATTATTAGTGTCATACACCTGTGCATGTTGATCTAATCTTCCGACTTGACCGAGGTTTTGCAAATGACGCATTCAGGAACTGGTGGCACTGTTAATCTGGATTATTTATTTTTAGCACAGTCACAGTGGTGAAAGTAAAGCACAGCCCAGTTAAGCCTGGGCTGGCGGGGAAGCCTGAGAGACAGGGTTTGCACTGACCCGGCTTGCGGTGGGAGGAGTGTACCTGAAATGGCAGAGGAGTGAGGGGTGTCTGCTGCAGCCTTCCGGGAGGGGAGAGGCAGGTGCTCCCTGAGAGGTGCGCTTGAAGCGTTCAGAACGCCCGAGGCTGACTGCGGGAGCTGAAGTGTGCCCGGAAACCTCAGCCACCGTTGCCGGAGTCCTCCCTAGGAAGGGGCTGGGCTCCCTGTGCGGAGGTGTGTCCTCAGACACTCTGCACTCAGTGGGTAAAGGTCTCCAGCTGACCCTCGAAGAGGGGCTGCCCAGTATCCCCGGTGAAAGAGAGCTCATGTGAAGTCGAGCTTTGTTCTTAAATTTGCTTTGACAAGGAGAAAGCTGGCCGGGTAATGGCGAACATAACTACGGTCAGAGGACAGTGAGTTAGGCATCGCGTTAATGCGTACTTCTGGGGAATATGAGCGTAACCTGGTTTTAGACGCTGGGGTGTAGTTTCTCATGTTGAGGAAGAGACTTAGCGCTAGCTCAGGGCATTCACGGCTGCCGAAAGAGACCGGCCTGGAAGGGAGCTAAGTGGGGACGTTAGAAAGGCCAGGCCCACTGACAGGAGGCCGCCCGCGGTGCAGCCTCGGCCGCATGTCCCCTGCAGAGAGCTGGCCCCATGGCCGGAGTTTGGGACATTTCAAGAGGAACCAGGAATTGGAAATGTTATGTGAATCTTCCTGGTTTCTAAATACTAACAACAAACTCCTGTTTTTCCCCAGGGTCACCGTGGAGAACAAAGCAAAGCGCCTGTTTGAGGCTGGCAGGCCTTGTGTTTGTGGGGCGGAAGGGTGGGGGAGTGATGACCTGTGAAGTGAGACCTGAGCAAACGAGCCTGTCTTCTGGGTAGGACGGAGGGCCGGAGTCGGCCTTCGGGGTTTGCTTTCCCCGCCTCTGGGCAGAGTTAAGTCAGAACCTGTGCTGGCTCCCTGAAAGGCCCACTGCTGCACCGCTGTCCGCCCTCAGACCCAGAGCGCACCCTCCCGCTTCCTAGGGAGGGTTAGAAGCAAGCAAGCTCGCGGGTCAGACTCGCAGGGTCACACTGGCGTTCTCTTCCCTTGCCATGTCTCGTAGGTCGAGCTTCTGATGTGTGCTGGGGCTGGGCCCAGGGCCTTCCACAGTGAGCTGCACCCACAGCCCTGTTTTGATGTTTTATTTTGAGACAAGGTCTTGTTAAATTGCTGAGTTGCCCTGCCTCAGCCTCCCAAGCTACTGGGACTACAGGTGTGTGCGGTAATCTTGGCGGCATCTGTAACAGAAAATGGTAAGATTGTGCCTTAACTTGCAGAAGGCTCTTAGCAGTTTAAAAGGGCGTTGAAGTGGCCTTCCACAAATAAGCCATTTTACCAGTAAAAGTCAATACAACACTACCTATGTAACAGTAGGCATGGGTTTTTCTCTGTTTATTGGTTATTTTTTTTTTATGTATTTGGTGCTGGAGATCGAACCCAGGGCCTTATGCATGCAAGGCAAGAGCTCCACCACTGAGCCACATCCCCAGCCCCTTTCTCTGTTTATTTTATTTTATTTTATTTTTTTGGTTTTGGTTTTTCTCTGGTACCGGGAATCAAACTCATGACCTTGCGCTTGCCAGGCAGGCGCTGTACTGCTGAGCTATATCCACAGCCCCTGGTTTTTCTCTGTTTAAAGTGAGTGAGAGGATGTTTCTGAATCCTGGGCATTCTCCAGTGCCTTCTTTTACTTACTTTATTTTGTTTCTTTTTGTTTTTTTGAGACAAGATCTCGCTATGTAGTTCAGGCTGGTCTTGAACTCGCTGTGTAGCGCAGGCTGACCTCGAATTCATTGTAACCCTCCTGCCTCAGCCTCCCAAATTCTGAGTTGACAGGCATCTGCCACCATGCTTGGCCTGCAGTGTCTTCTTTTATGTAAAAAAAATCTGTTGATGCCTGCCTTTTAAAAAAATGTTTATTTTTTATTAGTATACGCTTGCAGTATATAATAATTACATTCATCACAGGAAGTTGGTACATGTACATAGTGAGAATATATGTATAATTTATGGGCCTGGAGCCAGATGTGGTGGTGCATGCCTGTAATTCCAGCGCTCTGGGAGGCTGAGGCTGAAGGATTCCAAATCTGTCCCCAGCCTGGGCAGTTCAGCAGTTTAGCAAGACCCTATCTCAAAATTTAAAAAGCGGGGAGAGGGGCTGGGAATGTAGCAGAGTGCCAATGCCATGGGTTCAATTCTCAGCGCTACCAAAAGAAACATTTGCCCTGGGGAATGCTTTAAAACCTCCGGGGAAAGCCGGGCATGGTGGCGCACGCTTGTAATCCCAGCACTCGGGAGGCTGAGGCAGGAGGATCCTTGCAAATTCGAGACCATCCTGGGCTACAAAGTGAGCTCAAGGCCAGCCTGAACTGCATAGCGAGACCGTCTCAAAAAGACCAAAAAAAACCCAAAACCAAAACCAAAACCAAAAACCTCTGGAGAGGAAAGGCTCTGGGCCCCTTGGGACTCTGTGGACTGAAAGCTAAGGCACCCCTTCCCCCGAAGTGGAGAGCACCTCCCTCTGTTCTGGGCTGTCTTAGGTCCATTCTCTCTAGTAGCACACTCTTCCCTGCTGACTGCCTTTTCCTAGAGGGTGGACTTTGGATCCCCACGGTACAAACAGGCCTGGGCACATGGGGTTGGAACTGCATACTGAAGGGAAAGGGTCACTGTGGGCCAGGCAGCACCTAAAAGAGGAGGGTGTCTCCCACCGCCCGTTCCTGTCTGTACTTCTCAGCACTTAGAACAGTCCAATTATGACCTTTTAAAATTATTTCTTTTCCTCTGCTATCTCTAACCATCATTTAAAAAAAAACATTAAAAATTACACTTACTGAAGCCAGGTGTTGTGGGCACACCTGTAATCCCAGCACTTGGGAGGCTGAGGCAGGATCACCAGGAGTTCGAGGCCAGCCTGGGCTACATAGTGAGATCCAAGTCCAGCTTTATCTGCATACTAAGACTCGGTCTCAACCCCCTTACCCCCAAATTATACTTACTGAATGCTTGTTACATAGTAGGTATTGAATAAATAAAAGGTATCAAGTATAAACAAAATAGTACTAAAAAAATCTTTCCAGTGTATCTTAAAGTATTTCTATCTCTTTACAAAACAAAATGAAGTTGCCAATTAGGCAGTTTAGTATACCAGAAAGGGAACTAAACTAAAAAGCAACAGAAGTCTGGATTCTAGCTCCAATTTCAAACCATTTCTCTCCACGTAATCTTGAGCAAATTATGTCCTTTTAGTCTGTTTCATCACACGTAAAATGGAGCTCATAATAACAGCTCTTTGGAACACAAGGTTTTGTGACGATCAATGAGAGAATGTATGCAAGCATATCGCATATTTTTTTCCTAATAGAGATCCCTGACCTCTATTCTAGGTAGGGAAGTTACTGTCTATTTTTAGTAACTGCCACTACCATTTTTCTTTAAGAATAGGGTTTCCTTTAAAACATATTTAAAGTATACCCACTGGTAAATAGTGAGTTCTTTCAAAGCCAAGACCGGGAGATTTCACACAGTGTCCAGCAGCTGGTGACTTCCTTGGATACTGGGAGAAACAGCAAGAGTCCTGATGAAACACCGGGAAACGGCTGGACTAGGGGAGAACCGGGCCTGATGCCCCCGTGGCTCACCTCCAGCCTGTTTATGGGAACTGGGGGGGAAGTGAATGGTTATCTCAGCCTTAGCATCTGCATTGACCTACTGTCATGGTAATCTAGCTGGGTTTGAGTGATTTTGCATATCTGTAAAGTGTTTAGGATGCAAAATAATGAATTTTGGCTAAGACAGACATGTTAAGCAAGATAGAGGCTTTTACTAGAAGTAAGGCAGAAAAGGACACTAAAATGGAAATGAGAGAAATTTTTAAAGATTGGAGACAGGCAAATTAGAAATCTGGAGAAGAGAAACATCTGGCTTATAAAGATTATAAGAATGATCTTAAGCATTACTGAGCAGCATTTTGTGGGTAAATAAAATAAACTCTTTAAAAAGGCAGAGGGGGACAGGGATACAGCTCAGCCGTGCCGCGCAAAAAAAACAAAACAAAACCGGGAGAGGGGAGGATGTGATCCAGGAGTAATTTAAAAGCCAATAAAGATAACTGTGAATAAACTTACAAAGGATGGTATAAAATCTCAGTCACTGACTTCAGATACGTTTTATTAGTACCTTAGGTCCTCAGACCCTTTCACATTCTCAGCGTCTATGAAAATAAATAAAAGTTGAACAAACAAGTAGCATTCTTACCAGCCCACCTTGGTATGTGCATATAGCCAGTAGAAATTATAGGAAATAAAAGTGTGTTCACAGGGAGTTTTCCGTAGGGACTCAGCTGGCCTTGCACTTACACTGTGACAGGTCTGCCCCGTAGCGGTGTCATTGCTTGTATTTGCTACGCTCTCCCTTCTGCTGTTTGTCAAGGCTGAAAGCCGGCTTAAGTTCTACCTCTGCTCTGTTAATCTCCAATCCTTTTTTTTTTTTTTTTCTGGTACCGGGAATCGAACTCACGACCTTGTGCTTGCCAGGCAGATGCTGTGCCACTGAGCTAAATCCCCAGCCCCTAATCTCCAGTCCTCCAACTCCTCA
The DNA here is from genome assembly GCF_000276665.1 of Chinchilla lanigera. Taxonomy (NCBI): domain Eukaryota; kingdom Metazoa; phylum Chordata; class Mammalia; order Rodentia; family Chinchillidae; genus Chinchilla; species Chinchilla lanigera. The sequence continues at coordinate 1,997,622 of NW_004955517.1, read as the reverse complement.
CCTCACTGTTCCTTCCCAAATTAAAATAGTACCTACATTTTACCTAAAAGGCATGTATACGTCTCTCTGTACCCAGCGCAGTACTACGTACACAGCTGTGGTGACAACACAGTGTATCATTTCCTTGTGCTTTTTAGAAGATGGATTAATTGAGGTTTTGTTTCCTGATTCAAGTATTACAAATTATGTTTATAAACTGTAAGTAATACAGGACAGCACACTCTCAAAACAGTATTCATCTTCAGTACGTGTGTGTTTTTAAAATCTGTGATTCTGACAGGTTTCATAGGATCAGGCTTTCTAAATACTGAAGCTATTTTTAAAATTAAGACTCATTAGTGGCAAATTACACACTGATTTTTAAGCCCCAGGAGGCCGACTCTATGTATGTATTGAGTAGTCATTTGTTCTTAGTTTATTGTAAATATGGCCAATTAAGTTCATTGTTTAAAAAAATGACTTACATTTATAGTAGTAGAATTGGTAAAGTGCCTTGGATTTTAACAGTTCCACATTTCAAAGCACACAACTATTTTGGAATATCTAACAACTTAAGAGAGTATAGCTTTCTGATTTGCTTTATCCACTGCTACACCCCCTTACCTTGTTTTTTCTCTAATCTGAACAGGATTGAGAGGGAAGAGCTTCTGTACTCACAGCAGATGAAGGCCCCCTGATAAAGCGACCGGAATTTTGGCCTGCCCTCCACAGACAAGGTAACTGGGTGTTTGGACGTGGCACAGCTGAGTAAACAGGATATTTCTGATTATAATAGTTTGAGTTTTACCAAAAGATGGTAGTTTTTAAGATAATCTGGATAAGATCTTACCTTTTAGGCATAACCCTAAATGGGATCTTCCTAATATGAAAGAACAGTGAGTTGAAGGGTTCTGACATTATTAGATGTTCCCAGAACAAAACTGGAAATAATAAATAATAATAAACCTCCTCCCTCCAAACACATCTGTTAAAATTGCAGAAGTGCTGCTCACTGCGGCGGGTCGCACCTTTCCCCAGGATATGGTCCGCAGGTGTGCTCCTGTGCTTCTGCCCCAGGGTCGTCTCCCCTTGCTTCTGTCTTCCTCCCTCCCCACGTGATGTGTACCTGCCTGCCCAGGGCAAGGAAGACCCTAAGCGAGGCTGTAAACCGGCAGGAGTTCTTCAGGCGTGCTTTCCAGAACCAGTGCCTTTGCCCAGGTGGCTGAACACTCTGTTTATGAGCAGTCACAGGTCATTACAGAAGCAGCAGCCACGGTTCATGGGATTTCCTGCCGCAGGTCTGCCGTGGCGCACTCACTGTTTGGGGAAGAGAATGGCCAAGTTTCACAGAATATGAATAAGGGCAAACATTCCTGGAAGAGTTTTGGTTTAAAGAAAAAAAAAATCATGCTCCTATCCACTTCTGAAAGGAATGAGGAGGCTTACAAGTTAAGATGCAATTTAAGATGAGTCACTGAAGGATAAAGCTGAACGGAATCCAAACGGGAAAGACCAAAGGAATTTCAGCCTCTGGAATTGATCAGCTTAGATACTTAGGCAACAAATGTGATGCCTCAATCAGCTTTTGAGCAACTGTAGCAAAATGGAAACATTTTGTACACTGTGCACGCTCATTTGAAAGATAGCGTTTTTACCATTACCACAGCAAAATTCAGTGCGGGAAAGATAGGACAGTTCTCTTCAGGTGTTTAAAAGAACAGAGGACCAGGCATGGTGGCACACTCCTGAGATCCAAGTGACTCTGGAGGCTGAGGCAGGAGATCACAAGTTCCAAGCCAGACTGGGCAACTCAGTGAGACTCTGTTTCGAAATAAAATATTAAAAAGGACTGGGGTGTAGCCTAGTGCTGGAGTGTTTGCCTCGCATGTGCAAGGCCCTGGTTTCAGTCTCAGTAGTGGGGGCAGGCATCTGGGAGCTATGAAGTCTCCACCCTCAAAGTAGGGCCTTACCAAAAAAAGAAAAAGAAAAAGAAAGGGCCTTACATTTTTTTCCTGGTCTAGTTTTTTTTTTTTTTTTTTTTTGGTCTTTTTGAGACAGGGTCTCACTATGCAGTTCAGACTGGCCTTGAACTCACTATGTAGCTGAGGCTGGTCTCAAACTTGCAATGATCCTCCTGCCTCAGTCTCCCAAGTGCTGGGATTATAGGTGTGCACTACCACGCCTGGCCAAGGAATCAATTTTTGTTTTTGTACCAAGAATCAAACTCAGGAGCCTGCATTTGCCAGGCAGGCGCTTGTGCCACTGAGCTGTACCCCCGGCCTGGTCTAAAGCTGAAAGGCCAGCAATGCAGAGGTGCCCTTCCGTGACCATCAGCGTTATCTCAGTAGGTGGCGTTGGTTGTGGAGGGTCTGCCAGGTGCCAGAAAAGAGGGAACTGGGGCTCTGCTGTGTGGTGGTCGTCCACTGGCCGCAGTGGGGCCTGGGAAGCAGGAGGGAGAAGGGACTCTTGACAGAATGCCAAAGGGGCTCTTCAGTCCAGAAGCACGCTGCGGTTCTGCAGTGCGCCAGGGGGTTATCCCTGCGGGAGCAAGGGGAAGGGCTGGCGTGATCTCCGCGGGCCGTGACTTTGACTTGGGCTTTTGAGTGCTAAGGAAAAGACTGGCGTGATAGGGGGAAGTAAGTGACGAGGGGCCGGGGAAGGAGAGTCACAAGTTCAGTTTTCTGCAGACAGCAAGGGGAGGAACTGTCACGTCCGCAGAGGCAGCTCTTCTCAGTGCCCACTGGCTGCAGTAGACCCAAAGCCCATCACTCTGGAAGTCCTCATTCAGTGCTAACCTACCTGCTGTGTTCTTGTCTGGACAAATAAATAAGTAAAGAATAAGTAAAGCAAAAAGATAAAAGTCCCTACTAATGGACTGGCATTTTTTTTTTTTTTGAGACAGGGTCTTGCTATGTAGTTCAGGCTGGTCTTGAATTCACTATGTAGCCCGGGCTGGCCTCAAATTCATGGTGATCCTCCTGCCTCAGCCTCCTGAGAGCTGGGATTACAGGCATGCACCACCATACCCAGTAACTTGGTGCTTATTTTTTTAATTGACAAATAAAAATTACATATATTATGTACAACATGTTGTTTTGAAATACATATACACTACAGAATGGCAAAATTGAGCTAATTAGCATACCCCACATTACTTAATTAGCCCACATACAAAATCACTTTTTTGTGATGAGAACATATAAGATCTACTGTGTTGTCAGGTTTTGATATACATTGTTAACGTTAGATACCATGTTGTGTAATAGATTTCATAAATTCCTCTTACTTGTCTGAAACTATCCTGCAGTTAAGGCTGAATAGTATCCCATGGTGTGTATATACTACATTTCTTTCCCCATTTCTCCTTTGATGGACACTTAGGCTGATAGACATTTAGGCAGATTGCCCTCTGTGGCTGAGTAATGCTGCACTGAAGGTGAGAATACAGATAGCCCTTCAGGGGCTGGGGATTTAGCTCAGCGGCACAGCACCTGCCTGGCAGGTGCGAGGTTGTGAGTTTGATTCCCAGTACCGGAAAAAAACCAAAACCAAACCACAACAAAACAAAAAAACAGCCCTTCAACGTGATTTCATTTCCTTTGGGTAAGTGCACATTAGCGGGATTGCTGGATCATATCGAAATTCTATTTTTTGTTTTTTGATGACCCTTGTATGGTTTTCAGTAATGGACACATCACACTCGCCTTTCATTGGTAAGAAATGGATACATGGTAGACAGCAAACATAAGTAAGTCCAATTTATATTAGGTGATTATTGTTTAGAAAAAACAGGTCAGGGGGCTGGGGATTTAGCTCAGTGGTACAGTGCCTGCCTGGCAAGTGCAAGGTCATGAGTTCGATTCCTGGTACCAGAAAAAAAACCAAACAAACAAACAAAAAGAAAGAACAGGTCAGGATAATAATTGGGAGGGCTAGGGAGAGGTGGAGCTTGAAGTTTTAAATGGAGCAACCAGAACAGGGCTGAGAAAGTGAGATTTGAGCGTTAAGTGTAACAGATAGAGCCACTGAACTCTGGGGGTGGAGCAAGCGGCCCAGGCAAAGCAGCAGAGAAAGGAGGAAGCTGAGCTGAGTAAAGAATTGGGAAAAATGGTGGGAAATGAAAATAGACATGTAAAAAGGCCAGGGCAGTGGCCCCCTGGGGGATTGAATAGGCCTTGGCTTTTATTCTAAGGATCTGAATAAAATAACTTTCTTACTTTCACTTCTCTTTATTTTTTGTTTTGCGGGGGCTTTTTTTTTTTTTTTTTTTTTTTTTTTTTTTTTTTTTTCTAGGTCACGCAGTTCAGGCCGGCTTGAGCTCACTTTGGTTTTTCTCCGGTACCGGGAACCGAACTCACGACCTTGCGCTTGCCAGGCAGGCGCTTTTGCCGCTGAGCTAAATCCCCAGCCCCTGCGGGGGCTTTTTTTGATACTGGGAACCGAACTCAGGACCTTGTGCTTGCTGGCAGGCGCTTGTGCCATTCAGCTATATCCCCAGCCCCTGACTTCTATTTTATATATATATATATTTACTGTCTTTTTGAGACAAGTCTCCCTATGCAGTTCAGGCTGGCCTTGAGCTCACTTTTAGCCCAGGCTGACCTTAAACTCACATCAGTCCTCCTGCCTCAGCCTCCCCAGGGCTGGGATTACAGGCATGCACCACCGCGCCCGGCCTGGACTTCTGTTTTAATAAAATCACTGAGGCCACTGTGTAATACGCTGTTAGGAAACAAGATAAAAACAGTGAGTTGAAACTGGGGCTATGGCAGTAACCCGGGCAAAACAATGATATTGCCAAAATTTTTATTTATTTTTTTTTCCAAAAATTTTAAGGAGATTGAAATCTGGGCTTTGATGAATTTTTTGAACTTTAAATGCTGATCTGTTTAAGAACAGTCTAAATCAGGCCGTGGGGCTTTGACATGTGCTGAGCATTTGTCGCCTCAGCCAGAGAATTGGTGGATTTCAGAGGAAGGTGAGGACTTCGAGCCAAGCTAAATTGGGAAAGGTAAGAGCTGATTAGGGGCTGAGGAGAGAGCTCAGCAGCACAGCACCTGCCTGGCCAGAGCAAGGTCCTGAGTTCAATTACTGGTACAAAAAAAAACTTGGTTTGACACGGAAATGAAAGCTTGTTTTCTGGGGCTGGGGATTTAGCTCAGCGGCACAGCGCCTGCCTGGCAAGCACAAGGTTGTGAGTTCGATTCCTGGTACCAGGAAAGCTTGTTTTCATTTAGCACGTAGTCCAAGAAAGGTAAAAGGTAAGAGTGTGCACTCATCCGTAGCTGTCAGAAGATAGAAACAACCCACCAACTGCCACCAACTGATGACTTGGTAAACAAATTGTGGTGATCACCTCCTCCCCCATCCTTGGGGAGTATGTCCCAAGACTCCAGCAGGTGTTCAGAACTGCAGTACTGATCCATATACATATATATACATACCTATGATAATGTTTTCCTTATTAATTAGGCACAAGAAGAGATTAACAATAATAAAGCAATTACAACTACACACTGTAACAAAACATGCAAATATGGTCTCTCTTCTCAAAATATCTTACAGCTCTTTTCTCATCTTTTAAAAGAATTTTTATTTTTTTGAGACAGGGTTTCACTATGAAGTTAAGGCTAGCCTTGAACTCACTATGTTGCCCAGGCTGGCCTCAAACTCTCAGTAATCCTTCTGCCTCAGCCTCCCAAGTGCTGGATGATAGGCGAGCTCCACCATGCTCGTTTTACTCACCTTTCTTGGGATGGCGTGAGTTGAGGCGATCGCCTGTGTGATGAGATGAAGTGAGGTAACTAGCATAGGTACTGTGACGCAGCATTCGACAGCATGGGGAACGCTGTCGCAGTACCATGAAGTAGTACCTTGAACGCAGTACCTTGAACGCAGGCTTCACAGTACCATGAAGATCAGTCTGAGACCGACTGTGAGTGACGAATGAGCAAGTAGTGCACACTGTAAAAATGCTAGACCAAAGGAGCATTCCCATCCCAGCCAGGTTGGAGTGTGACAGCAGAGTTAGTCCTGCAACCCAGAAAAGTATGCAGTTTAAGACTTAAGCATGCTTTGTAGAATCTTCCATTTAGTATTTTCAGATCAAAGTTGATCACCAGTAATTAAAGCTACAGAAGAGATACTGTGGCTAAGAAGGGTCTACTATATTATTCAGCCATAAAAAGGAAGGAAATGCTGACACCTAACCCAACATGGATGAACTTTGAAGACATTCTGACCCAAAGAAGCCAGGCACAGAAGGCCACACAGTGCGTGATTCTTCTGTATGAAGTAATCCCAATAGGCGGATCTGCAGAGACAGAAAGCAGGTTTGATTTCTTAGGGGGCAGGACAGGGAGGATCAGAGAATGACTACTAGTAGAGAGTAGGGGGTCTAGACAGTGATCTTGGTTGTATCACACCGAATTGCTGAAGTGGTCTTAAAATGGTGAATTCTATTTTCTATGGATTTTATCTCAATCAGAAACAAGAAAGGAAAGATCAGGGCATTCAGAGAAGCTCTCGTAGATGTAAATTTTACGTCTTGGACACAGGTAGCTGGTTTAGCCGGAGGGTAGCCTTCGATGGGTGTGGAGAGTGGGAAAGGGCTGGGCCAGAGAGTAAGGGATGTTGACTGCCAGGCCCAGGGCTGAGCAGCCGCAGGACGAGGCCGCGTCCACTCTGCTAGGAAGAGGAAGCTGTAGAGAGTGGTGCTCTGGGACTGCCAGCTACAAGTGGGTAGCGCAGCAAAGGGAATGGCTTCACTCTTCTCAGTCTGTGAGACTGCATTCCCGTGATGGAGCTTTGTGACAGTCTTCCAGAAAATTTAACTTGGAGTTTCTTCTTTTATAAAGTATCCTTACTTTAGTTTCTGAGTATAAAATATACTGTTAAGATCAAGCATATAAAAGCACCCAGCGGGCTGGGGATTTAGCTCAGCGGCAAAAGCGCCTGCCTGGCAAGTGCAACGACGTGAGTTCGGTTCCCGGTACCGGAGAAAAACCAAAAAAAAAAAAAAAAAAAAGCACCCAGCTAGGCGTGGTGGCACAGGCCTATCACCCCAGCACTCAGGAGGCTGAGGCGGGAGGATCGCCGTGAGTTCCAGGCCAGCCTGGACTACACAGTGAGTTAAAGGCCAGCCTGGATTACACAGCAAGACCCTATTTAAAAAAAAAAAAAAAAAAAAAAGCTCATGCTGTTCTAAGCACATTAATTCTCTGGCTCCTCATAATCACCTGGTGGCATAGATACTACTGCGATCTTTCTTTTTCAAAGAAGGGGGACAGACTGGGAAGTATCTGGCGGGGCCCAGAGTTAGGCGGTAGCAGAGCTGGACTCTAAGACCAGTTTCAGCTCTGACTTCTAGTTGCCACAGGGAAAGCCATGGCTGGTAAGGTCTGATCACACAGTTTTTCAAGAGAAGTCAATTTGGAACTTTCTGTAAAATTTACCCAGTTGTAATGTTGGCTTTCAAAAGTAGGTTTACTGAGATGAAGTTCAGATATCACAGATGTACTCACTTAAAGTGTAAAAGTGAAAGTTTTTTTTTTTGTTTTTTTTTTTTTTTTTTTTTGATACTGAGGTTGAATTCTCAGCCTTTGCAGTGAGCTACATCCTCAGCCCTATTTTATTTTATTTTTTTCTTTTTTGAGACAGAGTCTTACTTTGTAGTTCAGGGTGGCTTTGAATTCACTATGTAGCCCTAGCTGGCCTCAAACTTGCGGCAGTCTTTCTGCCTCAGCCTCCCGAGTGCTGGGATTGCAGGTGTGTGCCACCACACCTGGCACTTCTTTATTTCTTACTTTGAGATGGTCGTCATAGCTGCTCAGCCTGGGCCGGAATTCGGCATCCTCCTCCTGCCTCAGCCTCTGAGTTCTAGGATTATAGATACGTGCGTCCATGTCCAGCTAAAATTTAATACTTTCTGGAACATTCACAATGCTGTAACCCTGTCAGCATCCCCAAAGAAGACCCTGTCCCTGTGGAGCAGTGAGTCCCCATCTTCTCTCCCTGGCTCTGGGAACCCAGCAGTCAGCTTTTTGTCTCTGGATTTGGCTATTCCAGATGATTCACATAGAAGCAGTCATATATGTGACCTTTATCTTTTGTGTCCTTTTTATTTTAATTTTTATTAGTACATGTTTGCAGTACATAATTATTCATACTCATAATAATAATTCATTGTGGGGAGGTGGCATGTACTTAACACATCTTAATTCTTTTTCTGTTTGTTTTTGTTTTTTGAGACAGGGTCTCACTATGCAGATAGGCTGGCTTTGAACTCACTATGTAGCCCAGGCTGGCCTCGAACTCACAGTGATCCTCCTGCCTCAGCCTTCCAAATGGTGGGATTAAGGTGTGCACCACCCTGCCTGGCTCTCTTAAGTGTTTCTTCATCTTTTCCCACCCTTCCCTTGCGTGTGTTTGTCTGTTCCCTTCCCTTAGCATCACGTTCTTCCTCCTTTTTGTGGCTGAACACTATTCCATTCTGTGCGTATCTTGCCATTTATTTCTCTGCTCATTCCCACATTCTGGCCGGTGGTGAACACTGGGACACAGACATTGGTCTGAGTCACTGCTTTCAGTTCTGAGTGCACACCTGGAGGCTGGACTCTATGGTAATTTTATGTTCAGCCTTTTGAGTGGCTGCCAAACTGTATAGTGGTGGTTGTACCATTTTATATTTTCACCAGCAAGATAAGATGGAGGTTTCCAGTTTATGTATGTACTTATGGACAGTTACCACTTTCTGTTCATTTGCTCTTGGTATTTTTATTAGAGCCCCTCTTTGTGGGTACAATATGGTGCTTCTTACTTATGGCTTAGGATTGCATTTTCCTAATGACTGCTGATGTTGAGCATTCTTTTTTTCTTCTTCTTCATTTGTTCTTTTTTTCTCAGTACTGGGGATCGAACCATGGGTCTCTGCACTGGGCTATATCCCTGCCTTTTTTTGCTTTTTATTTTGAGACAGGGTTTCACCACGTTGCCCTGGCTGTGCTCGAACTTTTGATCTTACCTTCATAGAGTGCTGAGACTACAAAAATGCACTACTTTTGTTGGCTTTGCTGGTCATTTATATTGTCTTCTTTGGGAAAATGTCTATTGAGATTATTGTCAATTTTAATAATGGAGTTACTTGGCTTCTAAGAAAACTTTGAGATGTGAGATTTCTTTCTATATATGTACTAGATATAATCTCTTACCAGATAAATTTCAAATAACTCCTTCCATTCTCTGGATTGTCCTGTCATTCTATTGATAGTTTCTTTTGAAGGTCGACAGTTTAATTTTTATGAAGTCCAAAATCTGCGTGGTCCTGTTTACAGAGTGCCTGATAATCAGATCCCCACCCGCTCTGGCTCGCCGCTCTGCCGCTGGCTGCTGTTCCGAAGCCTTTTGGAAACCACGTGCTCTGTGAGGCTCCTGGTCTCGAAAGCAGAGAGGCAGGAAGCTTGGAAAAGCAGATTATCGCCCGGAGCAATTCTGTTTGAGTTCTCTCTTTTTGTTTTTTTTTCCTGGTACTGAGAATCGAACTCACGACCTTGCGCTTGCCAGGCAGGCGCTATGCTGCTGAGCTAAATCCCCAGCCCCTTTGAGTTCTCATTTTCTGCTCCAAAGTTCTTTCACTTAGAGAACTGGAAGAGGGTGGTGGAGGTAGAAAGAAGATCAAGTTCTCCAGGTCCTGAACACTTTAAGTTGATCAGAAGAGAATATGAGTTTCAAAAGACAAAATTCAGTAACTTTGCTATGAGCCATTGATTATACCATTGGAAATTAGGATGGCCATGCGAGTATAAAAAGTTTGTGATTTTGGGAAGAAAAGTTAGGGACCAGTAGTACCCCTAGAGTGTCACTTGACACTAGTAGTACCCCTAGAGTGTCACTTAAGGTCTCACTTTGTGTATCAGAAATGCTTCATGTGTATATTTTGGGGAAGGAGAAGACAGGGAACCACATTTATTCATAGTCAAACACGTTAGTTAAAAGAGTTAAATTTGGAAATCCGCTGTCCTTTTACCTGTATTAAGAAAAGGAGGGCCTTTTACTTTGGAGGTGGAGAGGGAATACAGGTTTTTCTGGAACAATGTCTTCACCAACAGTACAAACCCACATTACTAGATCCAGGTTGCTGGATCAAGGCGCAAAGAAAGAATGTGGAAAAGTCAGGTGCCACGTTTCCTGTGTCTGGGGCTGTGCCTAGAAATGGAACTTTGCGAAGGAAAGAGGGAAGAGACACTTTGCTGTTGCTTTGGTCCTGTTCGAACACACCTGCACTGTCGGTCCTAGAGCTCAGCTTGAGGACCTGTGTGGTCTGTGGGAGGTGACTGCCGGCTTCCAAGTGGCTCCCCTGTGCTGGGAATGCAAACTTTCAATCTCTAGGAGATGAAGTGTGTATTTCATTGCCACCTTGACTTCCGAGCATGTACTCCAGACCCCAGCCAAGGAAGCTGTGTGGGTTAGTGGTAGGAATGCGTTCCTGCTCTCTGCTGAGTGACAGAGAGCAGGAAAAAAATTTTTTAAATGAAGTGTAGTTTGAGAAGGGACTTAATTGGACAGATTTCAGTCGCAAAGGAAGAGACACAGGTAGGATTACCTGTGTGAGCAGAGGCTTGGGAAGGGGGGCCGGCAGGGTCGTGTTGAGCTGTGGATCGTTCTTGCTGGACCGTGGAGCATCTGAGAAAGGAGCTGAACACGTTGAAGTGGTGGAGCTGAGGCTGGGGCAGCCCGTAGAGGGCCAAGCTGCGAGAGTTTATTTAGTTCAGTGCCCTCCGGGGTGATCCTGAAAACGTTAAAGCAAGAACTGATGAACTATAGCACTTAAGCAGGAACATCTGATAGTGTAGCGTGGATAGATTTGAGTTGGGTCTGACTGTGTGACAGACATGGTGCTACTAATAATAACAGCTGACACTTAAGGGACACTTTTGCACTCCTAACGTTCCTCAAAATAGACAGTCTTGTTTTACTCATTTTATAGGTGAAGAAACAGACTCAGACAGGTTGAGAGATTTCCCCAGAGTGATACGGCAAAGCCAGTACTGTAGATGGTAGAGGTAGAATTCATCCTGGGCTCTGGTGAGAGATGTTCTAGAACCTGTCCACGTTCTTAGCTGCTGGGCCTTTCACATGGCGCTGTTCAAAGTAAATTTAGCGGAAGCTTTGCCAGTACAAAGGTGAGATAGGAAATTACTTTTGTGTTTAATCTTTGCATGTTACTGCAGCTGAGGCGCTAAAACTCTAGTCGGCCTCCCTTATAGCTAAGTCTTGGTCTCGCTTTTCCATTCGCTGTTAAAATGTAAGCCCTGCTCACTGTTTTTTTAAACTACTTAATCTAAAGACTTTAAATCAAGATTTCAAATCAAGTTTAGCATACAACTACAGGTCAGTACTACAGCCTTAGAAACATTTGGATATTAATTGGTTATATTTTATAATTGGTTACCCTGGATAATATGAAAGGTATATTTTTGAATTTTTCTCTTTTCAAGCTGTTATTATTGATGATTTTTTGGTGTAATTCATACACAGCTATACACACATAACTAAGAAAACAAACCAAAAATTCAAGGCTCTGAACTACTCAGCAAGTGATGCATTTTGTAGAGTGAGTATGTGGTCTAGCTAAGTCTTAAAGAAGATAATTATTTCTCACCTTTAAATCCCCACTGCGGCAACTACCCTTATTATTGCAGCTGGTTGTCAGCAATTCCAGCCACTGAACTGATGAATTCAGTTTATTTTTTGCACCGTTCCCCTCTACCGGAAGCTGATGGACTCCGGACAGGGTGTGTGGTATTTCCCTAGAGGGAGCACGGTGGAGCAGGGGGTCTGTGTGCAGCCCATGTGTGGGCGTAGAGGAGCCCTCTCTCTCTGTGGAGAGGAAAGAAGGAAAGGAAGAAGTGGTCTGAGAAGCCAGAGAGGGTATGAACAGAGGCTCCACCAATTTTAGGAAAACATAAAGAAACCAAAGCCGATAAATTCCTAATTCAGTGAATCCAAGTTTCTTGTTACTCAAATGATTTCATTTCTTTGGGGTTGATAATGGAGACTCTGTCTTACCAACCCTGTAATTTGCACAGATAAATACACGGTAGTTACTGGTTTGCAAGTTTATTAAGATGTTGTATTGGGACTGGTAGTCTTCCCCAGTAGAAAGGTGTGTGTAGTGTCTCGTGACTTAGAGAATTTGGGGGCAGTTTCAACCTTTTTACATTAAATTCAACTTATTTATTTATTTGTTCATTGTGATGCGATGTTTGGCTTTTGGACAAAGCATTTTGCAGTGAGTCTGCTTTGTAAAGGGGCACCTTCCTACCCTTGGCATCCACTGGGAACATCCCTAAATTTGGATGGTGAAGTAAGACCGTATTTTAAATGCATTCTTGGAAGGGATGAAATGCTCAGGTTCTGGCAGCGTTTGACTTCCGACAGCCTAGTTGTTAAGCTATTACACGCAGTCTAATTGGTGGCGACAGCTTTTAACCTAAGAAGGTTTTGATGGGTGAAATTCTCCCTGTTTCTCACTGTTCTCGGTGCCTTAGTGAAATCCTGCTATTTTGTGTTTACCCTGGTGCCTAGTGGAGCACCTGATATTCGGTAAGCAGTCGGAAACTGATGGATAAACTGAATACCCATTCCTCAAACCATATAAAAAGTGCCGACGGAGCCTGAGGTTCCTCAGAGCTTGAAAACAGCACCGGAAGTGCTAATTGATATCACAGAGGGCATACGACTATATTAAAATAACTTACATTAAGTAATATAAACCACATGAGATATTTATATTTCTGGGTAAAAACGGTGCAGTGTTTAGGCAAGAGGTCATCATTTTTTCTGTCGTTGCCTTGTCAAAAGGAAGAGCTAAGTAGTTGAGCTTCTGCTGTACTGTTGTTTATTAACAGTATTCTTTGTATAAGAAAATTTTTTAATTGTTGCCAACATTTGAGTATCATATGACTTTCTCAACTGCAAGTTTTTTTTTTTTTTCTCCCGTACCGGGAACCGAACTCACGACCTTGCGCTTGCCAGGCAGGCGCTGTGCCGCTGAGCTAAATCCCCAGCCCCTCAACTTGCAATTTGAATGTCTGTTGATGATTCCTCCAACTCTTAGGAGACCCAAAACTGGCTATCAGAATCTGTCTCTTCTAGAAGGAGCTAGGACTTCTTGATGGGTGACAAAAGAACATAGCTACAGTAAGAGAGTAGGTGTAGAGATGCCAGGAAGTGCTTGTCATTCTCTCCTTCCTACATCCTCTTCCATTTCACTTTGGTAGACAAAGGATTGAACTGAATTGCTTAGTTGGCTATAAGACACTTGTTTATAGAATTTAGGTCGAGCTTTGTACCAAACGTTTTCAAAGGCACCTTTAATGTAATCTTTTTTTGTTTGTTTGTATTTTGGGACCAGGTCCAACTGTGTAGTCCAGGCTGGCCATGAATTCACGGTGAACCTCCTGCCTCAGCCTCTCAAATGCTGGGATTTCAGGCATGCACCACCATGCCCAGCTTATTTTTAATGTAATTTTTTTTTTTTTTTTTGTACTGGGAATTGAACTCAGGACTTGCCAGGCACCATGCCACTGAGCTATATCCCTGGCCCTTTCAGTGTAATCTTGAGAAGCCTGGCTGTATATCCACTTTACAGATTAGAAAACTAAGGTACAGTAGTGGCAAGTTAGGTAACTTGCCCAAGGTTACACAGTTTCTAAGTAGAAGAGCAAATATCTGAACTTGGCAATAACATGACTGGGCTCCAGAGCTCTACCTCATTTTCCTTATCTGTCAATTACAAATAATACAACTTCTACCTTATCAAGTTGTGAATATTGAGATAATGAAGTGAGGTACCTACAGCAGTGTCTGCCACCTAGCTGCCGTTACTAAAAATTTCCCTTAACAGTTACAATGCTAAGAGCGCACTTAGTATTTTTTTTTTAATTTTAAACTCTGTTGTGTTTTCTTCATTAAGCCAGGAAAAAATTTTGAAGGGGAGAAAAAGAGGCATCAAGCAGGATTCAGAATGGAAGCTGACATATTGTAAACTGCTATATTGTTCCCCATTGGCTGGAAGTCATATTAGTGAATTGTGAAATATTTTCACACGTGAAAGGAGAGAAATCAAATGTCTTGAAGAAGTGACATCATATTCTATACTTGTCATTCTTCTTTTGTTTTAATTTTCACTATGTATTTTCAGAAATCAGAGGAGTTGAGCCGGCTGTGGTAATGTGCACCTGTAATTCTAGCACTTAGGAAGCTGAGGCAGGAGGACTGCTTAAGTTTGAGGCCAGCCCTGGCTACATATTGAGTTCAAGGCCAGCCTGAATATATAGTGAGACCGTGTCTCAAAAACAAACCACAAAACAAAACAAAAAAGAAGCGGGAATCAGAAAAGTTTTACTCAACAAGTTCCCCTTGATATATAAATAGCTGGGTGATTTTAGCTTTTCTTTTCACTGGCAGCTCCAAATCCATTGATACTTTCCTTTATTTTAAATGTAAAATTATAAATTCAAAGCAATTAATAAATTATGTACTTCAGAGCAACAAAGGATAAATGTTTTCCTGTAATTACATAGATGTTTTAGTGATTCAGAATGAATGAAAACTCGAAAGTCTGCCCTAGGGACTTTCAAACTATGTAAAATAAGTTAGGCGTCCTGTATGGCCAAGGGAGTATTTGTTTTCATCTGCATTTTTCTCACTGATACATTTATGTAGGAAGCTAAAACTCTAGAAATGATGTTCTTTAATGAGATCCTTCCAGAAATTTCTACCATTTTGGTTACAGTTCTCTCAGTATCCCAGAGGACTGGTTCCAAGGCACCACCTCAGTACCAAAATTTGCAGATATTCTTGTTCTTTATATGAAATGGCATAATATTTGCACGTAACTGAGGCATGGCCTCAGATACCTTAAATCATCTCGCTTGTTTGTAATACCTAATACAATGCTATGAAAATAGGTGTTACACTATATTTAATAATGACAGGAAAAATAGTCTGTACCTGTTCAGTACTTGGGATTAATTTTATTTTTAGTTTTTCCTGAGACAGTCTCCCTGTATAGTCCAGGCTGGCCTCCGAACTCGTGGCAGTTCTTTTGCTTCAGTCTGTGGAGTGCTGGGATTATAGGTGTACACCGCTATACTAGGCGACTCAATTTTTTGAAAATATATTCAGCAGGACGTTGCAGAGGGCCAGCTGCACTTTGATAAGGACCGGAAGCATCACAGTTTCACTTTTTGGACATGTTTGCGTGTAATTCTGAAAAAATGCACACTAATTTCAGTGTTTTGGAGCAAAACGCGTGTGTGTGCGTGTAAGCTTTTAAATTTTGGACCTAAAAGAAAACCTCTCCGCTTTGTATATTACTTTGCCTACTAATTTTTAACTCTTTAAACATTTTTGTACTCTGCACGTTGGTCTTTGTTTCTTTGATAGTGTTGGTCACCTCTGCTTCACCAGATGCTTAAGATTTAAAAAAAAGGAAATTCACCTCTCCACCTAGTCAGAAAAGCACCTGTGAGCAAGCGGGTTTAAACAGATTACAGAAGTCCTGCTGTTACTGCGGCATGCAGCACGATGATCGGAAAGGCGCTTTGTCTCAGGCTTTCATTTTTACATCAGTCTGAGAGAGCAGTCAGCAGAGCAACACCTTTAGGGGCTCTTCTGGATGTGGTGTGCTGTCGTTTCAAGTACTGTCTTTAAGAAGTGCATATGCATTTGGAGAGGAGCGAAGCTCTGTGGGCTAAGCCAAATTCCGAGGACAAAGATTGGCCAAAACTAAGAAAACTTGCTTTCTTCGAATTCTGTACAGTTCTCACCATACCCAAGAAAGATTACACAAAAGAGGGAAAGATTAACCAAGTTAAAAATGAATCCAGTTTAGCCGTGGTGGCGCACGCATGTCGTTGAGAGTTCGAGACCAGCCTGGGCTACAAAGTGAACTCAAGGCCAGCCTGAACCGCACAGGGAGACCCTGTCTCAAAAACACCAAAAAAAAGCGCCTGCCTGGCAAGTGCAAGGTCGTGAGTTCGGTTCCCGGTCCAGAAAAAAAAAAAAAAAAAAAAAAAAAAAAAATCCAAGGTTTAAATGGCAAGGTTTTATTTTGGGGGTAAAGGAATTACTTCCCGGAGCCACACAAGGGGAAGTACACAAACTTGGGGTAGTAGCTCCAAAATGTGCCAGCGGAGCTCGCCTCGGGCTCTCCTCGCAGAGGCCGCGGCCCCTCCCGGGGTCGGGGACGGGG
>NW_004955517.1:1892756-1980555 GCF_000276665.1 Chinchilla lanigera | reverse complement strand
CGCCCCGCCCGCCGGCCCGCCGGGCTGCGCAGCGAGGAGGGCCCGCACCTCGCCGGTGCGTGCGTGAGCCGCGTCGCGCGGCCACTGACCTGCCTCTCCCCTCCTCCTGTGTGTGTGTGTCTCCTAGGGCCCGAGTTGGACGAAAGTTTGAAGGAGTTTGGGAAAAACCGCGAAGTCATGGGGCTCTGTCGGGAAGGTGAGTGCGGTCCCCCGAAGGAGCTGCTGCAGACCCGGGAGGCGCCCCCGCTGCCTTCGCGCGGGCAGGAGCGCGCGCCCGCCCTGCCGCCCGCGCCCCGGGATGCCGCCCGCCGCGGGCGCCGCGCTCCCGGACGGCCTGTGCCTCTTCGCAGCTTGCCGTGATTGGAGCTGGCCGGACCCTTCCTTCCGGGGAGGCCCGGCCGGGGGCAGAGCGCGAGCAGTGGCGGGGAGTTTAACCTCGGTCCTTGTCCTCCGGCCCCTCACGAGGGCGCGAGCGGAGGAAGGAGTTCCCAGCGTGAGCGGGCATTTCCGCAGTGCTGGGGGGCGGGCGCAGGGGGTGGAAACGCTGCCACCTGGAATTTTCTTCTGGAAATCAGATGAAGTTCGAACTTGGAAAAAGATGAAGTCTGTCCCTATCACCTGATTCTGTTTGAGTCAAGGTACAAGTGTGAGGTGCTACCAAAGAAGTGACTTAAGGAGGGCTGCAGTTGATCAGAGTTTTTTGTTAGCTGCACGATACGGAAGAAAAGAAAAAAGCCAGAGTTAATGTGAGGAGGCAGGCCTGTACTGACCATTGTCGGCGGAATCCGAATCTACTTGGTGAGCTCTAAACTGGTCGGAAGCTGTAGAGAGGTGTGCGTAGCTGGAGGTGTACCTCCACGTGAAAGTTCAGGAATCTGGACACTGGCGGACTGGGCCTTCTCCTCTCCGAGTGGTCAGCCTTTGCTTCCTGCTGCCTGCCCCGGGGCCGGGCACACTGCTCAGGAAGAGCAAGCCCTCCGATGGGGGTCGGTGACAAAACCCTGCCTTCAGAGTGGGTGCGGCTTCGGCCGCTGGGAAGGTCTTGAGCGCTGGCCCGCCGCGTCTCTCCGCAGTCGTTCTTGTTTTTAGCACCTGTCTTTTCTTCACTTTCACTGCTTTGGTTTTCGTAATTGGCCACCCAGCCTCTGGGCCCTGTGGGGAGACGCGGGCCTGGTGGCCGTCCTCTGGAGCGTGCCCCTGGGACGGTTTGGGGAAGGGGTTGATTTTCAAATTGAGAGTTGCTGTTGGAGGGCAAAGGAAAGAGGGAGAGAAGGCATGGGATGTGTTGGCGATGTTGCAATAGGAAAAATCAGTTGTTAGTCCGGTTTTAGTGCTGAATTGGCAGCCTGCCTGGGCTTAAAAAATTAAAATCACTAGGTGGCAGCTCTCCTGGGAGGCCCTTGGGGTAGAGCTTTAGAGGACCTGAACCTCTCTTGTTCTTAGCTTCCATTCTGTGGGTGTGGATGTATCTCCCATGAAGGGTTTCTAAATCGGTCTGAAAACAGGGTGCTAATTATTGGTAATTCCTCCGTAGAGGATGAGTAAGTGTCTTCGTGTTTCTCTGAGTGCTTTGATCTGGATGGAGGCTGAACCGGGTTTAGGGCCTGGACCCCGGAATGCCCCGCTGGTTTCCTGCGGTTGGGATGCCTTCCTCCGCAGGGTTTCCGCGGACCCGAGACTCCTCGCTATACCCTCTTGAGGTGCGAAACGCTGTGCGTGTGGCCGTGTGTGCTCCGAGCCACCGCATGATCAGTGTTTGTTAGGGTCGCGGTGTCTGTTCGAAGCTGCTCTCACCATTTAAATGGTGCTTAGCGGCCACACTGGCTGGAGCTGCCACTCCCTTGCCTGTTTCCAGTAGATGCAGAAGTTTTCATTCATCCAGTTTTTCAATTATTTGTGACTTTATGATTTGGGGGGTGTAATTTAAAATTCGAAGCTTGAGGGATTCCCTCCTAAGATGGACCTTTATGTTCTCTTAACACATAATCCCATGTCAGGCTGCTTTAGGAATGAAATGAGACTTAATATTGTCAGAACTTACTGGGTTTATCTGTTGTGTTTGATTAGAATTATCTCCTGCTAAGAAAAGATGTCTCAGTATTAACTCATTCGGCCTGACTGTGTTTAATTGAGAAATACGTCGATTCGTTGGTTAGATGAAGGAAGCGCTGAGAAGGAGAAGCTCCATCAGAGAGTATCTCTAGCCGTGTGCGCCCAGCTCCTTCCGTTCTCCAGGTCCTGATCCCGGCCTTGGGTCGGGAAACGTGGGTGTGAGAGAAAGGGGCTTAACTTTGCTTAACTTACTGACTTCCTCTCTCTGAGTGTCACTTTTCTTATTTGTAAAAGGAGATAATACCTGTTTCCCAGGTTATTGTAAGGGTTTGAATTAAATTAGATGACACAGGTCTTCTTTTTAGCTCTTTTAACTGCTGATAATCTTACACCTGACTTCCTAATTTGCTGTTTATGTGGGTCAAGGTGTTTAACCTGGAACCCAGGAATAGTCTTCCAGGGGTCATAGTGCTCCTGAAGATGTGTACAAAACAACGAGTATGTCTGCCCTCTTTCAGTAGGGTCCACAGCTTCTCCTGGATTTCTCTTCTTCCTGCCTCTCATGATAGTTCAAAAGTTAGACCGTCTTCTCTCTTCTTTCTTTTTTTTTTCTTTTCTTTTTCTCTTGTAATTAACGATGGCCAAATCCTTTCATGGCAAGCCTGCCCAAGGGCTAATGTTGTGGAAGAAATTTGAGACTATGAATTTAGCTGGAAGTGAGATTATTTGTAGTTTCCCTCCTATCTCACCCCTCTTCTTCCTTTTACCATAGGTAGACAGATGTAATGATAAAATTGCAGTTATCGTTCAGAGATTAGCCTGTTGTTCATCAGCATTCTCATTTTTACTGCCCTGTTTATTGCCCTATACTTTTGTAATACTGATAACTGCAATTGATTTTGGTGGAAAAAAATTGATAGTACATTTTAATGTTTTTTGAAGTGAGTGAAGTCGAGACAAAAGTGACCCTTTTTCCTAAGATGATCTGTGAAATTCTGGACTTTCACAAATTGTGTATTTGTATATAACAAATTACTGTTTGGACAGAATGGCTATGAAGAACTGATTAGGGTGTTCATATTAATGCTTGAACATGTAAGGATCTTTTCAAAATGTAAACATTAAGTGCGTTAATTTCATAGCAAAATTGCAAGTACAATATGGTGTCATCAGGAGAGTCAAAATGGGGTTGGAAGAACGGCATTTCCTTCGGGACGCCGTCGCGAGCTTGTCCTCACTGGACCAGTGAGTCCTGGCTCGGTCCTGTGTCGTCTGCCCCACACTCTGTTACTTGGAAGCATGCCCCACACATCAGCATTGCTGTTGAGTTTCTTCTCTCTGCTTGTGTGGACTTCCTGTTGTGTGATAGCAGAGTACCCTAAACCGTTCTTCCCTCTGCCCAGTCACCGTTTGAGCGTGTGCTGTGTGATGGCTCCTCTAGAGTGTCTGTTTTCTGAGGGCACCTCACTGTTGATAAAGACATGTTCAGCCCTGCAGTTTGTGCTCACTAATACTTGCTCAAAAAAAATGAATGAATTGGGCTACTAGGAGATAGAACTGAGTCACTGTGAGGTGAGTGGTTCTGATGACCAACTTTCCGTTGTATTATGACTCTAAAAATAGAAGCCATCTCTACTCTGTGCGTTGGGGGGTGCAAAAGGCTGTTTCTCAGCGCTTCCTGTTCCTCTGCTGGCTTTAGTGCTCTGTTTACACTCCGCAGCAAGGGTGAGTGAAGGCAGGACAGTACCTCTTAGTAGCTCTAATACCCATACTTGATGACGGGTGATTTCCCTGTCAGAATAACAGGGATATAGTTGATCTGGGGTAAGATGGGAAGGAGGTGGGTAGACACCTACAGGGTGCTGTAGTCATTTTGTTTTTGTTTTTAAAGATAGTCCAGCGAGGTGGGTAGCCTCAACATAGACTGAGTCCATACAGAGGAGACAAATGGTTCATAGCTGACTCAACACAGATAGGGTGTTGGTGTACTACACTACAGACCCCCGATAACACTACCTTATAGACTCTTTCTCTTTGTTCTTCTCTAGGGTTTCTCTTACCTGCTTTCTTGTGGACAGTGTGAAACGTGAAAGTAGAGAAAATGTTTTCAAACAGGCCCGCTTGTTACCATCTCGCTGCTTAGATGACCAGTGAGTCCTGGCTCAGTCCTGTGTCGTCTGCCCCACACTCTGTTACTTGGAAGCATGCCCCACACATCAGCATTTCTTTTGATTTCCTTTCTTCTGCTTGCGTGGACTTGCACTCTCATCACGTAAAGGAAGCCTAGCTGTGCGCCATGCTTGCCTTTGCCTTGAGGCCTGAGAGGCCTTGTCTCTGACCTTCTTGTGGGTGTACGTGTGTTCTGCAGTGGCACTGCTTGCAGGCTGCCTCCGTCCTAAGCAGACATTAAAACCAGGCCTCCTCTAGGGATCAGTAAGATCCTGTCCCCTGCCTGGGATCCCCACATGGGGTGGGGGGGGTGTTTGTGAATGCACCTTTAAGGAACGGATAGGTGTTTGGCTTGCAGGTTGCCACCCTTGAAAACCACCTCTGTAGCTGAGTTTCAGTGCTGCAGTGACAGCAGGCAGTGTTCTGGGTGACAGCTCACAGGTGGTCTCCTACCTGTGAGGTCTGCAGTAGCCCACAGGAGAAAGGAGTGCTGCAGATCCACGCAGACGTTCTTGTGCACGGGAGTCTTTCTCCTGTCGCAGCACCTTAGAAACTAACTGCAGTGTGTACAGGGCATATCCTGCCTCGGCCCAGTGAGTAATGATTTTTTACATTACTGAATGGTTGAAATCAAAACTCAGATTCCAAGACACATGAAAAGTGTGAAGTTCAAGTGCCAGTGCCCCTGAGTTAAACTGTGGTAGGACGTAGCCACGGTCATTCATTTACTCGCTTGTTGATGGCTGCTTTTTCCCCGTGTGTGGCAGAGAGACCGTACAACCCACCAGCTTCTGGAGAAATCTGCAGCCCCAGTTTTAATGAGTTCCTTTGTTAATGAAAGGAGGCACATTCTGCTAAACAGGATTCTGGTATTCCTAAAACCTTCTTTTTTTTTTTCTTAAACCTTGTGTTTGGAGGTGGAATCCAGTGTTAAACCGAGAGTTCATTCACTCTGAAGTAGCTGTAAGGAAACATGTTGAGCTACAAGGAAATACATAGAGAAGGAAATGATGGCGCCTAAGAACATCGCGCTCACCCGCTTTTATCACTCATTGCCACCTGTTTCTAAGGCACATGCCTGCTTCAGGGCAATTCCCACGTCAAACACCAGCAGAACTTTACTGCCTCAGTTTCCAAGAGTCTTGGACCATGAGGGTGGTGCTTAGGTTCTGTCAAGCCTCAGTACGGTTCCTAAACGGGAGGAAGAGTCTGGGTCTTTTGTACGATTTTCACTCGAATTCTTGAAAACCTCTGCCTTGAGTTGGCTTAGAACGGCCAAAGTCTTGTTTGAGGTCTTGGGAGTTATAGGAATGATTCAGCAGAAAACAAATCTGTATTTTGATTGAAGAAGGCAGGTGATATTCTTAGGCCCCATGACCTTATGATTTCGTACTTCCTAAAAAGTGCAGCACCTGGCACGGCCGTGCTGATCCTGAATGCGTGAGGCTTCACAGTTTATGCACGTGTTGCCCACAGTGGGGTGAGGTTCCCTGTCTACACCTTGTTCAGGTTTGAAGGGGTCAGGAGGGAAGCGTGAGGGGCTACTGCATCGTTGTGGTGTGTGACCTGCATGTGACGTGGCTCGTTTCTTCTTCATGGAGACATCCTTCCTGATGTCTGGGTCTCACCATGTTCCCGTACATACTTGGGAAACTCCAGTTTGGTAAATACTTTTACTCTGGGCTACCACGTTTTACCTTACGTACTTTTCTCAGTAATACTGTTGTCTGGACACCACCCATTCGGTCTTACAGGTAAAGAAACTGAGGCCCAGAAAAATGTGGTAACCCGCCAAGATCACAAAGCATGTCAGAGGCCTTGAAACTCAGATATCCCTAAGCCCACAGCCACGTGCTTAAGTATGTCCTGTGCCTATCCATTCGAGAATGTGTGCCCACTTTTCATGAGCTGGAACAGCTTACCCTAATCTTTGTATCTAGAACTACTAACCTTCACTAAAAGCAGATTTTTTTAAGATAGCAGAGCCTTTTCCTTACTGTGCTTTACACTGGTCTCTGTGTTGTGTTTAGTTGTTCTTTTATAACATCTTTTCTTTAGGTAGGGGGAGGAGGGTGTTCCATTTGCATTAGCAATAATTGACTTTAAAAAAAAAGATTAAATGAAAGCTAAGGTTGCAGCAGATAGCAAACAGTCATCTGGGATTTGTGCTATTTTAAAAAAATCCTTTAAAAAGGGAGAAGTGAAATTTCACTATTTAAATAGCATTCAGTACAAGATTGCTTTTAATCACATTGATATTCAAAGTTTATAGCAGTAATTCTAAAATGTGCCCCTCTGATTATTAAAGTACTTTCTGATTGAAGTTCTAAGGAGAACAGGAAGCCGTTACTAGACTTAACAGTTGGAGTTACTCTACTTTTGAGAGAAAGGCAAAGGGTTACATTTATATTCATCCTGTGCAGCGGGAATTATTATAAATGAGCAATGGAAAGAAGAGAATGATTTTTGCATTTCAGCCACGTGTAACATAAAACTAGATTTAGTGTTATTGTTCCTCTTTGTTATAAAGGCCTTGCTAACATGAAATGTTTTTTATCTTATATGTCAGCATATGGTAAGGAAGAAGTAATAGTTCATTATCAATTAGATTCACAGTCTTGGAACAGAAAGTATTCCTTTCCCAGGTTTTACAGATGTTTTCCATAATCATAAACTCCAATGAAAACTGGAGTTTTTTCCTACTGTAGTTGGGGACAGGGGGAGGGGGAGGGGAATGCTTTAACCAGTGGCTCTAAGGCTTTATATTTCAAAGTAAGAAGTTTCAGAAATGATTGAGGGACTCCAGCCAGAGTAGACAGCACTTGAGGTGGGCGTGGTGGCGCATGCCTGTAATCCTAGTACTGGAGGCTGAGGCAGGAGGATCACTGCCAATTTGAGGCAAGCCTGGGCTACATAGTAGTTCAAGGCTGGTCTAAACTACATAGCAAGACTCTGCCTCAAAAACAAAACAAAACAACAACAACAAAATGAGACCTGTTTGGGAATAAAAGACAATACTTTAACTTTGAAAAATATTTAGCTTTAGGAAATTCTGATTGCGTTGTCTTTTTTGTTTTTAATTTTATTACGGGCTTCTCAGAAATGAGTGTCTCTTTTGACGTTTGGGAACTACAGTGGCAAGTCTTGTCTCCAGAAGTGTGTCCAGGGCTTCCCCACTCCACCCCCCATTTCTCTGTGCCGCTAGTTACGCAGAAAAGAGATGCCAGATGGCAGGTTTACAGAAGTCACCTTAAACAGGCAGTAGGAAGGACTGCATTCTAGAATTAAATCTAGTTAAATCTCATTTCAACTAGGTGAGTGACTTAAAAGAAATCCTCTGGCTGTGCAGAGCCTCGGTTGACATAAATGGAGTAATAGTAATGCCTGCTGGTGGTTGGGAGGGTGACAGACACAGGACAGGGTGTGGTGACTGAAGACACCGTCTGTCATAAGACGTCAGTAACCACGTGACCCTGCCGGGCAGTCAGGGGAGCACAGCAGCGCGCACGGGCTCTCCTCTAGCAGGTGAGGAGGGAACCTGCGGATGCCCAGGACCAGAGTATGGCAGATAAAGCCAAGGGCCACGCTGCCGGACTGTGGTAAACACGAGAAGTGAGGGTGTTGGTTTTTACTTCCTCCTCTAACCATCTCTTGGCTTGCAGAGAGAAGCCCCGTGTGGGTATTATTCTATATTTGTGCTGAGTTGTATTTGCTCCTCTTTTGGAAGCTTTTAGTTTGTTCATCTTTAGGCTTCTTCCTGTGGTTTTCAGACCTCTCTTTCTGGGGAGGAAAGGCAAATTATAAGCAGCAGAATAAAGTCATCCTCACTAAGTTGGAAAATGCATCAGGGAGAGAAGTGTACATGATTTTATGTATATGTGATGTAGTCTTGGGGGTTTTGCCTAATGGGGAATTTAGAAAATTGCCTTTTCAGTTCTTGGAAATTTCCATTTTACTTTCAGCAGTTCTCCATTTAAATTACCTTGTTCTCTTTGGACACTGTATAGAAGACTTGTTTTAATGGAAAAAGTTATCGTTATAACTATAGAAGTTGATACATGCTCATCATTGTAGAGATTTTCTTACAATGGAAGTATGAAACATGAAAACCATCGTTGTTTGCAATCCCACTCTGAGCCAGTTTGAAGTCTCCAGTTGCAGGATCTGGACGGGGGCAGCTCACTTTGGGTCAGAGGACCATGCGGCGGCTAGGCACCGCGGAGCTCCCAACCTGGCTGTGCTCCTTTCCGACAAGGTCCAGGTCCTGCCCTGCAGCAGATCCCTAAGATACCTCGCTCAGTGTGATTACTGCCTGCAGAATCTTTGGGCTGTCTTGCCTTAACTTCATTCGTGTAGCTTTTATCCCACCAGCGTTTGACAGGAAGTTCTCTGGGCCTCATGCTGTGCGAGAAGCTGAGAGCAGAACAGCAAACCCAGTGAGAAGGCCCAGGCCGAGCCCCCAGCCAGGACGTTGGTCAGCACATATTTATGGAGTTACCCACGAAGTGCCAGGCTTTCAGATGGGTGTTGGAGATAGAATAACACAAGTTAGACAGGGCCCTGCCCTCATGACATGAGACGTAGTAAATACACAGACATTTTGAAGGACTGTGGAGTGCCGTAAAATCAATAAAGTGGCCTGCTGAGTTAGGGTAGGCGTCAGGCTAACCTGGTTAAGGGGCACTCTCTCGGGGTCTCAGTGCGTGAGCGTGACTTAGAATGACGAAAGCAGCCGTGGATCGTCTGAGAGAGGCATGAGGAGAGGGGTGGGAGCGAGGCTGAGCCCTCAGATCCCAAAGGCCTGGGTGAGAATTTGGGGAGAAGGGGTCGGGCAGCAGGAGCGCGGCCTCCTCCAGCTTGTGCCCGGCACCGGCCGCTCTGTCGCGTGGTGTGTGGACTGGAGGTGGAGGTCCCGTCTGCCGCGGGGGGGGGGGGCAGCGGCAGCACAGAGGTGCCCTGTGCACAGTGCTTAGTAAGTATTGCACGTGTGGGGGAGAAAGATAAGAATTGGGACTCCAGGCGTGAGCAGCTGAACAGCATCTGTGGATGGGCTGAGGGCCAGCGAAGGATGTGCTAGGTTCAGCGTCAAGAACTCTGCTTCCCTCACACTGTTGGCGTTGCTGGGCGTGGTGTGCACCTGCGGAGCCTGGCCGTGGCCGAAGGTCTGGAGCCTGGGGAGCGGCTGGGCAGGAGCTGCGGGGTCCCTCTGCGTCATCAGCAGACAGAGGGCACGGGGTACTGGGACTAGGTTTGTTCCCCTGCGTGTGAGTGTTAAGAAGGAATCAGCGCCGAGCGGTGAAGAAGACCGGGGAGGTGGTAGGGAAACGGAGGGTGATGGCGCAGCACGGAAAAGAAGAAGAGAAGGAACACGGAGAGCGCAGGCCGCTGCGACGCGCCCTGTGCGGCAGGGTGAACCGGCGCGCTGGTCTCGGGCTTGGCAGTGGGTTACTCACGGCCTGCGTCAGGAGAGCGAAGAGGTGGGTGCCACGCAGTGCGGTTCTTGGATCCAGGGCTGAAGTGGACGGCAGGCGTGCACGAGCGGGTGTGGAGAGCACTGTGAAGGGAGCTGCCTTGAGGTGGGGAGATGAGGCGGTGGGAGCAGAGGAGGTGGGGGAGGCTCGGGGAACAACGGGGAGACACTTCCCTCTGTAAGTCTTGTTCGGCAGCGGTAGGGCGTGTTTACCCGCCCCGGGAGTGGTCCGGGAGTGACAAGTAGCCGACCGTGTGTGAGCAGGTGGGTGGTGGCCAGTATCACACCTCGAGTTGGCAGCAGATGGCCGGCCAGCCCCACGGTCTGGACGCTTGAGGTGCCTCTTCCCCTGCTCGCAGTTGCGGAGAGGCGCGGAACTGTGGGAGAAGGTGGTTCTCCGCTTGGCAAAGGGCAGGTGGAAGGCCGTCAGGCGAGAGGGTAGGAGCAGGAATACTGTCTTCTCATATTTTCTGGTGCCTCCCTGGGGAGAGAGCCATGGAAGCAAGTAGTCGGACATCCTGCGGAGGCTTCCGAGTGCACTTGGTAGAAAATCCTGCCTCCTTGGCGAGGTTGAGGGGCCCGGGGTGGTGAGGCATGCCCTCTGAGCACCGCGCGGGAGCAGAGGAAAAGCCAGCCTGGGGCGAAAGCCGCTTCTGAGGGGAGCTTCTGCGGGGAGCCCGGGAGGGGGGCCTGGAGGCCGTCAGCCGGGAAGCCCATGCGGCCCGGGGAGAAGGGAGGTGTGGTGAGCCTGCGGCATCGCTGCCTGGCAGCAGTGTGCATCGCAAGGAGGAGTGCCTAAACCAGAACGGGAGGCCCGCGGGTGTGTGGCCCCCTCCTCAGTGTGGAAGGCGAGCTTCTAGGTGCACAGTGATAAGCTGAGGATGTAAGATTTGTAAAATACATCTGTAAAACCTGGAATGGATCGGTTCCCCAAGCAGAACCCTGTAATGCTTCGTAATGGTTCACTCAGTCGGTGTGTGTTTACTGTGCCCTGTTCCACGCTGGGCATTGTCCTGATCTCAGAGCAGCAGCCAGCACCACTGTCTCAGAGAGCCTCTGTCTCGGGGAGGGTGGACAGGATTTTTAAAACTGAAAAACGTATATTTTGTTTGTTTTGTTTTTCTGAGACAGAGTCTTGCTGTATAGTTCAGGCTGCCCCTGAACTAACTACATAGCCCAGGCTGGCATTCAACTTGTGGCAGTCCTCCTGCCTCAGCCTCCCAAGTGCTGGGATTACAGGCATTCACCACCAGGCCCGGCTAAAATACGTATTTTAGAGGATGCTAGAGTGAAAAGAGAAAGATAAAATGTGGGGATTGGTATTTAGAATGTGAAGCCCAGCACAGTGGCATATGCCTGTAATCCCAGCACTCTGGGTGGCTGGGTGGGGGATCAGCAAGTTCTAACCCACCTAGACCATGTAATCAAACAGTCTCAAAATACAAAGGCCCAGGGATGTAGTTCATTGTGCAGGCCCTGGGTTAGATCCTAATATTGAAAAATACGAATATAAAATGGGTGTAAAAGCCTTTTCTGAGCCAAGACTTGTGGGATGTGTAAGCCATTGGTGTATCAGAACTGGGTTTAGAGGAGGAGGGCCTTCTGGGTTTGCAAAACAGCAGGGGGCTGGGGAAGGGGGTGTTGCAGTACAGGAGGTCAGATGCTGAAGGTTAGGAGTGAGTTGGGAGGGGCTGGGGCTGAAGCACCCTGAGTGTTCGCAGCACTCTCCCTCCTCTGAAGGTGGAGGCTCAGCAGGGTTGTGCCTAGTTAGCACTTGGATTGGAGGAGTGGGTTGGCACGACACAGGCCTTTGTTGTGGGCCTGTGGGCCTAGTTGGTGTGGCCCCTGGCGGCTCTCAACCTCGTCACCTGCGCTTTGCTCTGCCTGCCATGATGAGGCACAGTGGCTCCCCTCTGGTCCCTCCAGCGCACTGGGATTTTTCCCACGTCCAGACTCCTGCATCTGCTGGTCTTGGGGCAGCTGCTGCTTCTGCTGCCTCCATTCCTTCCTCATTGGCTTTCATCATGCTGTAAGGTGTAAGGTAGGTGCATTTTATTTTCAACCCAGGGCCGTTTTACTATACTACATCCTCTGATCCTTTTTTTATTTTTATTTTGAGCAAAGGTCTCACTGCTTTGCTAAATAGCCCAGGCTGGGCTTGAATTTGGGATCCTCCTGCCTCAGCCTCCCAGAGGGCTGTGATTACAGGAGTGAACCATCACACCTAGCTAAGTGGCACCTTTTAAAATTGTGTGTGTCTATGTGTATTTTTAAAACCTTTATAGAAATTGTCCATTACTACCTGATGTCAGTACAGAACAAGCCAGTTTTTGATAAAATGTTTGTTATTGTCAGATCTAGGGTATAAATCCCAGGGAGAAGGAATTCATAGTAAGTTGTCACATGGGGCTTAGAATAAACTCACAAAATTGTCCTGAAGGAGAAAAATAGTATGGGCCGTAATAATCTTTACTGCAGTAGTGTTCCGTCTCCCGCTGGTTGGAGACGAAGTGCTGTCCGTCTCTGTCTCCAGGGCTCTCGCACGCGTGTGTGTTGCCTATCTGTCTGCAGTACACGTAACTGCGCTCGTCCTGGGGCATTGACAGCTGTACTTACTGCATCTTAGTCGCTTCGCGCCCTCCTTGCCTTCCCACCTTCCTCCTCCCTCGGGCCCCTCCCCGGCTCTGCGAAGCCCGCCTCCCTGCTTCCTCTCAGCTGTCTTTCAGTTTGCTCTTCGTTTACTTGTATTTGGGGATTTGATTGAGTAACAGTATGCTGTGAAGAGAGGAATGGTTTTGGTTTTGGAATAACTAGTTATGTGCAAATAAAAGACAGTGTGTGTGAATCCGTCTTACATCACTGGGGTTTCTTTCCCAAGATAAACTCTGTGCTTCTTTTCAGTCTCTGAATACGATGCTTATTTTCTCTCTTCCCTTTATTCTGGATTCTAGGCCTGTTTCTCTCCACTCTGCGGAACAGCTATACTGGAGAGTACTGGAGATTTTATGTGCCACAGTTTCTGCTCCTCTTGTCCCAGCCTCATGTCTGATGAGCTTTTCATTGCTAACTGGCAGCTGCAATGGCTGTCTCTTCAAAAGAGCTTGTGTTTGGTAGATGTTTTCTTAAAAGCGGATGGCTGTTGCTGAAAATAATCTCTGCTGTGTGAGTTTATATTCTATCCATGCATCATATTCTCACTATAGCAGTAGTTATACCAGGGTAATAAATAAAACAATTTCTTTCTCATTAAGTCCCTGTTAAATCTTTGTCACCAAGATCCTTTATTTTGGTCCTCACTAGTAATGCTGAAGGAAAATAAATATAGGCTTTTGACAGATGACATTTAAAAATTAGGGCAATATGACAAATCCCAATAGCTATATGGATTGCATACCCATTTTATTTGAGTAGGAAATGGTTGAAAAAATAAGAATTTGAAAAAGTAAGCAGGAAGTAGCTAGTAAAAAATAGCTGCTATTTGTGAGGGGCTCTTGGGATAGGATTTTTTGGATAAGTGTAGCAAGTGTAACCTGGAGAGCAGCTTAAAGTGAAGGCAGTTGCTTGGTGGATGCTTTAGGGACAAGCAGTCATAGTGAAGTTCTTGGGGAGAGTGGGTGAGATTGTTTCGGGCCTTCAGACCTAGCAGTCTGTGGTTGGGGTGTGTTACGTTAGGCCATGAAAAGATCTGCCTAAAATTCACTGTGTGCGTAATTTATAGAACACACAGTGGAGATGCGGCTCACTCTCCAAAGCAGATCATCATAGTTTGTTGAGAAGGATATAAACAGTTAGAAATTTCTTAGACATAATGAGTAGCGTGTGCCACTGATTACTCGTAACAGTGTCTTCAATGGGAAATCAACACAATGAATGCAGCCCTGTATAATAATGTGCAGAGATCATTGTAATCCAGTTTTTTTTCCTGTATTGCAGATCACATCCAGATGCAGTCTGCCACCAAGCTATATCCCAGCCCCTTTTATTTATTTATTTTTAAATTTTGAGACAGCATCTCACCAAGTTGCCCAGGCTAGCTTTGAACATGTGATTTTCCTGCCTCAGCCTCCCAAGGAGCTGGATTATGGGCATGCATCGCATACCTGGCAGGACTTTTCTTTTAGTCACTCATGAAGCCGTGTAGGGTTGATACTGAGTAGCTCCGTAGATTACCCTGACCCTTCGTTCTTGTATTCGCATCTCTGCGTACCCCTGCGGCAGTGCTGTCGCAAAGAGAAATAGGCTAAGGCAACCGCAGCAAGACAGAAGTTTTCCTCCCTGCATCATCGCGGGTTCCTTTTCTTGGCCGGGGCGTGCCACGGGACTGTAGCCTTACTGCATGCGGCACAGCTGGCGTGGGCCTGAGGGAGCGTGTCAAGGCCCCTCCCACGAGCGCTTCCGGGTGGGCCTGGCTCAGCACACGGGGTCACGCTGCGTGTTGTCAGCAGGTGGCTGAGGCCCCGCCCTGAGCTAGCTGTTCAGCAGCCCCTGGCAGGAGTCTGGGGTTTTGAAATGGTTATGGCCAAATTGGACGTAATTTAGGGTGTTTTCTTTTTACATAAAAGATAGCTGTTAATGTCTGTATTAATAGTGCTGCAGTAGTGCTGTTGGCTGAGAAGTCAGTGCATGGCTTCCTTAAAACCTAGCAGCTCTGTGGAGGGTAGCTTTTCCTTCTAACAGAAGATAGTTTCTGTTTTTGTGCCTAAATCCTCAAGAAATTGTAAGTGCTGTCAGCTTGAAGAAAAGGGAATCGGAGCCAGTAGGGAGTGCCCTGCCCGTGGTGGGCCTGGCACCATCACTGAGTCTTCTGCCCTGATGTCCTTGTGGTAGGACCCCTATGTGAAGTCACTCTGCAGCCTTCCTTGGAAGGCCATGGCCATGTCTGGGTGCTCTCTGATCAAGAGAGCAATCCAGGAATAGCTCCTGGAGCTTTTCACACCCCACAGTATATGATTGATTGAGATATATACAGAGTCCCCCCCCCCAAAAAAAAATGTACACGCACTTCAGGAAAAGAAAAGTATAAGTATTTTAATACTTAGTGAAACATCATGAGATTGATAAAGTGACCTTCGGCCTCTACATGTACAAGAGGTGCTCAGCGTGGTGGCCATGGGCTTCCAGACATTTATCCGTACGGGGAACTGCGTGGGTGAGCTTGGTCATTGAGGTCGCCGCACGAGCATTTTCAGTTACTTCTCTGAGGCCTGGCACTGTAGTGGTTTTCTGTGATATACGATCTACGGTCCCCCCCCATGAGGGTAGCACCATCTCTTAAAAAGACATACTGCTTTTCTTTTCCTAAAGTATATACATTTTTATTGCCATCCCCCGTGTGTGTGTGTGTGTGTGTGTATGCATTTTTTTTTAAATGGTGAGTTCTAACATCCACATACTGCTTAAGGATGGATATTTGCACTGTTTGAAGCTGCTGGCCAGGTGGCTGCCTCTGGGGGGAGTGGGAGGCTGGTACATTGATTTTGTTGAACATGGCTGGTGATTGATCGGCATGTGTGACTGGGAGACTAGAGTAGTGCTGTGTCAGAGAGCTGCTAAAGAACTCAAGCGAGTCATGGGCTAGGTGAGGTGGCCCCTTACAGGTGGAGGCAGTGGAGGATCAAGTACAGATTAGAGCTTATTTCTACTACCGTCACCCAGTAGTGGTGACTCTTGCTGATGGATAGATGGATAGATGGGTAGATGGCAAAAAGCAGAGAAGTGACCCCGAATGGTAACGTATGTACAGGGTTTGTACTCGGTAGCTGTGAGCAGCCGCGTGTAGAGTCTGCTTGTGCTGTGCTGCCTTTGCCTTACAGTGGTGGGAAGGAAGAGCCCCTAAGGTCAGGAGCACGTATGGGCTTGCGTTTGCTGTGGACAGCCAGCCAGAGACCCTGCCTGGGAGGCCACTGCGGACCTGCTCTGTGTCCCTTCCTTGCCGCTTTGCCTGCTCTCCGGAGAGGGCCCGTTACTGCCGGTCCTGTTCCTTTGTTCCCGGCCCTCTGGAGTCTCTTCCGGCTGAGGCAGTCTCTGCCGCCTGCGTTCCCTTTGCATGCCCCTGCTCCTCTGTTTCCTGCTTCAGGGAAGACTCGCATTTGTGCCTTCCGTAATTTAGCGTCTCATCCCGTCAGGTGACTGGGTGACAGATAACTGTAACCGTGGTAAGCCGGTGTGGAAGGACAGAGGAGAAAGGGTGGAAGTGGACATGTGAAGAACTAGCGTGTGGGCTTTTAAATCAGATGTTTTCAGACTGGAGTCATCCCAGCAATCAGAAGGTGTGCAAAAATATTGTCTGAATTTGCACAGAAACAATTTCCCAGAGAGAAAGAATATACCTTTAAGTAGATTTCTGAAGACCTGCATGACCTGAAAGTCTTTTTATAAAATTGTAAGTCTCCATTGTTACTTGATTTGTGTCAAAGCAGGTTTCTTGTTGTTGTTCAAATAATACTGTATTTTTAAAATTTCTTGCTTGGTTTCTAGATTGTTTTGTTTTGGTTATTTAATGCTTTCTCAGCAGTATTTTCTGTAATTTTCATTGGAAGCACATAGTATTCTAGCTATACTAAAGGTTAAGAGTCAGAAGGGGGCCGGCTTGAAAAGGCGGCCGATTTTTGTTAATTTTATGGGAAGCTCTGGGACTAAACGGCTGTTTAGGACAAGTGAGGGGCAGACTGCAGTGCATGGTGTGGCAGCCAAGGTATCTTTTTTTTTTTTTTCCAGTACCGGGAATCAAACTCATGACCTTGCGCTTGCCAGGCAGGCGCTGTGCCGCTGAGCTAAATCCCCAGCCCCCAAGGTATCTTTTTGAAATATGCGTCTAACAATGTCTTGCTCTTGCTTAACTGATTTCCTTGATTCCAGTTGCTTTTAGAAAGCTAAAACCACTTCATGTGGCTGGTGGACAGTGTCTTGTTTAAAGCACAACTCCTCAACTCCTTGGTTTTTCCCTCAAAAAATGCCTCCAGCGCAGGACACGCCCCTCCATGCCTGTGCACGGTGGCTCTTCCCCTGCCCTTTTCTTCTGCCCCTAGCATTGTTGGTTGGTTTGGTTGGCGTGGTTGGTTTGGTTGGTTTGTTTGGTTTGGTTTTACCCCCAACTTCAGCAGTAAGAAAATTCTCTCTTCTCCATTAGGTCTAATTCTTCCAGGCAGTCTTCTGGCCTCTCTAGTGTTGGGTCTACAGCCCCCTGTGTGTGTGTGTGTTGAGCCACAGTGAAATCTTCCCATGTTGTCACAGATAGCTATGGCTAGTTTGTTTGTTTATTTTACTACTGTATGCTTTTATTAATATATTACCTGTGTTTAAACTTGATCTTTAGGAGTGGAGATTCAGTCTGTTGGCACTTTTGGTACTTCCACCAGCAGTGCTAGGGTTGATATACTTTTACAGATTTCTTTGTATTATCAAGGTCTTTGCCTGTTTGCTTTTTAAGTACATTTAAGACAAGTTAAGATGTTACATAAGCACATGGTGCCGAGTGCCCTCCGGAGACTTCCTTGGTAGGCGGTCTCACAGAGGTCTTCGGAGGTGACAGACAGGTGCGTGGATGGCTGCATTTTCTTCCTCTGGGAGGCTGTCTCCGCACAGCACTGTGACGTGCAGGTTCCAGCACTTCTCCTGTGTCTTTCTCTCTCCAGATCTTAGTCTATTGAAATTACAGGTCTTTCCCTACAGAAACTCGGAGCCCTATGATTGGAAAGTGCAGTCCGACCTTGAGAACAGCCGGTGTTGTTAAAGGAAGCATTAACTGTCCACTTCCGGTTATAATACTGTTCTGTGTCTCAGGGTATCCGGGTGGCTCGGACATGCTCCCTTAACCCTTACGAAGTCTACAGCACGGTTTTCCCACCTTGTGGATATTCTTCATTTACTCAGCAAGCCGTGACCTCGGTGTCAAAGGCAAAAGCTGTTTTGTTCTTTCAGGACAGTCCATGATGACGGAACAGTTCATCTCATAACCGGATTTGGGGGAGATAAGGAATAGAATGTTAAGCAATTGTTGTCTTAGCTACTTTTCTTTTACAGAAAAAAAAAAGGAAATAAAATTCTCTATGATTGTGGTAATATCTTCCGCTTCTCCGTTGAACTGGTGTTCTTTCTGGCTATTGAAATAAACCTGTGCACTGTGGTTTAATAGATGACCTTTCATGGAGTGGAAGGAGGGGGACATGGGAGTTCCAGCTGAATGAATAGTAAAGTTGATGCTCACTAGCTGTGAGTGCCTCATGGAGGGAATGGCTAGTTGATTCTTTTCTTTTTTGACTTTTGGAGACAGGGTCTCACTGTGCAGTGCAGGCTGGCCTTGAACTTACTTTGTAGCCCAGGCTGGCCTCAGACTCACAGTGATCCTCCTGCTTCAGCCTCCTAAGTGCTGGAATTACAGACATGTGCCACCACACTTGGCTTGGTTTTTCTTTTATTAGTTTATATTTTATTTATTTTAAGGAGTGACTATAAGTCCCCCCACCCCAAGTGTTTAGAAGTTGTCTGGTTGTGATTCATTCAGAATTCTGTGCTTTAAGTGCTACTGATGTCGTGTTTGTTTTCAAAATCATCAATTGCCTTAACTCCTTTGCAGCAAATTGCCAATGCTATATTGGTACTGAGAGGCCAAAGACTAATTCCTTCAGGAACTGGGGATGTCTGCAAGCCACCCCCTTGTGTCCTGTCCCTTTATGCTTCTCGCCAGCTGGCAGCCTCTCCCCTCCTACGACCTCTTGATTCCTGCCTACTCAGAGGCTATGATTGAGTCTGGCCTCTGGTGCCCCATGTGCCAATGTTTTGCTCCTCCTGGGAAGAACATTCATGGAGGAAAAGAATTGCCTGGTGTTCTGGGGTCTTGGGGGCAGAGGATGTTTTTGTTGGTACGTATAGGAGCCACTCTGAGCAGTAGATGGAGAAATCAGAAAGAAGGCGAGTGTCCTGTTGACACCTCTTTCCCGAGACCAAGATGAAGCCAGGAGGTCACTGGGAAAGAGGTGGGCTTTGTGCGAGGCAGAAAGAGAGTAACTCCGGGTGGGAATTGAGACAGAGAGGCTGGGAGGGGTGTGTCCTGGCCACTCCGTTTTTCAGCTCTTCCTCTCTGGGTCCATGTAATCCCCGAGAGGTCTGCAGCACCTTGGTGTCTGCTGCACGCAGCAGCGTCAGGTCTCCGGCGGGCCTGGGCCCTGTTCCTGCACGCCCCTCCAGCCTGGGCGAGGCATTTAACACTTCGCTGGCGCAGTTTCCTCCACAAGCAGCCGGGTTTGAATTAGCGTCTGGCACGTAGAGCCCTTGTGATGATGCTTTAATGAACGCAGGGTTTCCTGGTCGCAGCACGACTAGCGTTTAGGGCCAGGTAATTCTTTCATTTTGGGGGACCAGCTTCTTTGGTCTCTATCACTGGGTTCCAGTTGTGACAACCAGAAATACCTCTGCACGTCGTCGCCTGTGTTCCCTGGAGGGCAGAATTGCTCCCGCCGAGAGCCACAGCCTCAATATATGGGAAGCCCTGAGCTTAGCACCTGGCGAAGGGAAGTGTGCGGCAGTGTTCGATGTCTGGCAGATGCCCACCAAACACGAGGGGCGTGGTCGACTGTGCCAGTATTCTCTTGCCATGCTGCCACAGAGTGCCGCCTCCTCCTT
Organism: Chinchilla lanigera; assembly: GCF_000276665.1. NCBI lineage: Eukaryota > Metazoa > Chordata > Mammalia > Rodentia > Chinchillidae > Chinchilla > Chinchilla lanigera. Next base: position 1,961,243 of record NW_004955517.1, on the reverse strand, counting down.
AGCGGTCCCGTTGTGGAAAGGACATCAGGGATTCCTTCTGTGTTTGTTTGTTTGTTTATTTTGGGTACCTGGAATGGAACTTGAGACCTCGCACTTGCCAGGCAGGCGCTCTGCTGCTGAGCTCTGTCCCTGGCCTCAGGGATTCCTGAGGCACTGCAGTCCCTGAATTTTTGGGGTGGCTACCAGGGGATGTCCTCCTTTCCCCCGTGAGTTTACTGCTCTTGCTCAGTACTTGGCTCCCATGAAAGCCAGAGTAGCTATTGCTCACGGTCTTTGGTTCCAGGACACCCGTTTTCCTCTTGCTTCAGTATGTCTGGAATAAGAACGGCTTATAAACTTCAAGCGTCCCTTCCTTCGCCTCTGTCCTTCCTCCCTCCCTTCCTCCCTTCCCCTCCCCCCTCTGCTTCCTCCCCTCTCTTCCCCCTCATCTCCCCTTGTTGTTGTTCTTCTTCCTTCTTCCCTCCCCAACCCCTTCTCCCTCTCATTTCTCCCTCCTCCCCTTCCCTTCTTCCCCCTGTTCTTCCCCCTCATCCTCCTCTATACTGGGGATGAACCTCAGGGCCTTTGCACTGAAGTGTATTCCCAATATTTTTTTCATTTTTTTGGACAGGGTGTCACTATGCAGTTCAGGCTGTTCTTGAACTCATTATGTAGCCCAGGCTAGCCTTGAACTCACAGTGATCCTCCTGCCTCAGCCTCCTGAGTTCTGGGATATAAGTGTGCACCACGGTGCACAGCTTATTTTTAATTTTGAGAGACGTTCTCCCTAAGTTGCCCAGGCTGGGGTCACACTTTAAATCCTCCTGCTTCAGCCTCCCAGAGTTTGGGGGTTAGAGGTATGTACACTGCTCTTGGCTGAGGGTACTTTCTTAGTTTGCCCCCAAAGCCAACGTTGCCGTACATGTGATGGCAGCTTTCAGACTAAGGAATGCTGTGTTTATGTGAGGCTCTGGGCTTTGCCACAGCGGGCAGAGGTTCCTGCAGCCCCTCCACCTCTGCAGGTACTTGGTGCAGTGCCTCAAACATGCAGCCTCTGTCTTTGGGGCAGCCTGCACTTGCGCGCCGTGACGGTGCCCTTGGCTGTCTGTCCTCTCGCTGCTGAGAACAACCACCGTCTCACGCGGCAGCGCCCTACGGAGAGGCTCCTTGCGCAGCAGTCAGTGTTTCGCCCTCACGGCGGCGTGTTTGAGCGGTTGTTTAACTGCCGCACGCATTTCGCTTAGCATGAAAACCAGTACACACCACAGACTACTGTCCTGGTGCTGACGGTGAAGAGCAGATGTCTCAGACTTTACGTGAGGGGGTTGCATCATAGATGCCTACGCTTGGGCAAGCTATACCGTCCGCTAACAAGAAAGAGAAAAATAGTGTGGCTAATCTGCGCGGTCACGCAGTGCGCGGGAGTGCTCGTGGGCTGCCCTGGAAGTGTGAGGAGCACATCCGCCCGCGTGGAAGCTGCCTGAGGGCAGTCTCAGCCACTCGTCTCCATGTTGGAAGCGACTCAGCAGGCGCCCGGCGGTGAGGAGCGTTGGGCGCTTTTCCTCTGTGTGGTCTCAGTGCCTGCAGGTTTCTCTAGGTACGTGCGCCTTACTTTCCTGTGACTCTGCTGTTTGATTATGTGAGGTTTTTGTTTTCTTGTACCGTAAGGCCCCTGAACACAAATTGTCCACCTCCCCTAGGAGAAGCAGCCTCTGTTCTAACACGGGTGACACAGCTGGCTGTGTGAGACTTCTCTGGTTTGCCTTTGTCTAAGAAGTCGTCAAGAACGACTCTAAGTGTAAACACTAACCAGCTGAGTCCTCTCTCTAAATGGAGCCCACCGTTAAAGCAGAGACGAGAAGCACTGTGCGCAGAGCTGTGACCTCTGCCGTGCGTTAGGTGGGCTTGCGTGGTCCGGCGCTCCGTTTGCAGTACTAGGAACACACTCCGAGCCAGGCTCACAGTGAGCTCGCTGTGGAAGCGCTGGGGTTGGAGGTGGAGAGCCCGTGAGCCTGTCCGACTTTCTCACACACACGTCTGTGTAGGAATAGGGGGCTGACTGCGGTGGGTTCTAGGAAGATATTTGTTGACAGATTAATCTCAGGTTATAATGTAATGTAAGAGATGAAAATCGTCCTGGAGTAGAGTTCGATTTTTCTTACCCGTTGCTTCTGCACAGCCAGCATTTGGCGCATTTGGCTGGTTGGTCGGTTTTCTGATCTGCCTTGTTACTCACTGTTAAGTGTGCTTGCTAATGGTGGGACATCATCACTTCCGCACTTTCGTGAGTGTTCCACAACTCAGACCCATGTAGAGAAAGGCCGCAAGCCCCGTGAAAAGCAGTCTCACGCGGAAGAGTGTTCCTCTCTAGCCCAGTGCGCTTGTTTTTGCTGTGTGCTTGGGTAGGCAGGCTGCCAGAAGACGGGGTACAGACTAATTAACTGCCTGCGGAGATATGGCCATGTCATCCCTGATAACATGGACGTAAATGTGGCCATGTGTTGGCTTGTTTTTCTGAAACAAGGGAGGACAGAAATATGTTCACCAAAATAAAAGGGACAAAAGCTAAGTAGGGGAGGAATCGTGTCTGTTAGTCCCCTGTGTCAGCACATACAGTTCTTTTTTCCAGTTGCCTGTTAGGTACTTCCTGCTGTGCCGAATGTGTGTGTGTGAGGGGGGTGTGAGTTGCTACGTTAGATTTTCTTAAAAAATACTTGAATACTTCGTACTTCAGTGGAACGTACGTAGGTCACCCTCCCACCCACTGCTAAAATTGTCCAGCATAATTTTTTAAATACCACATTATAGGGTAAGTGGGATTTAGCAGGGCAGAGGTGAAGTTTAGGTGGGACTCTGTACAAAATACCTCACTTGAATAGTTTTGCACGGACAAGTATCTTCTTTTATTAGTACATGTTTGCAGCACATAATGATTGTATTCATCGAGTTGGTACATGTGCCTAACGCATCTTAATTCTTTCTGTCTCTTTACCCTCACATACTTCCCAGCTGCATTTTCCCTACCCTGTCTCCTCCCTCCCTCCATCTCTCTTTGCTTTCCCTATTATCCATCTTTTATTTTGCTCTTTGTTTATATTTTGGATTTCTCATAGAGGAGAAACCATGCAATATCTAAACTACATGTCTGTAATTTATTTCACTGAGCATAACACTCTCCAGTGCATGGCCAAGTGCCTTGCAGGAAACATTTTGTAATGTAAGAAGTGGTGTCCATTCTTTAAGACTGAATCTTGTTTCTTGTGTGCCGGTCCCTTGGAGGTGGAACTCAGTGGAGGAAGGAATGAAGCCAGTGACCAGTGACATATTTCAGCTACACGCTGGTTCGGAGCTAGCCGCCAGAGTCAACTAGGTTTAACCTTTAACACCAGCCCCACCTCTTGCCACCCGTGTGATCCTGAGCAAGTTACTTAATCTTTCCGTGCCTGTGTGCTCGTGTGTAAACTGGGGTTAAGAAGTGTACCTGCACCTCAGGGTTGTGAGGGTTGCGCAACCTAAACCTCGTAAAGCACTCAGCCGGCTGTCTGGCCCATTAAGCACTCAAATGTTTGACACGGTGGCTGTTGTTACTGTATTGTGTTTTAAACGTCTGCCTGACCTTTTCCTTTAGAAGCACTCAAAACAAAACAAAACAAATCTGGGGAGAGGTGGGTGTTTAACTTGAGGCATGGGTTGGCATTGTGGCTGCTCCGGGTGTGACCAGCCACGCACATCTGTTTGCGTGTGGCTGTGGAAGCGCGCTGCGAGTGCCGGGTCGGGTGTGTTGGCAGCTTGCTCTGGAAGGACGCAGAGAGGCCGTGAGGGCCGGAGAAGTAGAACTGCGCTAAGCGGATGCGCAGAACTCTCAGGAGCGTGTCGCCCACTAGGTCTTCCGGGCTTTGTTCTATTCTGTTCGGCAGTACTGGTCATTGGACCTAGGGCCTTGCTCCTCTCGAAAGCTCCTGCGTCAGCCTCGCAGAGTACTGAGACATAGGTATGCGTCACTGTGCCTGGTTGGTTTTCCAGTCTTGAAAAAGAAGTGAGCTCCTGAACTAACAGTCAGAACAGCTTGGAGTTTACGTGTTTCTTAGTGGTAATACACTGCACCCAGTCTGTTTCAACAGGAGAAAGACAAAAAAATACTTCGTAATATTAAGAGATTAGGACTCGAATGAGTTAACCAGCAGTTCACATTCCCCTCTTCCGTGTTCCCTCACAAATCTCTGCCCCTTCCAGACCAGAGAAAGGAGCTGTGCAAAGGGGCTTCATGCATAAAATAAGAAAATGAATACAGAATTAAAACACTTCAGCTCGGTATTCAGAAAAGTCAGCGTTAAACTAAAGGAACAATAGGTGGTTCAGGACCTGGACTGGCCTTTTCCCAGCCGGCTGCCCCTGGGTCTGACCGAGTGCTGTCACCTGTGAGCCACTCAGGTATGTATGGAATGAGTGGAGGAGGGAAGGAACCTGATGGATTGGAGTTGTTTTCGCAGGCATCAGTGAGAGCGTTAAATTGACGTGTGTGAGTGCAGCGCGGTCTAGGGAAGATTTATCTTTACTTTTATTTGTAACTTCTATTTAAATCAAGCTGCCTTTGGGGAAAACTAGTTCACTTGAGTGTAAGCACTGAGTAGTTTCAGACGTTTGTGCACAGTTCCCATTCTCGGGACTGTGTTCCTAATTCCTGGTTGACGCTGCGTCGTTGACGCTGAGGGTATGGCTTGCCTTCAGGTCCTGATTTGTGCGTGGTATGGAAGGGATGAAGTTTTAGAACTGGACTTACAGGACACTCGCTTAAAAGTGGGGAGAACCTTCATGATGCTGTCTTTGGTGTCGTCTTGAATGCCTCAGTGGCCTCTGTTCGAGCATCTCCCCTTCGTTCTCAGACCTGGCGTTCTTCCGGGATGTTTTCTCAGAAACTGGTACCACCCATCCAGCCTGTTCTGCAGGAAGGCAAACGGCGTCCTCCTCACCACTCAGCACCTTCGTATGCAGGCCATTACAAGTCCTGTCAACGCTTCCTCCTCACTACCTCCGAATTCTTCCTGTGCCACTTCCGGAGCATCCCCAAGTCCGGAGCTTCCCCAGGTCTCTCGCCTGTGCTGCTGCAGACACCTCCCGACTGGCCTCCCTCTTTCTACATGAGCCACGCATCTCCCTTCTCCACGCTACCATCCAAGCAACCCTAGAAACAACGTGAACGGTCTGATGGTGTTGCTCCTTTAAAGGGCTTCTGCTCAACACTTCTGAGCACCTCTGACGACCTGCCCCTCCATTAAACCAGTGAAAACACCGGGAAGAGTTCTCAAAATCAGTGTTTTCAGGATCCTGAAAATCTACCAAGGCCTACAAGATCTAGTAAGCGTTTACTTAAGAAAAATGGCAGAATCTGTAACTTTAGAAGTGCTGTAGTATTGTATGTGTTTAGCTTTTTTTTGTTGTTGTTTGTTTTTTGTTTTTCTCCGGTACTGGGAATTGAACTCACGACCTTGAGCTTGCCAAGCAGGCGCTGTGCCGCTGATCTAAATCCCCAGCCCCCAGCTCTGTAGTATTGTAATCGACCCTGTTTCAGTCTTCGCTCTCCAGTCCATAGTAATTTTGAAAAGCAGCGACCTCACAATCATGATAATTGTAAAAACCCGCAGACTAGTAGCCACCAGAGAGAACAGAGCAGGCTTCATGCTCCCGCAGAGCTCTGCCCTCAGAGAACTGTCCCTGTGTGAACTGTCGGGTAGTCCCTCAGAAAGCTCCATTCTGAGGACTTACCTGTATGTGGGCTAGCTTGGAGCTTATTCTGTGCCCTGTCCCAAGGATATTTGTCCAGACAAACAAACAGAAAATCAGTAGCAGTTGTTTAACATCATAGCTACCTGAACTAGTAATACCAGTTACAGCTGATGGGAGGACTGACCAAAAACTAAGTAAAAACACTAGGGACAGAGATGTCACTGGGGCTCTGCAGAGTTCCAGCACGTTCCTGGGAGCCTAGAAAAGCACACACATCCCAGAGGGCTCGGTCTCTCACCTTGGCTGGCTCTGAAGAGCTGAGCAAGCAGGAAGGGAAGGCTGAGGCATGCTCCTAAGCTGCCTGCCCCTCCGCGAGCGCTGGGGGACTTAAGGGTTTTCCAGCATTTAAGGAACTCTGTCAAGCAGTTAGCCTTTCACTGTCCTGAGGAGGGACCTGACCGGCCAAACACGACAGAGCGCAGACTTGGCACAAGCAGTGCAGGCCAGTCCCTACACAAGAGTAGGTGCATCGGATTTGTAGACTGGCCGTGTCATACCGTTCGGATTGTCCGGTTTTCAGCAAGAAACAAACAAAGCATCTTCATCCACGGAGGGAGGACAAGATACGCAAAGTGGAGTAAACAAGTCTTCTGTATGTCATTGAAATTAAGGATTTTTAAAAAGTATTAAAATTTCAGGTCTAATGAAATCATGCAGAAACATGTTTTTAAAACCCATTACGTAATCCCCGTTTATTTCTCTTACCTTACCCCTCCCATCCTCCGGTGACCACTGTTCTGCCCTCTGCTTCTGTGAAGTAACCCTCATTAGCTTCTTCTTTTTTTTTTTTTGTTTTTTTTTCCGGTACCGGGAACCGAACTCACGACCTTGCGCTTGCCAGGCAGGCGCTTTGCCGCTGAGCTAAATGCCCAGCCCCAACCCTCGTTAGCTTCTACAGATGGGTGAGGACATGCGGTACTTGTCTGTGCCTAGCTTGTTTCACTTAACGTGACAGCTGGGCAGAGCGCCGCATGCCTGTGCAACCCAGCACTCTACGAGGCTGGGGAAGGGAGATTGTCAGTTCAAGGCCAGCCTCAGCAACTTGGCAAGACAGTGACACCCTGTCTCAAAATTTGGAAAGTTTTTCTGGTTCCATGTGAATTTAGGATTGTTTTCTCTAGTTCTGTGAGGAGTGTTGGTATTTTGACTGGGACTGCATTCAATCTGTATGTCAGTTTTGGAAGTGTGACCATTTTGGCTGTGTTTACTTTTCCTATCAAGGATCAAGGGATTAAGAGAGGCAGAATAGCAAAAAGAATCCCGGGTAGTAAGAGCAAAGCAGGAGACATCACAGTTTTGGACTTAGAGTAGTGTTACAGAGCTGCAGTGATTGGAAACAGCTGGCACTGGTGCAAAAACAGACGGGAGGGTCGGGAACGCAGGGAGGGTGTGGACACAACACAAGCACCTTCCGCTGTCTAGTCTTTGACACGGGACCAAAAACATTCACTGGAGGAAAGAGCCTCTTTGTGAATGGTGCTGGGAAGACTGACTACACTCATGTAGAAGATTGAATCTAGCTAAAAATTCCATTCTCAGGAGAGTGACATCATACCACAATGATGTGTACACGGTCATGTGTGTAGCAGCACAGTTCATAATCACTAAATCTTGGAACCAGCCTGTATGTCCATCAGCGGATGAATGGATAAAGAGAATGTGGCATTTACACACAATGGAGTATTACTCTGCCATAAAGAAAGATAAGCTTGCGTCATTTGTGGGAAAATGGATGTACTTTGAGACCATAATGTTAAGTGAAATAAATCAGACACACAAGCTGTTTTCTCTTATATGAGATGCCTAAAATGTTAAAAGCAAAATAAAGGATAATAGGAAATAGGGAGAGAGATCTTTTGCAAATGGAAGGGAACCAGGAGATGGAAGGAGAAGAGGGGGTGAAGAAGGAATTGGGGTGTATTATGTCCAGGTACCAACTTTACATGACAAGGTTACTATGTACTACAAACACATAGTGGTAAAACATAAAAATTGGAAAACAAATTGGGCTGGGGTGCAGCTCAGTGGAAGGCCCTGGATGCACTTCCCAAAACCAGCAGGAAAGAAATCCTCCGGCTGCATCCCTGTGGCTGGCACGCCGGCGCCTTGATCTCTTGTGTTGGCGTGTGAGGGGCGCTGCAGTGGGCTGGGAACGAGGCCTCCCTGGCTGTCCTGACTCCTTGTCCTCCCACTCGAGGCCTGTCGTGAGAGAGCTGGGTGGACGGTAGCTGTGCTTTTCACTCTTTGAGGAGCTTGCATTTCTGTTTCTCGTAATGACGTGGTGATTTTCAGTCCCACAGTAGCGGAGAGCAGTTCCCCTTTCTCCTTCTCCGCGCCCTGGTGTTTCCTTCGCTGTGTGGAAAGCTGCTTAGTTTGCTGTCAGCCCGTTTGTCTGTTTGAACCTTTGATTCCTGTGGTTTTGAGGTCCTTGCCCAAAGCAGTATTCACTATACAGTGGCACCTTGGTTCATGAATTCAGTGTTCTCCATGATTCTGGTCGCAAACCGAGTTGGACAAGAACCAAATCAAGTTTCCTCACAGACCCACGTCGAACCTAACTACTGAACTTGATTCAGTTCTCATCCAGTTTGGTTTGTGACCAGAATTGTGGAAAGAATTCAGTTCATGAACTGAGGTACCACTGTACTAATATCTTGAAGTATTTCTCATAGTTTTTAAAATTTTTTTATTTTTCTGGTCGTTTCATAGTTTCAGGTCTTACGTAAATAAGCTTGTTTTTATTTCAGACTAGGTTATTTGAGGTTAAAGTGTTAATTGTAACCTGCAGAACAACCACCAAGAAAACAATTTAATAAAAAATGAAAAAACAAGGAAACTAAAATGGTGTTCTAGAAAAGTAACAATTTAACACAAGGGAAGGTGGTAATAGGAAAAAGGAACAGAAAAAGACATAATGCACACAAAAAACAAATAGCAGACTCCAGACAGAAATCCTACCTTATGAATAATTACATTAAATGTAAATGGACTAACCACTAATTAGAAGGCAGATATTGGCACAATAGTTTGTTTTGTAAATCATAGTCCAGTATATGCTATCTATAAGACACATGTTTGAGATTGAAAGGCAGAAATATATTGAAAGCTAAAGGAAGCAAAATCTGTACCATGCAACCAGTAATCAAAAGAGAGGTAAAAAAGCTATATTAATAACAAAATAGACTTTATAATAGAAGATGTAATTAGGGATCAGTGAGAACATCTTATAATCCTGAATGGACTAATCCATTCAGAAGGAAAAGGAGACTTTCCTTTTTTCTTACGCTTTTCTTTGAGACAGGGCCTTGCTGTGTTGTCCGGGGTGACTGTCTGCCCACCTTAGCTGTGCAGTGCCGGAACTGCAGGGTGCACCACCACCCATGGCAAGAAGTAATAGTTTTAAAGGGGCACGCACCTTACAGCAGAGCCCCAATATACTGGAGGCCAAACCTGCACTGAAGGAGAATTGGGAAATTAAACAGTCATAGTTACAGACTTGAACACCGTTTTGAAGAGCTGGTACAGCAGCTGGGCGGAAGACTGAAAGAGTGTGGAGGACTTGAGTAACAAACCACCTGGACATAACCAACGACAAGCAAAAATATTCTCCATGCACACCAGCTATAATAAAGCCCCCACAAATGTAAAAGGAGCGAAATCATAAGTTCAGAGTATATTCCGAAATTACAGTGTAATAACATTAGAAAAGAAAAACAGAGGAAAAGTTGGGAAGTTCCCAAGTATGTGGAAACAGTACCCTCGTAAATAAGTTAGTGGTGGCTCAGAGGAGAAATTGGAAGATGTTCTGAGCTTAATAAAAATGAAACACACCATACCAAAATCAGAATACTGCTAAAGTGGTAGCTGCTTAAGGGAAAATGTATAGCTGTAAACATTTGTATTGAAAAGTAAGAAAGCTGTCAGATCAATAACATGACATTTCATTTTAAGAAATAGAAAAGTAAACTAAACCCAGGACAAGCAGAAAAAAGAAAATAATGTAGGATGGGTTGGAAATAAATGACCAAAGAATAGAAAAAGTAAAGGAAAAAAAATCAAACCAAAAATTTTACTTGGACAACATCAATAAAAGGCTCAAACCTGTGGATTTGACATATGACACATATTAAGAAAATGAGCATTGGTCCGGCATGCTGACACATGCCTATAATCCCAGCACTTGGGAGGCTGAGACAGGAGGATCACCACGAGTTCAAGGCCAGCCTGCACTACATAGCAAGACCCTGTCTCAAAAAAAAAAATCAGCAAGCCAAAAATCAGAAGTGGTCACATCACTCCTGACCTTGCAGAAATAAAAAAGATTTATCTTGGAATTCTATGAACACCCTTTTGCTAACGTAGCAGATAACTTAGGTAAGATGAATCCAGAACTGTAACAAGTAATATGAATTAGTGACTTTAAAACCTCTCATCAGGAAAACCCCAGGCCCAAATGGCTTTACCTGTAAATTCTTAAAATTGTACCATGAACTTTTCTGAAAAGTAGAAAAGGAAAGAACACTTCTCAACTGATTCCAAAAGTCCAGTTGTCGTGATGTCAAAACTAGGCAAAGACATTGCAAAAACTGAGAACCAAGGGACCAGTATCTCTTCTGTGTTCATCTGCTTTCCCGTCGCTGAGGCACAACGTCTGACACCAGCACGTGAAGGAGGAGAGGTTTAATTTGCCCGTGGTTTCCAGGGTTCAGTCCAGGCCAGTTGGTTTCTAGACGGAGACGTGGCGGCCAGGAAGCAGTGCGGGGGACAGGAGCAGAGAGGAAGGGACGGGGGCCCGCCCGTACCCCTCCACCCGCACCCAGGCGGTACCCTAACAAACCAGCCTGGCATGCTTTTCACTAACCTAGACACTCCTTAATCCAGCAAAGGTGCTGTGTCAGGACTGACGGTCACACTTGCATACAGACACGCAGATCTTCAGCAGAGTGCTAGCGAGCCAAATCCAGCATCATGAAAAGGGTCGTATGCCAGACTAGCTGGATTCACCCCAGAACGCAGAGCTGGTTGACCACTGGAACACCGTACATACTCTGAATACCTTTGGTAGATGGATAGTTGGAAAAAGTGTAGATTATTGTGGTAATGAATAATTTCTCCGAGTGGGTAATATTAGTTTTAGGCCAAGTTGTATGATGCTGTTTTTAATGCTTCTCAGTCATGCCTGTAAATTGCCAGAGTCCTGTTAAAACGCAAGTTCTAATTTGGCAAGTCTGGATTGGGCCTAAAGGGGGCTGTGGGTCTGGCCGGTTCCAGGTGATATTGGAGCTGCAGGACCGTGAGCCATACTTGAATCAGCAAGGCTTATTCTGAAGATGAATGTAGAACTGAGTGTGCCTCGTTTTTATTGTGACTGTTAAGAAAAAAGAAGCTAAAGAGTGTTTCCTTCCAACTCAGGAACCTGAGCCAAGCTCAGGGCACTCGCAGTGCATTTCACTAGTTTGTCCCTGAGCTTTCTGGGGGCGTGTCGGTAGGAGGAGTATTTAGAGATTGTACTAATACGAGCTCCTTACATCTTGGGACACCCTTTATGGTACTTGTGAAAGATATAGATCTCTTGTTCACTACAGTCATCATAGATGGGGCTACTGAATTATGCTTAGGTGTATCAGAAAGTGGACACCTTTACATGCTTTGTCAGGTGAAGGCTCGCCAGTTAATCTCTCCTTTCCTGTGTTCATTGCTGGTGTATAAAAGGACATTTAACCCGCAGGGGAGATGAAGAGGTCTCTTGCTCAGACTGACCCCAAACTCCATGGCTCAAGTGATCCTCAGCCTCCTAAGCAGCTGCAAACACAGGCTTATACCAGTGTACCTGGCTAAGACAGTTTTGTGTTTCTCTTGTATCCTGTGATCTTGCTATTCTCAAGTGTCAGGAGAATTTTTTATAGATTCCTTAGGGACTTTCTGACATAGATCATGATGTCACCTGCAAAAAGAGACAAGTTCATTTCTTCCTTCAGCTTGTATTCTTTTTATTTCTTCGTTTTGTCTCGGTGTGACTGTCTGTTTGAGACACTGCCTCACTATGAAGGTTGGCCTTGAACCCATGGCAGTCTTCCTGCCTCAACCTTCCAAATGCTGGGATGACAGGCATATGCCACCACCCCTGGCTGTTACTTTTTTAAACTTTATTTCTCCAGCTAGAACTTCAGCTATTATGTATGCTCAATAACTGTATTAAGAGTGGATATTCTTGTCTTGTTGCTGGTGTTAGTAGAAAAAGCATTTATCTGCCATAAAGTATGCTAGCTATAAGGTTTTTTGTTTTGTTTTGTTTTTGTTTTTTCCCGGTACTGGGAATCAAAGTCAGGACCTTGCACTTCCTAGGCAGGTGTGGTGCCGCTGAGCTTTATCCTCAGCCCAAATATTCTTGTAAATATGAAATTGAGGAAGTTCTGTGCCTAGTTATCGCCTCCCTCCCTCCCTCCGCGGTCTCTTCTCCGTCCTTCTTTTCCCTTTCCTTCTTGTTCTTCCTGCCTCCCTCCTTCCCTCCCTTTTGTCAGGAGTGGTTACTGAATTTCATCACGTTTCTGCATCTGTTGATACGGCCGTATGATTTCTTTTTTTTCGCCTGTTAATATCATGTCTTACATTGTTTAGTTTTCAGATATTGATTAGCCTTGCTTGCATCCTTGGACTAAACACAGTCTTCCGAGATTTGTTAATTTTATTGATCTTTTCAGAGAACAAGCTTTTTTGTCTCATTAATTTTCCTTTGAGGTTTTTTTATTTATTTATTTATTTTTTTATTTCTGCACCGAAATTTTTTTCCGTCTTCTTGCTATGGGCATAATTTGTCCTTAAATTATAAAATTAGGTTACTGCTTTGAAACTTTTCCTCTTTAATATAAGCATGTAATGCTACAAATTTCCCTCTCAGCACTGCTTTTGCTACATCCTACAATGTTTTTTAGCACATGTACTGAAGAAGCAAGCCCAGAAATTTTTTATGTGTTATGTATCTATTTTCATTGGGTTTCAGTGCCTTTCGTGTCTCTTGAGACTTTATGTCTGACTGACGGTTATTTGAAGCACATTATGTAGTTTGCAGGTGTTGTAGATTTGTTTCTGTTACCTTTCTGCTATGATTTCCAGTTTGATTTATTATGCTTAGGGGATGTATCTTAATACAGTTTTAGTTATTTTAAATTTAATAGGCTTTGTAGAGAATGTTAATCATTTTTTATTTTATGGAAAAAATCAATCACAACTTCAAAACAAAGTAGGAGAATGACAGTAGTTAATACGTTATGTGTTATTATCTTCACATATGGGTATAAAAAATTCCCAAACGATATTAGCACAAACCTTTCTTTTCAGTGAATTAAGAAGCTTGTATATAACTGTCTTGTATTTTTTCCCCTTTCACTTCATCCCTTTCCCCCACCCTAGTTCCTCTTTCCTTTTGAACAATTGGAAGGTTAATCAGTTAAAAACATAAGGACAGATCAGTAGCAAATGCCGCTCCATTCTTAAGGTTATTCCTGGTTGTAAGGGCAGTGGGGTTTGCTTCATCTGTATCATACGGTAGAAGATACCTGGTAGATGGGCTGGGGATTTAGCTCAGCGGCAAAGCGCCTGCCTGGCAAGCGCAAGGTCGTGAGTTCGGTTCCCGGTACCGGAGAAAAACCGAAAACAAACAAACAAACAAAAAAGAAGATACCTGGTAGACTAGCGTTGGCTGCCTTTTGAGTAAAAGGAGGACTGGTATTTTTAACTGAGTTACAAGAGTATATATAACCACAGTAATAATAATGATAGCAATAAATGCCATTCTTCAGTGAGCCCTGGTGCTCACTCTGCTTAGTGTTCACGCAGACACGGAGCTAAGCAGTCTGTGTGGATTGTCTCATCCAGTGCAGCAGTCAGCTGCGGTCCCGCTGTCCTCATGGTCTCCCAGATGCAGGCGTTGTGTGCCTAGAGGCGAGAGCCAGGTGAACGCGTTCTTAGAGCGCACACCCTGCCGCAGGCTGCACACGCGCTCGGGTGAGTGGCAGTGGGCCCGTGGGGTTCTGTGAGGCTGTGAGCAGGCACTTCCAGACGAGGGCCCTTGGTGCCGAAGGCTGAGCTTCCCCCTGAGAGGTGAGACTTCGCCGAGTGTTCTGAGGAGTAGCATAAGAGACTGCAGGCCGCCTGATGCGTGCACTGCCTGTTGGTCACTGTCAGAGCTCTGCACGCGGAGTGCCTTTGCCCAGGTCACACTTCTCGTGCGTGGTGGGGTTGGAGTTCAGACCCAGGCAGTGTGATTCCAGAGGCTGTTGTCGAAGTCCTTCCGTGGAGAGCCTACCGCACCCGGGTGCGTGTGGTGAAGGAGAGCCGGTGAGCAGAGGGAGAGGAGCGTCTGTAAGGACAGAGCCTGCCCTAACTGGGGGCCGAGGAAGGTGTGTCCAGGCAGCCAGGCAGAGCCTTCTGTACAGAGCAAGCAGAATTAGCACAGGCCTGGAGGTGGAGCCCCTGTGCTTGGAGCCCCCGCTTGTCTCCCTGGCGGCCCCCCTGTGTGGCCTGCAGAGCGGCATGTGGCCAGTGCCTTGAGAGCGCAGCCCACTTTACACAGTGGCCGGTGCTGCTTGGTGCATATAATGTCCCGGGAGGCTGGTCAGTGAGGAGGCCTGGACAGCACTCGAGCGCGCGAGCCGTGTGGCTCTGTGCCTGTGGCTAGCGCGTGTTGTGTGCTGTGCGCTCAGCACTGAGCGCTCCTCCTTACTTTACACACAGAGACAGGTTCAAAGAGGATGAGTAGCCTAACTTTGCTCACACAGCCTGTGAGAGGACGAGCAGGGCTTTGAATCCAGACAGTCTAAGTACAGAACTAACCTGCACTGCTGTACTGGATATGCTGCCAGAGGATTTCTGCCTGGCGTGATGGCGCATGCCTGTAATTCTAGCACTTGGAAGGCTGAGACAGGAGGATCGCCTCGAGTTCAAGGGTAGGGTGGGCTGCATAGTGAGGTTGAGGCCAGCCTGGACTGCATAGTAAGATCCTGTTTCAAGAAACCAAAATAAATAGATAAATGAATAATAATGTCCCAGTGGGCAGTTTTGAAAGTCAGACCCTGAAACATGGAAATTATACCTGAAAGTGCATGGTGTGGGCCACATGGCTAAGGACACTTGCACTGGAGCGTCTGTCTCGCTGCATGGTGCCCTCAGTTCCAGCGGATGACCACATGTCACTAAATGGCATGACCTTCCGAAGTGGTGTGAGACATAGCCTGCTATTTCAGTTGTTACCCATAAAGTAATAGCGTTCAGCCGCTGCTGCTCCCTGTCGGCCGGGCCGGGCCCCCTGCACACTGTCACCGGGCAGCACACAGGGCAGGTGTGCGGTGCCGCCTCCCGGAGGAAGGAGAGGCTCGCGCAGCTGGTATGAGATGAAATGGTGTTGGTGGGCAGCTCGGGCAGTGCCCTGAAACCCAGACCGGGCCTGGGCCTGACCGCGTCCCCTGGGACCAGACCTGGGAAAGGAGCAAGCCTCAAGGAGGTCTGCAGGAGGGAGGTCCTGGCGGGGCCAGGCTGCTGAGGCCCTTAGGCCCGCTCAGGCATCTCGGGTGGGTTTTATCCTCAGAGGACGTAGAAGCTACAGAAGAGTTCCAGGTGCCAGTCACTTACAAAGATAGTAAGAACTACTTCTCAGGGCGTGGAGCTGTGCAAGGCAAGGTATTCTCTCCCAAATAAGTCTGGGAAGGTTTTCATTTATTTTCACTCGTAAGTCAGTACATGAATGGGGAGGGAGACAGTGGGATCAAAAATGAGCAAGATACATTAAACGTATGAGCCAGTTTCCCAGAATGACCCTTACCGCTCCGTGTCACTAACGTGTGTTCATAGAAGAAGAAAAAGAAGTTGAGATACACAGCACACACACTCATGCAGCAGATGTTTCAAGTCTCGGGGCCTGTGTGCGTCAGCTTCCTGACCAGTGCAGTGCGGTGCGTGACTTCCGTCTCACAGAAGTCTCAGAGAGCCCCGTCTGAGACTGCACTTCTACCTGTGGAGTACCCAGAGGAGGACGCACTGTGATCGTCAGTGCTGGACACAGGAGACCGGAGCGCACTCTGCCTACAGTCCCAGTGGTACACAGCAGCTAGCTCAGCAGGCGTCGTGAGCGGCCTGTTGAAGAGGGGACGCTGAGCTGAGACCTGCTGTGCCAGGAGGCGCCAGGCATCTCATGAAAAGCAAGGGCGGAGCCTGGCTGGGGAAGAGATTCCTGGGTCCGGGGAGGAAGGAGGTCTGTGTGCCTGAAGCAGAGTGAACCCCGAAGAGAGGAGCAGGCAGCGAGGGAGCGGAGTGCGTCGTGAGGTCGGCCTCGGGGCTGAGGTTCCATTCGCAAACGCCTCTGCAGACACCCCAGTGACAGGACCTGGTAGCAGCTTCCCCATAATCACCCTGGGCATCTTGTGGAGGGAACTGCAGACCACTTTGGAGACCTCTTCCAGAGTCGGTGGAGGAGTGCTGCTGTCAGGCCCTGTGGGCAGTCTCAGGGCGACGGGGAGAAGCAGGCAGGGCTGTGGAGTGGGACTGATTGAAGCTGGTGCTGGCCGGACGCGATGAGGGTCCGACCGAGGGTGAACAGTGCTGTGGACTCCGGGAACGGAGAGCAGGGCGGGCCCAGTGCTGTTGTGGACGCGGTTGGGTATGGAACGCTGGCACATGTAGCGTCCGGCAGGCAGTTGGAGCTTGCGGGTAGTCTGGGTGAAGATAGAAGAGTAGGGGGAGTCATTGTCGTGTAGAAGCTTGGGATGCGCGGGAGAAGGAAGGCGCTCAAGATCCTGCCAAGGTTAACTGGTTTGCTAGAGCACTCAAGTTCTCCTCTTAGTGAGCGTAGTCTTCAAAATGGAGAGAACAGCATCATAGTTCACTGGATACATTGACCACTGTTGGAGGTCTGGTCTCCAGCAGCGGGCTTGCTCTCGTCGTGGGACTGTGGAGCTTCTACATGTGTGTGCTCATGTGTCCATGTGCCTAAACCCAGCTCTTCGCAGCGTGCTGCCCCAGGCTTCCCAGAGCATGTGTGGCCCCTCACTCACTAGGAGATGGGGCTGGCCCAATCCTGAGAAGGAGTTAGGGCTTGTACAACAGTAAAAGTCCATTCACCCAAATTAGTTCCAAATCCGTAAAACTTAAGTGTAATTTTCAAGTTTTCTGTTATTTCCAAATACATAATTAAGTTAAATACTTAAGTTGCATTTTGTAAACTTTTATGTTCAGTAATGACTTCGTTTTTGTTAAGTTGGCATTTTTTCTTACATAAATCCAACTTTTCTCTGCATTTGGGTAAGAGTCATATGTTAATTTCTAGGTGGGCCAATTTTGAATTTATGCTTTAAAATATTCAGAACCATATGTACAGCCTCTCTCACCAGCTACTTCTTTCTGCTGCTGCCATATTCCACACTGTTCTGTTGCTGAGGTCCCTGGAATGTCCCAGTACAGAAAAAGGACATAGAACTTCTTCTTCTTTGCAGAAGACATTTTATGTAAATTATTTTGTATCCTCTAGGTTGCTCCCAGATATGGATATCTGAAAGTAAAGAATGTAGAAAGCTAAAATTAAAGTTGCTTTAGATTTGTATACCAGTTTTTATACCAATTTCATAGGGTAACATGAACTAGATTTAAGTCTCCCGTATTTGCTCCCATTCTCAGTGTGTGTGGTAACAGGTACATATGTGCTGTTCAGGAAGATGCATGGTGCTCATGAGAGATTAGGAACCGAATTTATAGGTCACAGGAGCCCGAGTCCTGATTGCACTTCTTTCTTGTTGGGTGCTATTAGATCATTTCTTCAGAAGTAAAATGAGAATCACATTGTGGGGTTATTGTTAGAAATACACAGGGTATGGGTGTGGTGGGGGCAGGGAAGACTGACATGAGGGCACGGCATGTGCATGTTGGGAACGTCACAGCGCACCCAGTAATTTGTAGAATTCATCTTAATGGTAAGAATCGGCTCCGAAAGATAAAAGGAACAGGATAAACCGTATAAAAGTGCTTAGTACAAGCTTTGGCAGCTGGTTTTCTCATGTCGGCTGGTTGTCATTGTGGTTCCCATCATTACCATGTTATCAGCTGCAACTGAGCTTGAGTCACTGAGGAAACCGAAATGTTCACAGTATGGACTCCTCGCCCCTGCAGAACACCTCGTACCCGCTTAGCTTTCCTCTGAGTCTCATGAAAGTGTGAGAGGACCCAGGAAAGAGAAGAGTTTTCTGTGTAAGCATCACTGTAGCAAATCCAGAGTCCTGGTACTTCAAAGGACCTGTACCCTTAATTTTTAAAAATTGCCTTATTTTAAAGGAGCAGTGAGCTAGTCCCCAGAACTATCTGGTATCTGACAGAGTGGTGTATTTTAAACAGTCTTGCTTGTCATTGACTACTATAAGAAACTACACAAACTGGCATATCATAGAGGACTAAAACTAAATGAAGAACATGTATTTAAAGTGGTTTTAACTACTGTTTAATTAATAAAACTAATTTGAGTTGATTTTATTAATAAAACTGCTTACTAGGTATTTATAGACATCACATACTTTACAACTGTAAATTATAGATGTAACACCACTTTTATATCTTGGATTTTCCTTTTGAACAGTTCTTTTAGACATTTAGCACAGAGATATAATGGAACTTAGGATAATTTACTCTGAGTTTTTATTTTTGAAAATGAAATGTCATGTCAAAAAACAGTCAATGTGGAAAATGGCTTATTTGATACCATTGCATGGCCTGTAACCTTTCCCCTTCTCCCACACATCCTGTATTTAACTCAGTATGGGCCTGCTTTCAAGGAACATAGCACATTGGCTCTTACTGTTCATTAAATAATTACACTTACAGAAATAAGCAGTCTGCTAGAGGTTTCTTACGTTATCTAATCGCTTCATGCAGTCGGAGGTGTTCAGTGCTGACGTCCTGGTCTACTGGAGTCAGTCTGGATGGACTGTCCAGAGGTCATTCCTCTTCTTCACAAAGCACCAAATCCAGGCCATCATCGTGCATCAGAGTAGAATCCCAGCCGTTGACCTTAGACAGAGCGCCCCATCTGGTTGTGAGTCAGCTTCTTCCCAGTGGAGTGCTGACAGGGTGGTACCTGTGTGGGGGCCGAGGTAGGAACACAGACCGGCCTCGGCGCTGCAGCTGCGTCCCAGGTCGTGCCGGATCCTGATGTCTTCGAGAGTTGTAGTTAGCTGTCCCTACATTCGATGTAACAGAAATTGTTTAAGAAATCTGAGCTGTACCCATGTGTAGATATTAGATCAGTAATGTGAGAGTTTGGAGATTATCACCACCTGGCATCTTCTTAAGGCTTTTCTTCTTTTAACCATCAAGATCACCGAGATGGAGAAAGTGAAATGAAATCTTTGTGAAAAAAAGCAGATGCTAATCAGTTGTTCAGGTCTTTTTTCCTCCTTTACACATGGCATTTGGTCTACTGAGACATTCATGAAATTGAAATATGCTACCTGTCTGTTTATTACAGATATTCTAAATAGTGCATGTAGTGTAAAATATCTGCTTAAAATCACTAATTTTGACATATATAAAGTTTAAGCTTTTAGCCCAGGTCAGAGCTAAAGGTGGCGCTATTAGATTTTGGTTTTTTGCGACATGGTCTCAAAATGCAGCTCTCACAGGCCTGGAACTCACTGTATCGCCCAAACTCTATAGTTCTCCTGCCTCAGCCTCAAACTCTATAGTTCTCCTGCCTCAGCCTCCTGAGTGCTGGGATTACAGACATGCGCTACCGTCCTCAACTGTTCTCTCGATTTTACAGTGTGTGCTCATGTGTCCATGTGCCTAAACCCAGCTCTTCGCAGCGTGCTGCGATGGTTTATTTTGAGGCAGGGTCTCACTAAATTGCCAAGTGCCCACCCTGGGCTCAAACCTGGGATCCTCGGCCTCAGCCTCCCAGAGTGCTGGAATTGTAGGCCTGCACCACCATGCCCAGTTCTAGATTGTTGGTAACACTTGCTCAGAATATGATTGGGACTCTAGTTACTTTCAGTTTCCATGTGTGCGAATAGTTTAGTTTCACTTTCACGTTTTAAGTTGACTCTTTCTGCTGCCCCACTGTGGCAGCCCAACTGCAGTTAATGTGTGAAATGCCGAGTTTGTCCTGAAGTCTCCGTGGTGGCATCCGTACGTAAGCAGAAGGACCGGGGGTTTCCGTGACCTAGGAAAAAGTCCAAAAATCATGTTCTTTGTGTTACCTGCTGGTAAAACCAGCGATTTTACTGTGCAGGGACATCTGTGCCCCTTTTCTCAACTGGGACCCAGGGACCAGGTGACAGGCCTCGAACAACTAGAAACATTAGTTGGTACAGCTTTGTGAATTATTACTTTGTCATAAGCTTTGACAGAGTTCCTCTGAAGTTCTGTCATGCAGATGCACTCATGCTTCGTATTTTAATAGATTTGTCTGTGATACCCCGTCATAATTCTTGGTGCATTTCATTTTAACCCTTTGTAAAGTCTCTCTGTTGGCCTCCTTTGATTTCCGTCCTAATCATGGTGTGCCACATCAGACGCTTTTGAACTGGAATGATATTTATCCTTGTGTGCTTTATAAAAAGGTGGCTTCTTCAGAAAAGTTGCTCCTCCAAACGGTCTCATCTCAGTCATGACCAGGTGAGTGAGTGATGCTCTGTTTCTTTGTTGCAGACATGCCAATATTTGGTCTCTGTCCAGCCCATGATGATTTCTACTTGGTGGTGTGTAACGACTGTAATCAGGTTGTCAAACCGCAGGCATTTCAGTCACATTATGGTAAGTGCTTAACCATTTAAAAATCATTATTAGAAGGTAAAAAGTAAAGCAGGATTAAACTGAAGGTCAGGGATTGCCCAGGGAGGACATAATATCTCTCCCTCACAAGAATTAGGCTTTCTAATTCATAGATTGGACTAATCTGTCAGATGTTGAATATTTTCTGATTTTTATTGAAAGGCGATCCACGTTTTCTGGTTTTTAACTGAAAATATAAACTATCTCTTGAAATACACTATCAGTATACTTAGATTTGTTTCCTTCCTAAGCCCCTGGTTGTGAGTTCAGTGGGTTTTAAAAATGAATGTATTTGCACAATATAGAGGCGTAAGGAATGGCCTTTTTCCTGCCTCAGGGAATGTGATTTTGAAAGTTTCCGGTTGTTTCCTTGTTGCTCTCACAAATGCAGGCCTGGAGCACGGTAAGAGCAGACTCTTCTGCGGGTGCAGTGTATGAAGAGAGCACCCTAGGAGGCAGCCCTGGGACTGAGCCGTGAAGGGGAGGGAGCAGCCCAGGCAGGGTCTGGCATAAGAGCTTGCCGTGCAGGGGCACGAGCCAGCACCCAGGCCCAGGAAGGCGGCGTTCCTGGAGGCGTAGTAGAGGGAGGTAGAAGCTACAAGAGCCCGGCCAGAGGAGGCAGGAAGGAACCCCATTCCCAGGCCAGTGTGAGAAGCAGCAGGGGACACTGGAGGGTGTGATACAAGGGAGCAGCGTGGCTCCATCTGGTTGGTTTGCTAGGAATGGAACGTGGGAGAAGCAGGAGCGGTCCAGAGGTAGGGGACGACCTTGGACTGAGGCTTGCTTGGGACAGTGGAGCTGGGGACGCCGAGTAGCTTGCAGATAACGGCTCGCTTTTGGGACTGCTGTTGTCTTAAGGGTCACACCGTCACAGCCGCCCAACCTTCACCCCATGGACTGAGGAATCAGTCTTAGATTTAATCATGGAAAGGTTCTGCGAGCTCCTGCTTCTGGCTGTGTCCCTCGCAAACAAGCACCAGAGTGAGTACAGGAGTGGATCCGTTGCCTTGTCTCTGCTTAAGACTGTCAGAGGCTAGCACTGGGGACTTGGAAGGGTTTGGTAGTCAAGGGTTTTGCAGCTGGACTAGATGGTATTTACGTTTACATCGATAAGAACGATAGGTTGGGTGGTGGTGGTTGCTTTACCGTGAGCAAGTTATCCAATCTTTTTTTTTTTTTTTTTGGTTTTTCTCCGGTACCGGGAACCGAACTCACGACCTTGCGCTTGCCAGGCAGGCGCTTTTTGCCGCTCAGCTAAATCCCCAGCCCCAAGTTATCCAATCTTGGTTTCCTTTTTCTGTGGTGCAAGGACGATGGTGACCTCATAGGTTCTAGTGGGGGTTAACTGAAGTAACATCAGTAAAGCCCTTAGTACAAAGCCCAGCACATAATAGACACGAGAAGTAAGGGGACAGAAGACAGATGAAGGTACAGCTGTAGACGGGAAGGTGTGTGAAGTCGTAAAATAGGCGTAGGGCCTTCAGAATGGGGAGGAATGCGGATGACTTCCAGTGCAGAACTCGGAGGAGTCTTCTTCGAGAAACCAGTCTTCATGTTGGCATTTCTACGTTAAAATGGGTTATGGCTACTGTTCTTCAAACTTTAAACATGGACTGAATGCCCGTTGTACAAAACGCAGGGAATATTTTTCTGATGCTCCATAATCCCCTAAAATGGGAAACATTTTAATGGAAGTAGATAGAGCTGCTACATATGGCTGCACAGTTTGTGTGCTGAAAAACCATATTTGGTGGCTCCAGGGTGGTGACAGGGTGACATGAATACACTGAGAGGCAGGAGATTCCAGGCTGGCTGAAACGGCTGCACAGAGCCATCCTTGGGTGAGCCGCGTGCAGAGGCAGCCGGGCAGCTCTCCAGGCCTTGTTGCCTATCAGAGTCCCCTGCCCCTCGTGTGTCAGAGGAGACCTGCTGCTGGTGTTTCAGAACCGGAGTGATGCAAGTGAGTGGTACTGCAGAGAGCTGATAGGTAGAGCACACTGGAAGGGAAGTGTGAGAGGAGACACTTAAGGGTATTACCGCTTTCTGGACTTTCTGAGCAGCGAGACTCTCTTTGTTGAAAGACCCTCTTTCAGGAGGACTTCACTGCGTGAATGTTGACTGCGTTTTTGTGGAGGTTTGGAATATCCTGTTTCCCTCTAGAACTGTTGAAGTGGGGAAGGCGTCTTAAAATCGTGTTTCTATCAGTCCCTCGAGCAATGTGATTGGCAGAGCCCCTGGGTAAGGGGCTGAGGCCCGCCAGTAGTAAGGGGAAGTACTGCAGCTGAAAGAGAAAAGCAGTACTGGCAGGAAGAGAGGGCCAGGTGCGAGAGGGCTTCTGCTGGGGAGAGGGCGGAGGACCTACTTCAGGCTGCAGAGAGTGCGGGGCGGTGCCTGCGTGACCCTGGAGTGACTCTGCTCACCCCACGGGAAGGAGAGGTGGGAGGTCCCAAGAACCACCCTCCGTGCTGCCACTGTCTCTTCTGCTTTTGAGGACTTGTTGCAATGAGAGTATTTTATGGAAACCGTCCTGTTTTGATGGAAATTCTGAAGGGCAATTCTTGCATTCTCTTTTCCTATAGGTAATAATAGCACAAAACATCCTTCAAATTCAGAATCTTCCTGAGTGGCTGTTGTAGTCTGTTTATTAAGGTACATAAGCTCCTTGACTTTCTGTTCACGTAAGCCCACTGTAATTTGGAAATTCCAGAAGTCAAAACTGCATTTCATCCGTCCAGCCTAGCAGACGTCCCAGTGTGAGCACTGTTGCTGGGGGCTGTTGTTGGCCTCATCCGCAAGGGCTGCGCCTGGCTCTGCCCGCTGCCCTGCCCAGCACCTCGGGAGAGGGTCGTGTGGCGTATCACTGGCCAGGAAAGGGGCAACACTCGGAGCTCACAGTGCTGTGCTGTCGGGATTGAATCCATACTGCTTTTATCACAAAGAAAAAAAAGTGGTTAAGTTGCGCTCTATTGTAAGTCAGGAACTGTTTGTATTAAGAACTCCTACCTAACCCTAACCTTAACCCTAACTCCTACCTGTCAAGGAAGGAATTGTATTTTCATATTTTTGGTGAAAATTTGTACACAGTCTTCTGTGAATTCAGATGCTTCTGGCTTCCATCTGTGACTTATAGAGGGGTGAGCAGTTACTACGTAGTCCAGCAGGCAGCTTGTGTAAACCATTGCTTCCGGAATGGGAAAGGGTACTGCAGGGGCGGCACAGCTCGTAAATTACAGTTGGCGGCAAGGTTGTCATGACCTGGTGAGCAGCTTATTGTCCGCAGAACCAGGGGCCTGTGCTGCTTTATGCTAGCAAGCCACCTTTGGGGAAGGAATGATTAACCAAATTTCCATTTCCTCAGGGATGGTGAGTGACTAGTGCTGTTTCGGCATTTCCAGGTTTCGTAGTCTGATTGCATTCGTAGTATAGCTTGCTTGCTTTCTGGCATCTACATACCGTGCACTGTGTTTCCTTGATGTTGCCTTCATGTTTTGAGATACTCCAGCATGCGTTATATTTCTCTTTAGTTACTCAGTGTTTTAAGAGCAAGATGTTTCTTATTGATAACTGCAGATTTAGAAGTATAATTGGAATCAGTGGATCCAAAAATACGCTGTGCATCTGAATCAAGGGAGCTGTCTGTGTGGGCAGCTTCCCAAGACCCACTCCAGATGTGCCCAGCTCACACCTCTGGGGATGGAGACCCCTGAGTGCATTCTGACTCACAAGCTGGCCTGAGTTCATTGCTTTCGCGGTGAACAGTTCATTTCTGTCCATTCTGGTGGAGGGACTGGCAGGATGACTGACACAAGTCGTGACTCAGGTATGACGCATCTTGCAGTGGTAGCAGGAAAGGAGGTCCCTGTTTTTTAAAAACTAGTTTTTAAAGCCTTGTGTAATATGTCAGCAATATCACGTTAATTGCTTTGTGTCTGTCTGTCTATTCTGGTTTTTTGAAGCAGGGTCTCACTGTGTAGTCCAGGCTGGCCTAGAATTGACTGTGTAGCCCAGGCTTGTTTCAAACTCATGGCCATCGTCCTGCCTCAGCCTCCAAAGTGCTGGGATTATAGGAGTGCACCCACTTTAATTGCTTCAGAAACTTCAAGTATAAAGGAGGGTTGAGGCGGTGTGGTGAGCCAGAAGCACTGTTCTTGTGAAATAAGTTAGTGTTGATCCTGTGCTACCGGATGGTGGAAACTGTGTGGCTCGGCGTCTGAGCAGGTGAGGGCAGTGCAGGCTTGGAGCGTCGGGGCGCCCTTGGACTTGCGTGAGAACCTCGCCGCGGCCCTGCCGGCTGCGCACAGGCTGTGCGCAGTGCTCCGCTGCTTTGCTGGCCCTTCACTGTCTGTTACGCAGGCGTGGGAGGTACTGCTTAGAGGAAGTAGATGAGTGATGTTAATTCAGCTTGGACAGATGACACCTTAGAATCTCGATAATTAATTAAAACCCTGCTCACATGTCAGCTGTTGAAGTGTTTTGTCTTAGATTAGCCGGCCTGCACAACTTGTTAATCTTTTGGGTCAGTTTCCAGGCAAGGGTACAGCAGTGACATGTGGCTCACCCATCCTTTCCCAAAGTTAGTCAAGTTCTAGCTTTAAAGTTTTTTGACAGTTCCACATTTTTTTTAATCAAACCAATTTTACTGAAGTTCATTTACAAAGAAAGGCTTATCAGCTTTCCACGTGTGGCGGTTCATACCTATAATCCCAGTACTCTAGGAAGCTGAGGCAGGAGAATCACTGTGAATTTGAGGCCAATGTGGGCTGCATAGTGAGTTCAAGGCTGAACTATATAGTGAGACTCTGCCTCAAAAAAAAAAAAGAAAAACAGAAGAGGAAAAAAAAAAAAAGAAAAGCCTATCACCATGATAAAGAGTTCATTTACCATGGTGTCCCTTACTATAAAAGATGTAAGTGTAAGGATACATTTGTGGTGGGAAGAAGCCCATGTCCTGCTGTGTCCATGCTCTGGCCAGCGCTGGGCCTGGGCCTGAGGCTCGCTTGCATTGTTAGGAGACTGGTGGCTGTGCATAAGTAGGTACAGCAAGTCTTTTCACATATAGTGTGGGTTTTCATGAGAATTGAAAGAGGTTTGGAAAGGGCCGGGGGTAAGCTTCCCGTGTACTTTAGTGTAATTAATGTTGGGGAGTGACGTGTTTTCAGACACATCAGCTTTAGCTAGGGTATGTAGTTTCCTTTTGATGTTCACAGGAAGGTCAACCTTAGTCCTAAGAGATACCAGACTTAGGAAGCAGAATTCCAGAATCTCAGGTTGATCTGCAGAAGGCTCACAGAAGGCAAGTTCCCTTTGTTGTTTCGTAGTTGCTGTATATTGACCCTCTGCTAGTCGTCCTTACGTGGCATGTGAGTGTGTTGGCAAGACCTCAACGTGAGACGTCTGCCCCTCTCAGGTCTCTCTTCTAGAGGGGTTACAAACCTGTAGCTCTCACAGAAGCTCTGCTATGATCTTACACTTTCTCTCCTTGCAGAATTCTGAATCCTGTAAAACCAGCAGCCACACACATGGCTTGGACTTGGTGTTCCTTGATGTGCATTGAAGTGGTTTGGACTCTTTTAGATGCCAGCATAAATTACATTTGCTAAAATGTGATTTTCAGCCGGGCATGGTGGCACACACCTGTAATCCCAGCACTTGGGAGGCTGAGGCAGGAGGATCGTTGCAAGTTTGAGACCAGTCTGAGCTACAAAGTGAGCTCAAGGCCAGCCTGAACTGCATAGCGAGACCCTGTTTCAAAAAGCCAAAAAAAAAAAGTGATTTTCATCAGAAGATGCGTAAATTACCCATGAAAAATAACTCACACTTTTTTAAGCTAATTAATTTCAAAGAATGTTACTGAAAAAATAAATTTTACTTTATGAGATCCGATGGCCTGTCCACATTATTAACATGTCACCTAGTTACGACCAGCAGTGGCCATCATGAAATTACGCTATCTTGTATCACAAAGCAGAGATTTTGCTATTTAGTAAGGACTGCACAACCCCTCTCCTTTTGCCGTGTGATTGACTTATTTTGCCGTGTGATTGACAAGGTTATTTTCTGAATGAGTAATTTTATTTCACTTTAGGTTTGAGACTTTCTAAAAAAATTTTTTTTTTCTTTCAACTGTGCAAAGTTTGGGGACTAAATTTTTATAATCTGTGTCCTTTTCTACTTTGAAACATTCTATAATAGTTTTTTAGGATTGGCATTCCCTTGAAAAGCCCACAAGCTAATGATAACTTTTAATGGTGCTTGATGATTGACAAAGCACTTTTACATGTATTATCTCAGTCCCTGTTCTTCGTGACCCACTGAATGGATTTTATTCCTAGCTTACAAATGAAAGCCCTAAATAAGTTCTGCTCACACTGATGAAAGGTACCAGGCCATGTTTTCTGGCTCCTAATCCCTATTTCTCTTCCTATAATAAGCATAGAGTTAAAAGAAAATCTGGAGAAGAGAAAATCAATTCCGCATGTCACAAAACCATCATTAGTGACAGATGTTCGAGCTCAGGTAGAATTTTTAAGTTTACTTGGAGTAGCTGGATCAGTATTATGCACCTGTGACATCAGAGAGAACATTTTAAGACATGACGGTACGTAGACACTTGATTCAGCATAGTCAAATTTCTCTTTGCTCAGTCGTGCTCTTTTGAACCCCGAAGCACAGTAACTGTCCTAAGCCAGAGCTCGTTCTCCTCTGCATGAGCTAAAGCACGCTGAGCAGCCCCTCTAGCGGCGTGGCCAGCATTCTTCTGTGGGCAGTGCGGACTGAAGCTTGCTGTGAGCAGAAGCGCCTCTTGCTTCAGAGGCCCACGCGTGCCAGGCTTTTCTTCAGCAGGCGGAGGAGCCACACAGAGCTCCCAGACACGGGCACCTGAAAGCGGGGCTGATGCTGAGGCAGGCTTAGTTTATCTACTCTCGAAGGATATTCCAAATGGATGGTGTGGCATAAAGTTTGTCACTTAGTAATACAGTGTGAAATATAGTGAATTCATTTTTTCTTTGCGATAAGTTGAATCATGTTTATTAAATTTTTTAAATTATCTGGTAGTACCCAACAAAGAACTGTTCTTTCCCCAGTTAATACAATTTTTTTGTTTTTGTTTTTTTGTTTTTCTTCCGGTACCAGGAATCGAACTCACGACCTTGCGCTTGCCAGGCAGGCGCTTTTGCTGCTGAGCTAACTCCCCAGCCCCAGCTAATACAATTTTATCTATGGTCCTTAGTTATATAATAAATGAGGAACTATAAACTGGTTTACTCATATCATTTGTAGGGGCAGATTTTCAGTTTCTAGTTATAAAACGCATTGATTTTTCCTTTCATTGATATTTGTGCCTTTATTAATGTGTGTGCCTTTGCAGTTGCTCTAAAAGAAATTAAACAAGCTGTGTCTGGTGATACATGCCTGTAATTCTAGCATTCTGGGAAGCTGAGGCAGGAGGATTGCAAGTTTGAGCCCAGCCCAGGCAATTTAGTGTACTGCCCCCCCCAAAAAGAATAGAAATAAAGAGGTTAAATAAATTAGCAATGATGTGATTCATGCATTTAGGAAATACCTGTTGGGTACCTCTTATATGCCAGGCGTTTCTCTCCGTGCAGCCAGCAGAGGTCTGTGTCTCTGATTTCATATAGCTAATATTCTGGGCAAGGGAGGAGAGTTGAAGAAGAAATAGACTGGAATGAAATTATTTCAGAAGTGCCACATGCTAGCAGTGCTGTGAGGAGGAACGGCTGGAGCGAGCCACTATGGATAAGGGTGGTCAGAGAAGACGTGTGCAAGGAGTTGGTGGTGTGTGAAGTCACTGACGAGAGAGCCTGGGGCGGGGGCTTCACAGAGCAGGAGCCGCAAGCGCACAGACCCCGAGGGGAGCGGGCTTGGCAGAAATGCCCGCAGCGAGAGAACAGTGTACAGGGCAGGCTTCTGGGTGAGGGTGGAGAGGGGGCCCAGGCCAGGCCATACAGTGAGCCTGCCAGCCATACAGGGAGTCAGGCCTGGGCACGGCGGGCCTCGTGCAGTCACTGGGGAGCTCTGTGCCGGCAGCTGTCCCCATCTGATGCATGGGTGCTCTGTGGGGCTCCGCGGGCAAGCGTGGGAAGGGGACTAGGTAGCTGCTGTGTGCACCAGGTAAGGGGAGAGCTGGATGGAGCGCGGAAGCCTAGGTGTGATGTGGCTTCCAGGCCCAAGAGGTGTGGACAGACCTGAGTCTGCACCGGAAGTACGGAACCAGCAGGGCTTGGTGGCCGGGCAGGAGCCACGTGGGAAAGGAAGGCGGGAGGAATGGCGCTCGGGGTTTGGCCCAAGCAGCTGGGTGAATTTACTTTAGCTTATAGATCAAGGAGTTGTTCTGTCGGTTTGTTTATGGACACTTATTTGTAATGAGGTATGTTGCCCTGAATGAAAAACCTTGATGTGTTGCATTCAGTCTTTAGACATTTTCTAAAGATTGTAGGGACAGAAAAATAATTATTGAGTAATGCCAAGTTTGAGGGTCGTTCCTTCTTTTTATTTGTTTTGCAGCAAAGCGGTAATCTAGTCGTAAAAGCCATGAAGCAAAAGAGAATGTGTGTACTTTCCCGGGGCTTTGCGTGACCTGGTCGGTTAACAGGGATTTGTTGAGGGCCAGGGCTGTGGCTCTGTGGCAGGCACTTGCCTGCCCTGCACAGGGCCCTGGGTTCCACTCCCACTCCACCAGAAAACTTCTGTGATGGTTAAAAAAGTAAGTTCTGCTTGGTACTGTCACTGAAATGGTGACGTGCCGTGCGCTGTCTCAGCGAGCCGGCAGCGGAAGTGCGTCTGCCGCGCGTGCGCCCCGGCGTGGTGCCCGCTCTGGGCGGCAGCGTCTCCTGCAGAGTTTCCTCACGCGTGGAAATGAATTCGTTGTGAATTTCCTTTCTTCATAATCCATCTTACAGGTTCCATATTAAAGCATGCCCTGTGTGTTAATGCTGTATTGTTTTTATTTTATTTTGGTTTTTAAGACTGCATATTATTCTGCTTTATGAATGTGTTTTAATTTAACCAATTTCCTGTCAGTGGGCATTTAGATTTTCAGTGTTGCACTTCTGTTCCTACCCGCAACCCCGGTACTAGGGATGGAACCTAGGGCCTTTGTACTGAGTTACATCTCTGGCCCCCTCCTGCCTTTTAAAAAATTTTGCAATAAGGTCTTACTAAGTTGCCCAGGCTGAGATTGAACTAACGCTTGCCTCACCTTCCAAGAGTGCTGGGACCCCAGGCCTGTGCCACCACTCCCAGCTTCGTGCTCTGTTTTTGTATGCAGTGCTTTTACAGCCCGTCCTTCTTTAGGAGTGTCTGTCACTTACTTCAGCATGTTGATTTTCTGTGTAAGGAGTTCCACAATCGATTAATACTTTTTACACTGACACATGTATGTGTAGTTGATACACACCAGTGCCACTTTGATCTTGTATGCTAGAGAAATTGCAAGATGTGGAATGGCTGTGCTTCAGATTTTAAAGGGACTGTTCAGGATAAAAATCCATATTTTAGTTGTATAGACTGAAAAGTGCTTCTTTGTAACAATGATCTCTCTGGACTAATTTGTGCATGGACTGGGACGCACACACCTCCGCTGGACTCTGTTAGGCTGTGGCCTCATGCATGACCAGAAGGGGGCGTGCTGGCTGCTTCTTTATGCCGTAGCACCTACGCCTGGCTGGAATAGCTACTCTGCACATGCAGAATCCAGGCCAGGAAACAGGCAGGAGGACAAGGGCTGGGCTTAACTGTTCCTTTTTGTCCCTCCTTGTGTGTTTGTAGAAGTCTTAGTCAAAAGAAATAAGCAGTTCTCAAACCTCAAAATAATTTTATAATTTTTTACCTTGTATTTGGAAGTTAAAAATCAGAGAAAGTAATTATATCAATGTAAAATAAGCCAAAATACAGACAGACAGGCCCTCATTCCACAGGACTCCCTTTAAGTCAGAAATACACTTTGGAGTTCGATGTATTTCACTGCTCTTACTCTCAATATTTTAAACAGACTGTTAGGACTCCAGATGTGGACGGCTGTGGTGACGAGGGGAGAGGCTGTGTGGCCGTGCCCAGTGTGCTTTCTCCCGTGCCGTCCGCGCATGCCCAGCGTGCCCCTGCTCCCGGGCTCAGCCGGGCGAGCGGGAGGAGTGAGGAGTCAGAGAGCAGTGCTCGGGCGACACCAGCGTCACATGCTGCTGAGATTTCTCCTCACCTCCCTCCACAGGGGACTTTTATAATAAGAAAGTATTACACTTGTTTCTGCATGGGTGTTTTGATCGGCACTAGTGTCTTCAATATGCAGTGTGTACGTACACAAATGCACCTGTTGCAGACGTGCACACAGTGTGTAACTCAGCACATCCTGCATGAGCGCGTGCTGCGCGTGCCTGTCTGCGTTTCTCGTGCTCCCGGCTTGCTAGAGGCACAGCAACCGTGAGCTTCATGAGTAGGGGCTTTTGGTGATAGTTCTGCGGAAAACAGATCCTGTCACGCGCACTTGCGGTGCGTGTCTCGTCAGCGGTTCTGCGTGGGAACCCTTCACCACCCTGGCCGGCGCGAGTCCCCTCTCTCACGGCAGCATTCTGTGCTAAGTTGTGGCTCGGGGCGTGACTGCGGCTTCCTCGGCCAGGGCTCTGTGGACGTTTATTTTATTCATTTTGTTTCTTGGCTTCTGTCCTATGAACAAAACAGCAGCAAACACCCCCCGCCTTGCTCCTCTCCCAGTCCTGTAGGAAAATTTCTCTAACAGAAGTGGTGATACATTTGTTTTTGTAAGCTTCCGTTTATTTTTCTAAAGCCCCCTTACTGTGTTCCTTGTGCCACCCATATGGTTAATTTTAATTTGGCTTTGAAGAAAATTTCTCAGACAAGCACAAACCTTTTTTTAAACTACCAGTATAGCACGTCTTCTAAAACTGAGTAATATTCCAAAATGAGTGATGATTTTTAAAAATATTCTTGTAAGCAGTTACAGGCAGTTCATTCTGTATGGAGTTTATCAGGGAAGAAGCCTTGTTCCCTTGAGCCAGAATTCCTGTCTGCAAACCTTGCAGCCTCCTGCAGGGGAGCAGTTATGGGTGAGATTAATTGTAGGACTGAGGAAAAACTGTGACTCATCTTGTTTCTTATCTTACCATCTTCTTTGCAGTTTGTGTAACTGGTTGCCTTTTAGCGATGTTCATTGTTTGTATCAAATAATGACTGGGTTAAGGGTTCTCACGAAGCCGCGTAAATCAGGCCGCACAGACGTGTTATGTTTGTCTGCTGTACGTGCACGGACTGTGTCTGAGTCCCGAGGAGCCGTGCACCGTGAGATCAGACGACGCCTGCCGGAGCAAGGCTGTAGCACGGTGTTGGCCCCCAGGTGAATCATCCGCCGGAACTTCACCGCCCGCCTCCCCTAACCCATCCGGGTACCTAATGAGCGCTGGGTAATAACAGAGCAACGTTCTTTGGGAAAGCTGATCTGACTCTGGGTAGCAGGCTTCCAGGAGCTCAGCGAGTGAACGGCTTGGTATTTCCAAGTTTGAAAATACTTTCTGCCCCTTTCAAGGGCTCCTTGGCAGCAGGTAAAGAATGTTAAAGTGCCTGTAAATGCCAATTGAGGCCAATTACAACTCTCCCGGCCTGCTGAGACAGTGAAGTGGGGTTAGCGGAGGCTTGTGTGTCTGTAAGATGGAGAACCGGCTACTCGTGACGGGAACACAGTATTTCACAACTGCCAGCAGTGTATTTGTTGCTCTGCGAAGCAGTGACAGCGACACTGACGCTGACACCCCGACCCGCCACCGCAACTCAGGGCTTCAGTTTGGGGAGTCCCGGGGTTTGTGGAGGATTTGACTAGGTTTTGTAATAAACCTCTTTCTGATGGACGGTGACTCTGCCTTCTCTTCAGATGATTTCTGACTTCCAGGTGGTCCTTGGTTGTACCACGATGGACACAGTTACCGAGCACTAAAGATGCGCACAGCATCGCATGCCGTGCATTGTGTCGCCTGCTCCCCGGGCAGGAGGCGGCAGTACAGCTCCAGGTGCAGGCTGAAGTCTCTTCCCCACTGGCTCCTCCCCTGCAGGTGCCAGACTGCAGACTGCACGCTGGCTGCGCCTGCCCTCTCCCCAGGTCCCCACTGCCCCGCAGCTGCGGCTCAGTTCTCTCGTGCTCGCAAAGATTCTTCAGGGTTCGCTCTGCACCGGGGTGGAATTGCTGTTGCAGCCATTCGAACTGGGGCCGGTGTGATTTTCGGTCTGCAAGGCACACGGATGTTACTCTGTTGAAATGGTGTTTTAGTTCATAGTCTTTGTAGTATGATAATTATTTTTGTAGGGAAGAAGAAATATGGCCACACATTACACATACACCTAAATATGAGCAGTCACTGTTAGGCTCAGTATCAGGAGAAACCTTATTTGGATAGGGTATCAGAGCATGAATTAAAGAAAATAATAATGCTTTCCAAGCAGGACAGTGTGCTTACACATTTCATTCAGGGCATTAAAAGAGGCATGTCTGAGTTTTTCAGACTTCGTAATCTTTAGCTGCTTTATTTCCAGTCTTGGTGCCTGTATATGTTTAGTGTATGAAATGATATTTTCCTGGTCTGTACTACCATTCGTCCCTTTCCTCAAACAGGTGTTAAAAGTACGTTTGAACTACTCGTCTTTTACTTACGTATCAGATTAAACATAGTTATATGTAGTCACATGTTTGTAGTATCTAAGACATTTGATAGAATCCACACTGGTTTCTCTCAGGAGCACAGAACTGTATTCCCAGCACTGTCATGGATTGGCTGGTCCTCGTGCCTTGCCCTCACTGGAATTCACCACGTGTAAAGGGTGCACTGAGAGGTGGGCGTCTGTGCTGGGAAGCGTGGACAGGCCGCACTGGCCAGGCGAGGAGGGCAGGGATGTGGGGCTGGGGCTGGGCCTGAGAAAGGCCCTTTTATTCCCATTCTCTTTTGTGATTGGTGACCTCAGGGAGTGCACAATAATGCTAAGACCCGTTACATTCAGACTCTGCATGAAGGAGCTTTTCCCTGAATTAACCTAGTCCTTATTTTTGCTCATTAATTTTGGGGAGAACTATCCGCACCCTGTGCTCCTGAGGCCTGCTGATGGCTTGTTCTTTTTGTTCCTCTGCTGTGTTACAAGAGCCACGGTAGTTGAGGAGTGTGTGGCTGAGGCTGTAGGAAATCTGGGAGATGGGTTCGCTCTCCCCTGGACCTTGCCATCCCAGGCGTGTTGGAATAAGTGCTCGCTGTGAAAATAAAAGCAGTGTAGCTGCTGTTCTTTTGTTTCAGAGTCAATTAGGAATTTATGGCTGGCCTAATCTGAGCCATTTCCCACGCCTCAGATCTCTTCTTTATGCTTCCCAGGTAAAATAAATTTCCACGCATATAATTCATGATTTTGGCAGATTTTCTTTGTAGGGTGAAGAGGTTCTGTCCTCCCCTCAAAGTGTGTGTTGTGGTCTGTCAGACATCTGAGCCACCCATTATTATTCAGACTTAGATCTGCGGCAGTTTTTCCATGCCGTTTTGACAGTGCGATCTGTCTGTTGACAGGAGGAGGAAGAGGAGGAGGAAGAGTCGTGTGGGCAGGGTGGTAGGGCTGAAATAGGAAGGAGACTGGCCAGCAAGACGCTTCACCAGGACCCACATGGAGAACTTTCTGGGTTAAAGGCATAGGAAAGCCTCAGCTGTAGGCTCCCAGTGACTGAACACCAAATTTTGGTGAAGCAGCAGTATGTGAAATGATACGTGTTTTGAAAACATGCACAGAAAATGGATCAAGGTTTTTGTTACTAGATGTAGAAGGAAAAGTGTGCATAAGTGTAACGAACTTCTTTAAAGTTTAGTGAGCGTAAAGATCGTATAGGGGAGATAAAATGTGGGCAGGCTGCTGATGTTTTAACCTTAGGAGTGCTAGCTCTTTTGAGACTTAACATGAAGGTTTTGTAGTGAGTTGTGTACATTTTCTCATCTCCTTGGCAGTAGTAGCAGTGTTGCTTTAAAGGTATTCAGAAAAATTAGTGTGAGTCATTCACATTTTACCAGGTTAAATTTATAAATTCTGGCTCCTCCAGTTCTGGCAAATTGCCTTTCAAATGGAAGGATTAATTTACACCGGCCAGGACGCCTTGTATGACCATATTAGATGAAATTAGACTCCACCCCCTGTTTTCTGTTGATCTGCCAGGACCTTTGTAATTCAAGTGCTTTTTACAGTAGTAGCAAATGTTACATAAGCCCAAACATGGAGCATATTTGGAGTTGGTGGGCAGACCCAAATCATGATGCAAGCCTGCAGTAGCAAGTGTGCACCGAAGCACATCCAAATTCTGTGAATGGAAGGTAACAAGACGCCTCTCCAGAGCAGCGCTTCCTCTGCACAGGAGCTGAGAGCTCCACTGGGTAAGTTTTCCGAGGCAGTTTCCAGAGGCTGGGCTTGGCTGGGGGCCCGGTTCTGGATGAGCCTGCAGAAGGTGGGTTAGGGCCTGCTAACACTGTACAGAGCCGAGTGGGGGGGAGAAGAGTTCGTGCAGGCCTCTTTCCGCCTGCCCGGCAGTCGTCCTGCCCTGCCAGCCGGCCTAGAGGGCTGTCCTGCTCAGGGAGGGGACGGAGGGAGCCCTGGAGAGCGGGGGGATCAGAGTGGGGAATCGTAGCAAGACAGATTAGCTGCTGCAAGCTGTCCACAGGAGCCATTGTGAAATGTCATTTGAGCGACCTGGCCAAAGTTCAAATGCAGACAGGAGTCAAGTTTGCTATTAACTCAACAAAATGCTGAGGTATGCACCGAACAGTTCCCGTACCTCAAAACAGGGAGCACATCGGTTACACTGGTCTCTAAAAATGGAGGAGCATTGTAATGCTCTTTAACTGTTTCTTGTGAGTGTGTTTTTTTTTAATCTTGTGGTAAGTGAGGTTTTATGACAGGCAGTTTGCAGAGTTTCCTGTAGAATGTGTTTGAAAACTGTTTTGTCAGATACTTCGGCTCTACAGCAAAGTTTCAAACAGAACGCTGTCAGGAGGAAGAACAACTTCAAAATACGGTCACCCTAGGAAGTCATTCAGTAACGTAAATTGAGTGTATGAAAATGTAATTGTGGACCAGCAACCAGCAAAGAGAATTTTCTGCAGTGGTGCTGTGAGGGTGGCCAGAGGCGCCGAGCTGACTCTCCCCCCCTCAGGCCTCTCTGTCCTCGTGCAGGAAGTGAGGTGACAACCGAGTTCTGTTGCTCGATTCAAGTTTCGTTCCGCCTGCAATAACGAGCGCGACTACATGGTTTTAACGGGGGTTGAAACTTAGCTCTGCAGTTGCAGGATTGGAAATAAAAATAAGTCTTAAGCCTTCAATCACATGCTGTTGATTATGATTTTTCTAAGAACTCTTGTCAGGTAGTTTTAATGCTGCTGTTTCTGGTTTCATTTTTGCATATCACTTCTGGTGTTTCATTTGTTGACACCCTCAGCCTGCAGGTGGAGCAGGTACTTTTTGTCTCTTAAAAACCTTTGCAAACTCATTGAAAACATCAGTGCTGTTAAGTAATTAACCAGTCATCCTTACCATAAAGTGCTCGGTGGAAGAGGGCTTAGCCGCGTTCTCGGTGTGAAGTTTTTGTTACTGCCGTGTTCATTCTCTGTGGCTCTCCTCCCCTCGTCCATTCAGAATGAGGCAGAATGGAAAAGGCTGCGGAACTTAGGGACGGAGGCGTGGGGACTGCGTGGACAGAGTCAGCACAGCGCTCCTCGGCACTCTGCCGCACCTCCGAGCTGCTGCTCCTGGAAGGCGGGAAGCCCTGTCCAGGTTCCTGCCCAGACATTTCAGTTTTAGAAAACAAAACAGCAGAACTCCTCCGATTTTGCTTTCTACCAAGTTTCCTTAGTTGTCTTTCCCTGCTTGCGTGAAATCTGGGCTGGAGTGGTAAAAGCATAGTTGTTGTTGTGTTGGGTTTTTTTTTAACTCTTTTTGCATTTTGATGGCGGCCCTGATCTTTCATTTGGAAAAAGCAGTGACCCAGACATGAAATGTGACCGACCATAGCTCTGCCTCCCTGAGGACTGAGTGCGGTGGCTGCTTGAGTTACTCGTGGCAGGACACATTGGACAGCTGTACTTGTAATAGCAAATTGTGGAATCTGTAGGGTGTTTTTTCCCTAACGGATGAAAGATTAAATCAAAAATAGATACAGGCCGATGGATTTTAGGGTTTATCCCCCCGACACACACACACACACACACACACACACACACACGCGCGCGCGCACTTCTCCTCTTCTTGCATGTTAGTGCCTGAGAAGTAGCGCATTTCACGTGATGTGGGTGGACAAGAGGCAGAGTGAGTGCTTACCAAGTGATGTGTGCCCGTTAAGGAGTCAGCTCACATTTGTTTCAGGCAGGGTGATGGGTAGCTGTCCTCTGTCAGCACCCTTCCAGGGACACCTTGCATCCTGAAGACAGTGGAGAAGGCCTCAGGGCTGTTAGCAAAGCAGAAGTGTCAGCCATTGTGTTTCCATGCGGGGTTTATGTAGTCAGAAACGTGACACAGGATCTCACAGGTGATATAATCGGTTTCGTGGCTGTTTTGTTCCAAGCAGCAAAAGATAGCTGTGTGTGCATACACGTGTGTGCATGCATGTTCCTGCCTCAGAATATTCCAGCACGAGGGCCAGATTCTGCGCCTGGAGTAGAATTGCAGGAACTTAGGAAGGGGCCTTCAGGAAGCCAGCTGGCCAAGCCAGCCGTTGCGTGGCCCTCAGGACAGGCTGTCTGTGGCAGTGATTACGAAGGAGAGACTTCAAGCTCTCAGCCACAGAGAAGACTCACAGTTTTTACCCCACTTTGTCCTCCCTGTTTCAATAAAGCATTTTTTACTCAGCGCACTTTTACAGATGTTTGCAGAGAGCTACAAGCTAGGCAGGCAGAGGAGGAATACCCCCCAGATACTCAGTAAGCCTTCCCTGTTTTTCACACACTTGAAAGCAAAGTTCAGAAAGAGCAGGCCCCTTGGGAGGGATTCCTGGCTAGAAGGTTATTTGAGGTTGCCATATTTCTGCTCCTTTTTTAGCAACATTATTTACAATCTGTTCATACCTGTCCCTCCCCCACCAGAGCGGAGCCTCTCCCGTGTAATCTGCCCTTTATGATCTGCGCTCCTGCAGGCTGAAGTGTGAATGGGTGTGCTCTGGTGCCACCCACCTGCCTGGACACGTGGCAATGCCGGGAAACCCATTCTCCAGTGGGGCCTTCATTTCTGCAGTAAAGCGCTGGCTTGGAGCGCTTTGGAGAGCTTGGTAACTCGATTGTAGACCTCCCGGGAAAAGCTGTTTCCGGCGACGCCCTGCTGTAAAGCCTCTCTTGCAGCACTTTCCTCTTACCTTTAATTTAAAGGCATCTGGGCACTGGGACGGGAGAGCTGCGTGGGCAGAGGCGGCAGTTGGAGACTGACTTGTCAGGGCAGCCGGTGTTGGACCTTCCTTTTCAGTGAAGTCCCTCTAGTGGAAATGATGCCGAGTGCTCTGTGGAAAAAACTTCCTTTCTCAAAGTTTTGCAGTGCTGTTTATAACCCACCTAAGCATGCTCCGAGCCGTCCGCCAGCCCCAGTGTTGACTAATTGTCTCTGAGGCTGCATGTCAGAGGTCGGCTCTGGATGCCCCCTTTTGAGATTTTACTGTTCTGGCGACAGCCCCCCTGGTTTGCTTCCTTTTCAGCAATTAGACTGCGGTCGCTTTCTCTAGAGCAGTCTCACCCTGTGTCTGAACCCGAAGTGGTTAGATCTAAAACGTGTAGGGTTGGGAGAACCCGTGGGAGCACAGAAGAGTAGCACCGTGCTCGCTGGCAGGGCCGTGGGAGTGCTTTCGGAAGGAGTAAGGAAGCGCACGGGAAAAGTTGGCAGCCGTCAAGATACCAAAGTTCTTGAATGCTGTGTCCCCGTATAGTCCATGTTGTGATCTTAAAGGCATGCCAAATATTTGTAATAGTTATTAGGAAAAATAGTAATGACTGTGTCAAACCCAGGGTTGTTCCAGGTGCTGTTCAGGGCAGTGCTCGGTTAGACAGTGTCTAGTGGCCATGGTATTCACTTAGTAAGTAAGTAATAGTTCAGTCGTTAGTCCAGATGATTGAAGATCCAAGTGAGAGCCAGCTTGAGTGACGGAAGTGGAGCGGAAACGCTGGTGCAGTGCACAGGGGATTCGCAAGACAAGGCGTGCTGGGAATCCAGCACACAGTCCCCACCCCTGTGTGCTCCCTTCCTCATCTTGGCTGTCTCTTCAGGGTCTCGGTCTTTAAGACAGACCGATGATGTCAGTTCACACGGCGCAAGCCGTGCTCTGCGGCCTGAGCGCGAAGCCTGACTGCTGAAGTAGAAGAGGGGCTGCCCGGGAGCACAGCTGGACGTCAAACAAATAGTGGAGAATTCTGGGAAGGGCTTCCTTCACAAGTGACCCAGAGGTTCTGAACTGAGCTTTTGCTACATTGTTTGCTATGCCTGAGTCAAGAATCTGTGTGTGCTTACCTGTGTGTTGCTGTGTATGCATGTGTGTGTGTGTGTGTGTGTGCATGTGTGACTGGAGTGCATGTCTCACGAAGTTGCCCAGGCTGGGTATGAATTTATGATCTTCCTGCTCAGCCTCCCAGGTAGCTGGGATTACAAGTGTGCACCACCATGTGTGGTAGTTTTTATATTTTTTTAGCCACATGTAAGCTTTATTATTATTAATCTTTGTTTTGAATACGAGTGATTATTGGGAGCCCTTGGAATGGGGCTGTCAGAGACTACGTGAAACGGTACATTCTTCGAGGCGTGTTCTAGTCCTTTCACAAACCCTGTTTGTGTTGTTTTGGTTTTTGTTTGTTGGTTGCTTGGTTGGTGTGCTTTTGTTTTTTGAAACAGCATTTTGCTCTGTAGTTCAGGCTGGCCTTGAACTCACTATGTAACCCAGGCTGGTCTCAAACTCATGACAGTCCTTGCTCAGCCTCCCAAGTGCTGGATTATAGGGATGCATCACTGTGCTGGTTATAAAGCCTTTTTATGCAGAGTGCATACCATCCTTACATGATGGAATATCCAAAAGTATGAATTTAATTTCATGCAAAGTTGTGGGATTCACAAATCATTCCTTTGATGGTAATCTGACCAGAATTTCTGGCTTTGGAGTCATCATCTGAATTTGAGACTTGATCTTCACCGTACTCCATCCTGCCTACAGGTCTTCCTCAGCGTCTCTTGAGTGTTACCAGGAAAGTAAGCCAACTTTTTATTTAAATAACTTTAGCTTAAATGAACGCCTTTTTTTTGGTGTGACTTTATTCATTTTTAGTTAAATTTTTTATTCATTTTGGGTTAAATGCTAAAAGCTGATCCCCTGACCTTTTCTCTAAGGAATGGTTAGTACAGACAGTTCCTTACTTACTGGTTAATTTAGGACTTTACAACTCTGTGATGATGTGAAAACAATACATGGCCAGTACATTTCCGGTACCTGGAAACCACACTTGAGACTTTGAATTTGATTTGCCCGCACTGTGCAGTTTGATACGGTATGGTGATGCTGGGAGCGCCCAGCCGGCCAGACGGTCCTGGGGTGGATGACTGAGGTACTGCAGCGCAGGCTGTTGCTAAGGTGTAGTGTTCAGTGTGTATAACACATGCACAGTTTCAGCTTAGCCCAGGGTTATTGTGAGGTGACCCTCTCCTAAGTTGAGCATTTGTATCTTCTGGCATAACGTAAAAATACATAAGCTAACCCCTCACATACTTGAGCAGATAACTGAGAGTAGAGATGGTTTGGTTTGTTCCCAAGTGATATCTGTCTGCACTGGACGGCAGGAGGTCTGCAAGTCTGTAACTCATCCCAGCTCCGCCAGCAGGCACCTCTGTCTGCTGCCTGGTTGTGATTCCAGAACCTCGCCACAGGGGTCCTGAGCTGGAGCCTGAGCACTCGTGGAAGAAGGCTTTCTGGGGGGACAGGTCAGGTGGCTGTCCACCTAGTGAGCGGCAGAGTAAGGGTAGGGACCCGTACTTCTCTGACTCTAAAGTTCTCGCCCTTTGCAGGTGATCTAAACGTCAAATATTTTCATTTTACTTCGGCTTCCATTCAGGCTGGTTACTTGGCTCTAGGAAGACTGGGAAGCCAAGCACGAATGAGTAGAGCTACAAGTACTGGCTGTGGGATCCAGCTCAATCCTGCAGGACAGGTGCTAGCTGCCCACAGTCCTTTGTTGATATGCTGACCTGAGAAGTTAGTACGCCACGCCAGACAGACAGCCCAGATTGTCACTTTGCACCAAAATTCAAAATTCACTTGTCAAGCCGCGTTCTGGAACTCCTTGCGGAAGGGGAGGAGCCGTGCTGGCTGTCATTCACAGTTGGCCTTTAGGACAGAGATTTCCAAATGGCAGGTTCTGAATTCCCACCCCAAATTTACCAGAAATGGTCACCAGTAGTCTTGCGTGTTCAGCCCATGTCGGCAAACGTGTGCTGTGCTGACCTGCTTTTGCTGAGCCCTTGGGAAAATGGGTGTCTTATGCCTCAGCCTCCTTTTCTGCCCGTCTCTCCTCTGGACCGGGTGGCCCTGCTTTGATAGCACCACTCAGTGTGGCAGGTCTTAGGGTACTTGCCCTTGGGTGCCGGAGCCACCCTCTGAGGCCTGCACCCTCCTGCAAGCTGTATGACCTGAGCACCCCACTCAAGTGCCCTAAACCCTTGGCTTCCTCATTGGGAACACGGGGACAGTAACAGTATCTATTTGTTCGGGGGATGGTCAGAGGGGATGAGATAATCCCTGTAAACCCACCAGCCACATAGTTCCTACACAGCAGACAGCAGCGGCAGCTGTTTCTGTTGAAGGTGACATTTCTCATCTGTCAGTTGTTTGGATTATAAAAGAGTAGTTTAAAAAAAGGGCTCAGTAAGATACAGAAAAGATCGCTAAGTGAAAGGCATTTTGTGGGGTTTCTTGGTCATTATCTCCTCTTGCACAATGCCTATTGAGAGTGGGACAAATTGATGCAGTGCTCATAATTGATAGTGTACGGTGCTCTATTTTGAGATGTGTGAACTGAGTCCAGAAGTCCAAAGCAAATTTCTCCTTTTTAAAACTGTATTTGATAAGCATGTTAGATATACAGTATCTATTATAGAAAAATTAAGCAATACGGGCTGGGTGTGGTGGTGCATACCTGTGTAATCCTTGCACTTGGGAAGCTGAGGCAGGGGGATTGCTGCAAGTTTGAGGCCAGCCTGAGCTACATAGTGAGTTCAAGGCCAGCTTGAACTACGTAGTAAGACCCTGTCTCAAAAAAAGGAAGTAAAAGGGGGAGTTAGAAAATAGACCTAGGACCTGTGGAGGAAGCACCAGGGATTGAACCCAAGCCCTTTGCTCTGAGCTATATCTTTGGCCCCCCCCCCTTTTTTTTTTATTGGAATGGGGTCTTGCCAGATCACTGAGTTTCTCGGGCTAGGCTCAAACTTGGCAATACTTTTGCCTCTGCATCCCAGAGTGCTGGGGTTACAGGCGTGCTCCACCGTACTTGGGAATAACTGCTTTTTAAAAGCTTGTATATATCCATCTGGATGTTTTTGAAGCACGCTTGATAGCATTTGAAGTTACAGTTTGCTTTGACTACTTTTTAGGTTACTGCCTTAATTTTAACACTTGTGTATTATAAGTATTTTTAGTTCTTTGCAAAGCAGTATTTATGACATAAAAAATTAGCTTTGAACTTCTCTTGATGTATACCTGTGTGTTAATACTTAATTTTTAAAAAATTTCAGCATGAATTTAAATTCATAAGCTCAGTATTCTTGGTTGCTTTCCATTTGGGGAAATCTATAGCGCTGTTCTCCCTTGCCTTGCCTCCTTACCCAGCCCTGGCCTTTGGGCATGTCACGTGTTCAAGCCACAAGGGGGAAGATGGCCGAAGACTGCGCTCTTATTCTGTCACTGTCCCTCTCTCCCCCTCCTCCCTTCTCTTCCTCTCTCTTCGCTGGCCTTCCCCCGTCTCAGTCTCTCACCCTCCACGTGCACGCCTGCCTTTCTGGCTCTGCTCTGAGCACCTTGTGGCTGCACTTGTCTGTCAGCCGGTCTGCCTGCCTGCGTCTCCCTCGCTGGAGCCATTCACAGTACGCTCCTCATGGGGGAGCAGCGTGTGCTTTTCCTGCAGTGGCACCAGATCCTAGAGAGAGAAGTGCTTTGAAAACTCAGCTTGGACTCCCAGCAGATCTCATTGCAGTTATGCTTAGCATCTGGCCACCACTTTGTCCACCTGATGCAGAGCTTCTCACCCTGCCCAGGAGCTTCCCCGTTCTTTTTGATCTTGCATCACACACTTCCTAGCAGCTGTAAGCCCAGTTTAAAATCTCACAAAACATAGGGACCTACAGTGAAGGATTGCGAGGAGTCAGACCCAACTGTAATAAGACTTGACTCTTCTCCGTCTTGTGAGGACAAACCGGTGCTGTCCTTCAGAGTTACCAGTCCATGAAGTGATCGGACAACTTAATTCAGTGGCAAGACAAGGGTTGGAGCTGGCGCTTTTCAGCCATGATGTCAGTTACACACACACACACATACACACAACCTGTTTCAAGTTTTAGTGAATGAAAATTCACACGATAGATTGCCATTCTTAGTTTTAAAATAGCTTTTATTTTATTTTTTTGAGGTGTTTTGTATTTTTTAACAAAGTTTGTAATCCAGTGAACACACCAAACAAAACTGCGCTGAGAAAACATTTCATAAATTAGTAAGTGTTAGGAAGTTTGGAGAAGTCTGGATCACAGGAGGTGGTAAAATAGTTCTTAATTTTGTTAAAGTAATTATAATTTTTTTAGAAATGTTGATGTGTCAGCAGACTTGTAACATTAGAGTAGCTTTGAGTCTTGATTTTCCAGTGCTGAATCCATACTGAGTGAATCCATACTGAATCCACAATCCATTTTGTGCCAGAAGATACTAACGAAAGCAAACGGAGCAGGTGTGGTGGACTCCCTGGACCACTCAGCAAGACCTTGTCTCAAAATCAGTAATGAAAAATGTGAGGGCGATGCTGAGGATGTAGTTCAGGCAAAGCCTTGGCTTCAGTTCCCTGTCCTGCAAGCAAGTGTGCGCACGCACGCGCGTGTGCACACACACACACACACACACACACACACACACAAAACAGGGAGGGAAGGGAATGGTAATGAGAAGAGAAAGTTGAAAGGACAAGCCCAAAGTTAGTTCTGTTATAACAGAGTATTCATTCCTTAAAAATTGCTGCACTATGCAGAATTGTGCAATGGAAAACCTCGTGTGGCTTACTGAGAAAATGCACTATGGCGTAACACTCAGAAACCTTACTAGCGACACACACAGAAAGATCGGGGT
The DNA here is from genome assembly GCF_000276665.1 of Chinchilla lanigera. Classification (NCBI taxonomy): domain Eukaryota; kingdom Metazoa; phylum Chordata; class Mammalia; order Rodentia; family Chinchillidae; genus Chinchilla; species Chinchilla lanigera. The sequence goes on along the minus strand of NW_004955517.1, from coordinate 1,917,301 downwards.
CTGATGGAACTAGCACAGCCTTACATATGTCAGATGCTTTTTAAAAGTACATAAACACTAGAATAAAGTGATAGTTTGCCTTCAAAAGAGCTGGCGTTTGCCTTTGAAGTGGGCACGGGGAGGGCTGCGGCCTATGAACTGTTGAGACGGGCTGGAAGGAGGCCACGTGAACCCAGCAGGAAGGCACAACGCCAGACGCGGACGGGTGACCTCAGAACGGCCGTGGTGAGCTGGCGGGCGGTGGGTGTCTCCCGCGCGCCTAGTTGTGCCAGGTGTGGCTCTCTGCATCCACCTGGCATGCTCCCAGACACACAAAGGCGGGATTCTCCAGCTGTCCCTCGTGATAGCAGTGGCTTTGGGATAAGTCTACGTTCCCAATTCAGGCTTTACTTAAAATTTTTTTAAATTGGGAAGCAACCATTATAGCAGACTTGATTACTTTTAATTAGATTGAGATTTTATTTAATCATTTGCTCTTAAGAGAAAATACAAATGCTACTTAAGTAATGGTGGGGCTGCATCCCAGTAACCCCGTGGTAAGCGACACGCTGTAAGTCCGGGCTGCATCAAGGCACCTAACCCGCCCAACATCCTGACGTCTGGGTGGCGCACTTGTAAGGGGCACGAGGCTGACCGGGAGCTGCAGCCCCGCACTGCCCAACACCAGGAAAGAGCCGGGAGGAGACGGGCAGCGCTTCTGAGTGCCCGTCGCGGTGCACTGCAGTAACAGCGGAAAACTCTCAAGTTGAACTGTCATAAGCTGAGAGCTGTGTGTGTATTTGCTCTCAGACAACGGTTTGAGAGTTCTGGTGCTCAGAGAACACAGGGAGCATGTTTCTTAGCTCCAGAGTTCTAGCGGGGGTTTTTCCTCTCTTTGTAACGTAGACATGAAGTTTAGTAGTACACTAAAGATGTACTCTTCAGGGCATAACACGGTGTACTTTCTGCGGATGACCGTGGATAAAAAAATTTTTAGTATTTTGTCATCTTAATGTTTTCAGGAAAATGTGCGGCAAGCTTACTAATCTACTGTGTCGTGGCCTTGGGGAAGTAGCTCTCATTTGAGGGTGAGGACACTTTGCTTCACTCTGAAGTCCCTCTGAAATGATGGGGGTGGGAAGGGCAGAGGGCACGGTCACGAAGTATGTAGGGGTCCGGGAATGTAGAATTGTCCTGTCCAGGGTACCGAGAGTGCCTCCAAGAGAGATTTGGCAGAATTGGGCTACCAAAGGAAGAGGGAATGAAAGAGTTGAAAATAACATAAAGAAAAATGCTGAGTTTTTAAAAATAGTATTTTATGTGACTTTGGTAAGAATGATGAAAATAGCTTGTGTTATAGAAGTCTGTAACACACCTTTAAGGACAAGCAGCAGTCGAGAACTTCGTTCGACAGGCCTGAGTATGCGGTGCCACAAGACGGGGGCTCGCTCACCACGGATGCGGCTCTGGAGGCGTCTGCCCATCTAGGATGGGCGCTCAGCGTCGGCTGCACAGTGGTGCCACACAGGGAAGCTTGTGGAAGTGGGTACCGAGGCCGTGTGCTTCAGCCCGCTGAAGTCCCGATGTGTGAGGGGTAGGGGCGTCAGCGTATTCCACAGCGCCTCAGGCCATCCCTGTGTGTAGCCAAGGTTGTGAACCACTGGGCTGGGGTCTTCTGGAAATCACTCCTTTCGCAAAGAAAAGCTGTGCCAGTCTTACAAGTGTTGACTGAGGACAGACGTTGCGTGGTTTGCCTTGTACAGATGAGAGGTGAGGCTCCTCCTCCGAGGCAGGACGCAGCACTATGAACACGCGTTTGTGATCGTGGGGGATGAGTGCTGCGGCGTGGAAGGGTGTTCAGAATGTTCTAGAATCACAGAGGAGACCACGTTCATAACAGAACAGCTCGTGCCCAGTCCAAAGGATTATTATAGTTACTTTCGTTCTCCCTCCCTTAAACACACGTGGGCAGTGAGAAAGAGGCTTTCATGACGATCACTCTCCTGTTAGCCTTCCTGACTGGATCACAGACTTCGGTGGGAGATTTGGGGAACTTGAGTTTGTCTGTGGAGAGCCTGACTCTGTCCTGCTGTGAACCAGACTCTTGAGTGCCTCCTACAGCATTGCTGGCCTAGCGGGCCTCCGGGAGCCAGGCGCCGCGCATGCGCCACGCATCACGGAAGGGCTGTGGGCTCCTGGGCGGCTCCGGAGGTCAGCACTTGAGCGCGGCAGAGGCCCTGCTCTCGCGCTCGGTGGTCGTGGTGCACGTCCGCGCCCGCACTCTGACTCCTCGGCATGGATTTGCATGTACGACTTGGAGTTAAGCGCATGTGTGATTTTAAATTATGAGTATGTTTGAAGACAGCCACTCAGTTGCTATCACAGGCTCTGAAGTAAATAAAGTTACCATTAATTAACCTGCAATGGTAACATTTCTCAACAGCTCTTGGTTTATATTAGTATGGGTCACCTTACTCTGAGGAAACAATTCTCCGGTAGATAGAGTTAGTCTTAGTTAAACTTTGTAGTCTGTACTCAACCATGAATTATTTCCTGGTTTAAAAAAACAGGCATAGCTATTTGTGGTATTTTTGTCTTGCACCTTTGGCATCTTTGCGGTGTGAACCAGAGCTATGCCATTTGTAGTCAAGGGAGATAATTTTTAAAAAAATGAGTCACTGGAAAATTTCAACACAGATTCTTAAGGAATGATAAGAGAACCGTAGAAGCCTTCTCATTTGGTGTCATTTGCTGGTGGGTAGTGATAGGAAAAAAAAGATAAAACTTGTTTCTTAATATTTGCTGTTTCGAAAATGAAAAAGGTACCATGCTAGAAAGAAAAAGGAAGGAAGGATCCCCATACGGTGTGGATTAGCAGAGCACCACAGATGAGTGGCTGCTTCTCCTCTCGCTGGACGTGAGCTGGAGCCAGGGAGGCTCATTTCTAGCATACCAAAGCAGAAGGGCAGCGTGGCTTGTGCTCAGAACGGGGGTTCCATCTCCTCGTGGGTGTCTGTGATGCCTCTTCATGCCGAGGTGGCCGGGAAGGGGAGGGCTAGTCGTAGAACGCTGAGTAAGTCTGTGGGGCCTAGACAGGCCCTTTCTGAAAGCTCCTGCCTGTGGCATGGTCCTGCTTAAGGACGCGTTTTGACCTGGATGTGTTGATGGCAGGGAGCTTTTCCAGAGTTGCATTTGCGGCTTGCCTGAAATATGGTGTCTTTTTTCTCTCTTCCTTTTCAGAAAGAAGACATAGCTCATCCAACAAGCCTTCTTTGGCCGTTCCTCCCACTTCAGTATTTCCCTTCTTCCCTTCTCTGTCCAAAAGCAAGGGAGGCAGTGCAAGTGGAAGCAGCCGCTCTTCCATTGGAGGGGCTGTGAGCGCATCCTCGTCCAGCTCCAGGTCACTAAAGTCACCCAAAGAGAAACCGCAGCTCAGGGGGAACACCAGGCCAATGCACCCCATTCAGCAGAGCAGAGGCCCCCACAGCAGAATGTGAGTATGACCAGAGGTGCTCACACTTGCCTGCTGGGAACACACCGTGTGTGCAGGCCTGTCAGTGGGAGCCCCAGGGCACTCAAGACTATGTTGACTTAAAAACTCAAGACTTTTTGTTTCCCGGTCTTACCTCGGGGACTTTTCAGAATAGTAAGAGCAGCACTGATGAGGTTAGTAAACATGTACTGATCTTTGCTGCAGCTGGCTCCTGAAACTAAACTCGGTGTACTGTGTCATTTAATGATCACAACATCCCTGTGGAGTGGGTATTGTTATCCCCATTTTCCAAAGGAAAAGAAAAAAGGTTGAGTTGAGGAACTTGGAGAAGACCTCAAGTCGATAGGCCTGAGTTCAGCTCCTGCTTGTGTCACTGCCTAGCTGAGGGCTCCGGCCAGGGCGGGCCTAAGGATAACTGGCACGGCGCACGGTTATTGGTGCTGTTCCTTCAGGGCCTGTCAGGTGGCCGCCTGTGTCTGGCCACGGGGGATGGTAAACAAACGATGCCCAGCTGGTACTACAAGGGGAAGGGACTCCCAGTTGCCGCTCCAGGCTTTTCTGGGCCCCACGAAGCAGGGAAGCAGCATGTGCTCTCCAGCCTTGGCTTCATGTCACAGCAAAGGCGGAAAGAGGCTCACACTCTGGGCAAGGCTTGGCAAGTCTCCGGGGCTCTGGCAGTCGGCAGCCTCTGTGGCATCTTGTGGAGCAGCAGCTGAGCAATTCCTTGGAAATCCCGGGCCTCCTCGTGGCGCCCCTCGGCCTGGTGCTGGGTGGCCTTCCCTGCCCGCCTCCCTGTGGAGGGTGTGCTGCACAGGAGTCCCAGCGGCGGTAGCTGGTTAATCTCTGAGCAGGGTCAAGCACCTGCTGCTGCTCCAGACCTTGCCAGCCGGGCGCGGCCGAGCCGTCTTCCAGCATCCCTGCTCTTGTCAGGCTGCTCCAGGTGCGGCTGTTTTGGGCTGTTTGTCCCAGTTGCTAAGCCCCCAGCCCTGGCTCATTTGTCAGAAGTACAGCTCAGAAAGCTTGGCTTTCAGCACTTCCTAGCTGCCCGAAAGCCAAAGAAAACACCAGCGTGACGTGTAAGTCACTCTCCAGTGTAACAGCCCTGAGAGCGCAGATTCCACTGAGCAGTTCGTAAAACGTCACCATTCCAGATCTCCCGGTGGAGCTGGGGCCTTAGAAAGGACCAGGCCCCTGTTAGCACCCTGCCGACACCATCGGGTTACCAAGAACATGGGAGTGTCAGGAAGGGTCCGAGAGAAGTCAGTCCATGTTCATGGCATGGGTCCTCGGCGCTCACCCTGTGTTCGAGGTGCTTGCGTTCTAAGCTCCTGTCATAGAAACCTTGTTTTGGTGACTGGAGAACTAGTATTTCAGGGACACGTCGTGTCCTAAGTAAACTTGGGTCTTCCTCGTTGATGGGAGCCTTGCCTTGGAGATAGTTTTAGGAATCTGTGTTTGATGTTACATTTGAGTTCCCTTAAGTCTTTAGTGACATTTCTGGGAAATGCAGTATTTGCTCACTTGGAAGTTTGTTTTATTTTGATGGTACCTTTCTCTAAAACAGTGGTTAAGTGCTAGGGGATTCTTTGGTCCTTTCAGGCTTTTTCATGTTTTGCTTGTTGCAGAAATTGTGTTGGTTATCAGGTCCAAGTCTCCCCTAGGTCCATGGGTAAAATTTTTCCAGAATGACGAACAACAAACAAATTTGGTGGTCCTTGGGGATTCACCTATGCAGCAGGCCTCAGAGATGGAATCCGGGAGACCCTCCCTGGGGCATCTGAGAGGCTGGCCTGTCACTGGCTCGGCAGACCTGGGCGCTGCCCTCAGGGCTCCGACGCCCCCTTGTCTGGGGGCTGCGGGGCACTCAGGCACAGGTGTTGTTGCTTGCCTCCACCGCAGCATGACGCCCTCGGTGAAAGTGGAGAAGATTCATCCAAAGATGGATGGAGCACTACTGAAACCCGCGGCGGTGCCGCCGTGCCCCGCTGCCGTGAGTTCCTCAGTCAAGCCTGGCCTTAACTGCCCCTCAATACCAAAGCCAGCCCTGCCTTCACCTGGACAGATGCTGAACGGCAAAGGGCTTTCTGCACCGCCCACTCTGGAGAAGAAGTCTGAAGACAGTTCCAGTAATAAGAAGTTTTTAAATAAGAGATTATCAGGTAACTTCCCAGTGCTCCGTGTAATTTAAGTGGGCATCCACAGGGAGCAGATGGACAGCTGTCTGTAAGTCCAGCGTCACTGGGGAGGAAGCTGCTGTGGTGTGCTCGGTCTCGTCCCGCTGGTGCGTGTGTGCGTGAGCTTCGGTGACATGAGAAGAGCTGTCCAGTGGTGTGGCTCCAGACTGCTGACACGTCATGCTGACGTGACGTTTTCCTGTCATCATCCGAAGGCAGTTGTAGTCTTAGGGATGTTGCTGCTCCATTTCCGTATTCTCGCACCATCTTTAATTTTCATTACTACCTGTTTGCAATATGGAATGGCCACATTCTTGGGGGGGGGGGTTGGTACGCGCTCATGACTACCTTAATTCTCCTTTATCCTCTTTCACACCCCACCCTCCGTCCCATCCCTTGACCCCCTTTTCCAAAAAGTTTGTGCCCCTGGTGTGTGTCATGTAGCTTTTACTTTCCTCTTCGTTTATATTTCGGGTTTCTCGTGTAAGCTGTGGTATTTGAGCTTGTGTGTTGGTTTATTTCACGTAAGAGTGTGGGCTAAAAGTGTACCCATTTTCCTACAGATGACTCACCCTTTGTGGCTGAATAGTGCTCCCCTGTGTATTTACATTTCCTTATCCATCCATCCGTTGGTGTTATTTATTGATAATGTGATAGATTTTTGTTTATATTTTGTCTGTCTTGAGATTTCTCCTGTTCTTTACAAAATAGATGGAGTACTTGGCAAGCCAATTGTAATGTCTGTGTGCTTTTGACAGAGAGAGAGTTTGATCCTGACATCCACTGCGGGGTCATTGATCTCGACACCAAGAAGCCCTGCACCCGGTCTCTAACGTGTAAGGTGGGTGAGCGCCTGAGCCAGGTGCCCTTGGGGAGCGCAGCCCCCCGGGGGTGCCGCACTGCCGGCCACGGCAGACCCTGCACCGTGTGCTTTGTGCTGAGCGGTGTAAAGATGGAAAAGCTTGGTTCTTTGGAAGAAAGCCTCACATTGACAAAACATGAGGTGGTGTTACAAGTTATACTCTTGGAAGTCATTCTGTTTTTAGGGAATTTTATATACTCCTGGACAACAGTGTTTTTTCTTGAACAGTCTGTTATTTCCGTGACTCAATAATTCTGCATAGAAATGTAATGAGAAGCTACTCTGTGTGGTTTCAGTTGCACTGACTTCAAACAAGTCCAGAAGTGTCCTTTGTTAATATCTGAATATTCTTAAAGTGTTCTGAAACGTGAAAGGACCACCTTTTCAAGATCTGTAACCTTAGTGTGGGCTCTGGCCTGTCTGTCGTGGTGTTGGTTGTTTTCAGTAATGACAGTTTGTGGTTTGCAGTACTCTGAGTAGTTCTGTCTAGCTTCTTACAAAAACTAAATTAAAATTTATTATTGCTAAAAAAAAAAAAAAAACCCTAGACTTTGAGATTGCCTTACTTTGTAGTTTCTTTAAAAATATTAGAGAAAATACACTTACACATAAATTAAGGAGAAAGTAATGGTCCTCCTCCTCCTTTCCTTCCCCTCATCCTCCTTCCCTTCTTCCCGGTAAACCATCTGCTAGTGTACGAAGGTGCTTCACCTGCTGTGAAGGGAGAGCTGTTGTGGGCTGGGCTGGGGCATCAGTGCGTCCACCACGTAAATGAGCATCTCTGTGGACGTGCACTTCTCCAGGGCGGCCCCGGCTGATCTTCAGAAGGGTTTCTAGAGTTTCAGAATCACTACAGTGAGTCCCCGACCTACAGGCGAGGTCCGTTCTGGGAGAATTGTGCTGAAGCCGGCACGGCGTGTCTTCCGCAGTACCTCTGTGAACGTTCGAAACGTGAATGTTCGTAAGTCGGGAGCTTACTGTACTTCTAAGTACATGATTTTAAATCTTTTCCGGGGGGAGAATTATAAAAGCGCTTTCTAAAAATTAACAAGATTTTTGTTCCTCTAAATTTTACTTTTAGGTGGTTCTTAATTTCAATTTAAATTCCTAATGTACTTTCAGTGGGTAGATTTTGTTCTACAGCATGGATTGGTTCTGAACCTTTTGGGGGAAGGGCTAAATTTAAACGTCTAATTTTCGGCCAGGCGCGGTAGTGCATGCATGTAATTCCAGCACTTGGGAGGCTGAGGCAGGAGGATTATTGCAAAGTCAAAGCCAGCCCGGGCTACATAGTGAGATCAAGGCCAGCCTGAACTGCCTAGTGAGACCCTGTCTCAAAGAACAAAAGCAAAATAAAATCAACATCTGATTTGTTGAAAATTAGGAAAAAGCCCACTCATGTGTATATTGTGACTTCCGTTTTCCATCTGGGATTGATGATACCCTCACCCGAAGCCTGTCCTTAATCTCTAGATACAAACTCCTACCACCAGACACACTGCTGCTGCCTTTCGTGGGATACTAACAGCACACGCATAGAGTGTCATCCCCACCCTGGTCGCGGGAGCGTGGCGGAGCTCTGTGCACTCTCTCAGATTCAGCCAGCCCTGAGGCTGTGAGCGCTTCCCCACCCCGCTCGGCTTCCAAGTGCTCGTTACAGCCTGCTCCCTTTGCTCCCGCCCCGCCTGCCTTCGGGTTCTCAAGAGCGGGGTGCTTCAACGCTGTGGCCCCTGTGGTCAGTGCGGGGTGGTCTCTTTGCCCCAGGGTGCTCTTGTGTTATCGGTGATGCATCATGGTGACCAAAGTCCTGCTTTCTAAAATTTTATTGTGCTGAAAGCATTTTACATGAGGCATACCCGCTTAACATTGGGAATTACAGCACTGGAAGTTTGAAAAATATTCCCAGAAGTCCCCTGCATGTACAGCAAACATGCTGTGCAGACCTGCACAGTAGTACAGCTGTAGAGTGTGTAGCGGTGTAAATTCACCTGAAGTGTCAACTTTGGAATTGTGCGATCTAAAGAAAGCGTGGAAACAAATTCATTTATATTCATGCGTATGGGATTGGGAGTGCGACAGTTACTGCGTACTTACCCGCTCCTGAGGCTTGGGGGTCTTGACAGACTCACACCCTAGCAGACTGGAGTAGCCAGGCAAACTCGGCCTGCAGAAGCACGTCACGTTGATCAGACTTAACTGCCACTAAGATCTCACTAGACTCCGACCACGGCATACTTTGTCTCCTGCTCCTAGGAGTACAGACTTGAGGTACCTGGGTTTTACACAGTACCAGCAATTAGCACATGTATGTGGTATGCAGACTTTTCTTGTAAGGTGTGCGTTTTGTACTGGTGGCCTCATTGAACCCATCGGTGCTGTGGTTTGCCTTCTTCCCCTCAGCGCGCCCATTCCCGACCCTGCCGCCTACACTCCTGGCCCCCCCGGAGCTGCGAGCGTTCGGTTGTCCCGGTTCCCACCGTGAGCGTCCGTCCTGGGGGCTCGCTCTTCTGCCGCTCCTTCCCTCTGCCGCTCCCTCGGCCTCTCTGCGCCTCACCTTGCCAGCCTCCTGCGGGCACCTTTGTCAGGGGCAGTCTGTGGCGCCGGAATGCTTGGAGCCGATTTCTTCCTTTCCGTGGCATTTTCATTGGAACAGAGGGGAACAACTGTGTTTAGGGAGTTTCTCTCTAGCTGTTACTTAAAAAACACTCTGCATTATATAGTGTATGAGATAATTGTTTCTTCCTTTAAATGAGCATTCAGAATTTTAAACGATGGCAGAAGGATTTTTTTTAATGGCGCTGGTGAGACCTTCAATGAACAAGTTGCTTTTAAGGCATAAAACACGCGTACCTGTTACCTGCACCTGCTGTTCAGCACTCGGTCGCATAGCAAGTGGAATGGCAGACGTTTCCCTTCTGGAGAGAACACCCCCAGCTCCTTCTACCGTTAGTGGAGATACGTGCTTCTAGACTAGCCGAGGAGAGGAGGTCAAGCTCTGAGGACTTGCTATTTATCAAATGTGAAGCCGTCTTTACATTAATGGTTTAGATGGCTTTTTTATGGAGAGTGTTATTTTTGGATGTACGATGAAAATTGTTATCGAGGTTCCTGATTTGATATTTCTGTGTTCTGCAGACACATTCCTTAACCCAGCGGAGGGCTGTTCAGGGTAGAAGAAAACGGTTTGATGTGTTACTAGCCGAGCACAAAAACAAAACCAGGGAAAAGGAATCGCTCCGCCATCTGGACTCGCAGCAACCACTGCAGCCGCTCAGGGACCCGCACGCCGCCCCGCCCCGGACGCCCCAGGAGCCGCACCCGTGCGCCCACGGAGTGACTCCTCCGGAATCGAAGCCTTGCGTAGCTAGTAAACCGAAACCTCACACCCCCAGTCTTCCAAGGTAAGCACCCCCGCCTCACCCGCTCCTTCGGAGAGTGGACCGTGGACGTGTCAGACCTCCATACTATCAGCAGAGAGATGTGCCTCAGGCTCACTGTGAAGATGCTGTAGGTTTTACTGAGAAAATAAAACATTGTTGAGGTCACCAGTAGGTGTCAGTCAGGGCTGCTCTTGGACACAAACCCGAGTAGCACAGTGAAGCGAGAACTAGCTGCGCTGCATCTGCTCAGCGTCGGGTGTCTTCACACTAGCGGGCAGGGCAAAGCCGGGGCCTGCTGCAGATGGCGCAGAAGCAGCTTTCACAGGGCTTCGGCGGCAGCGTTCGTTCATTCATCTGCTGCTCCTTGTGAAGTACAGCCGTGCAAATCCTTGCTGGGGACAGCGTCCAGCCTGAGTCTCCAGCAGCGTCCATGTGTCAGCGTGGTTTTCATTCGCTCCTCTGGGCCTTGGTTCTGTGTATAGATGGGGCATTTGGGCAGCATGGGAAACCATGAGTCAGGGTGTTTTAAAGACAGTTCATCACATGTGGACCTCGGGGAGTGATGCTGGAGGATGCTGGAGTATGTGTGTTTGTGCTTGTATCTCTGCTCAGTGACAGTAAGGACCATAGGCCCAGTTTCCAGAGAGAAGGGAAAGGCCTAGAGAGTGAGGAGTTTCAGCTCTGATTGTTGAGCTCTAGGCAGCAGGGCTTCTGCCAGGGACATGCTTGCCTGTTAGTGGCTACTTCTTTTGGTTTCTCCCTCCTGTGCCTGACCCTGGACGTGACTGCCTCGGAGTGGAAGTACTTCCTCAGGACAACCCCATGTGTGCCTTGCGCCTGTAGCCTATGAGCAGTACCCTGGAGGCAAGGGTGGAAGAGGCTTCCCAGGTGTGGTCAGGCCCCGGCCGTGGGTGCTTTAGCAAGGCCTTTGTTTGGCTATCTTCTCATTAAAGTTTCTCCATCTATAAAAAGTCAGCTTCATTCCAGGACCATCATAGATGCAGAGGGCAGACATCACTGTCCCTGAGTCACAGGCTCCAGACTGTCCACAGGAAGTGGTAACACTCCCTCAGCGCTTTATCAGCCCATCCCTTCTCGGCTGTTTTACTTACTGCCCTGCTAGTTCAGATTCAGTGGAAACTTGAAGAGAGGTCAGGATGTAATCCTCTCAAATCCTGCATGCACCTCCTCTCGGGGCAGACCGGAGGGGGACCTGAGTTACCGAGTGGCTCTGGAGGGGAGGCCGGGCCCTAGGTTGTCCTCGTGTGTTTCTGGCAGCCAGCTTACCTGACCGCTGCGTGGTCAGGAGAGCAGTGTCCTCGTTCCTCGGCCCCCAGGTTAGAGTGTGTCCCTCCCCAGGTGGTGGAAGCCAGGGCCCCCAGGTGCTTTGGGTGCATTGCTGCGTCTGAGTTATGGTGGTCGATCACGCACCTGCGATCTGATCCGTGTGCACTTTCTGCTCTCCAAGGCCTCCTGGCTGCCCTGCCCTGCAAGGTGGGAGTGCCCCCATCGACCCTCCGTCAGTCCTGGAGTCTCCACAGCCTCCCCTGCCTGCCTCTGAGCCAGCGTCTCGGTTATCCAGTGAGGAGGGCGAAGGCGAGGACAAAGAAGAGTCTGTTGAAAAACTGGACTGTCATTATTCAGGTCATCATCCTCAGCCAGCATCTGTAAGTGCCACAACCCCCCCCTTGACCCTCCCCCACAGCGTGGGTAGGGCCTGTGGGGGTGCCGGGCCTCAGCATCCCCACGCGTGCGACGGCCGGTGTGTGCGGCTCAGAGGCGGGGCACACGCTCTGCAGGAACTGTTCGGCGCTTTTCCCCGTCCGCCGTGAAACTCGCACAGTCGCTCTCGTGCAGCTCTGTCTTCCTAAGAGCTCCTCTTGAGAAGAGAGCACCCTGGCCGGCGTGCTGGGGGCCAAGGTGGCAAGTGTGTGCCCCACGTTCTTTATTCCAGTTTTGCACATTCGGGAGCCGGCAGATCGGCAGAGGCTACTACGTGTTTGACTCCAGGTGGAACCGACTTCGCTGTGCCGTCAGCCTCATGGTGGAGAAGCATCTGAACTCACAGCTGTGGAGGTGAGTGCCTGCGGGGGGTGCGGCGAAGTGCGGGGCTGTCTGCAGCCGCCCTGGGAGGGGAAGCTGCCGCCTCACCCACCCGCTCGGCCCACCTACCATGCTGGGGCCTGGGGTTTGGGGCGGAAGGACTTCCACACACGTGGAATGAGGGGAGATGGAAACCAGTTAACCAAAAAAGAGCTGTCATCAGCTGTCATCAGGGAGCTGCTGGCAACAGTGACAGTCACTAACCCGAGAGCTCCGGGTGCCAGAACTTACAGGATATATTTATCTTTCGCAGTTACCTGCCAGTGACTGTAATGTGTTGTAGATAACGAAACTGAGATACAAGGTCATATGTCAGGCTGGTGACGGGGCCAGGATTTGGACCTGGAGGCCATTTGTTTCTAACAAAGGCCTGCAGTGGGAACAGGACAGGCTGAGGGGATTCGAGCAAAGCCTGTGTCCGGAGGAAGTCCTTGACCTGAGCTCAGCAGGAGGGTGTGACGGGTGGGTTCCCGCCCCAAGGAACTAGACCTGTGAAGGTCTTGAGTGGGAAATGAGGACAGTTTGAGACACTGCGAGAAGGCAGGCATGGCCCCGGCTGAGGCCCGAGAGGCCCGCTGCGGCTGGACTGGGACTGGGTGAGCACAGCAGGAAGCTGTTGAGCGGTTTGGGAACGTGGGCCCGGTGGGCGGTTCAAGAAGTCTTGTGTGGCAGTGCACGCGCGGGGAGTGGTGAGCGTGCGGGCGTGCGCTGCACTGAGAGCTCCGAAAGGTGCGTCCTCGCCGCACGGGTGTTTCTTGAGCGCCTTTTGCATGGAAGAAGAGTCCCATGGCCAGAAGCGCGGAGTCCAGCCTTGCTCGGTGTGCACCTGCTGCCCTTACGCAGGCCTCGGAGCCGGGCTGGGCACATGTGTGGTCACTCAGAGCAGGAGAGGCCAGGCAGCAGGAAGATGCCTCCCAAACTTCTTCGAGCTGGGAAACCCTTTCAGGAGCACTTTGGAGAACTAGGGCTGGGAGGAGCCTGCCTTGGCGAATGGGACTGCTGAGCTGGTCGTCTAGATTCGCTCTTTGGGCCTTGAGTGCTTCGGAGTAGCCTAGGCCGGTGAAGCCTCGCTTCCCTCCCCTGGTTCCCTCCCAGTCTGGGGAGGCTGCTCGGAGCCCTGGGGTGGTCTGCAGTCCAGCGACTCAGCTCCGTGACCCGATGAGGCTCCACTGGTGTGCACAAGAAGGCCGGGCCACAGCCGTGCTCCCGTGCTTCCGCATTTCACATCTGCCCGGTTCCTCCTGCGCAGAGGGCCTTCTTCCCGAGGGAGCACGGCCCCTGCCCGCGGGCAGACCTGGGGGAGTGGTTTGTGGGGCTTGGGGTTCTCTCCACATCAGAACACCCCCAGATACTGGAAGTGGCGTCTCGCCTGTGCAGAGGGGCTGGCGGGGTGGGGAGCTCTGTGTCCCTGCGCCTGGGAGCCCTTGGAGGTACCCCCCAGATGTGCTGGGCTGGCTCTTGTCCAGCGAGGGTGCCCTGGTTGCTAGGAGCTTGTAGGAGAGGTATTTTGCCTCTCTCTGTGAACTTGGAGAAAACTATACCCTGAGGCTCCCTGTGTTGCCGCTCGCTCCGCTGGAGGCATCTTCCTGTGCTCCAGGGAGGTAGAAGCTGTTCCTTTCCTGGGCGGGCGGGGGGGGGGGGGGGGGGAGGAGACACGGACGGACAGACGGACTTCTGATTGTTTTTGGTTTCTATTTCCTTTTTTGTTTTATTCTGTTTGGTTAGTTTACAATCCTCCTGCCTCAGCCTCCCAAGTAATAAGTTTACAGGCATGTACCACTACATCAGGCTGGAACTACTGTTGTGTTGTTTTGTTTTATTTTTATGTCCTGGGGACTGAACCCAGGGACTTTTCACTGAGCTACATCTCTACCCGTTTTTAAATACATTCCTGCTGGTTTGATCCACCAGTGATACACACATGACTGTCCCATTGGGTGGCTTTGTATTAATTTTATTAGCAAAAAAGACTGATAACTTACTAAATTTGTACTACCAGTGGTACAAGTGGCCTGATGGGACACTCAGGCATGTCTAGCCTGGGCTCAAACTTGCAGTCCTCCTGTCTCAGCATCTGAGAGTACGGAGATGATAGGCATGTGTCTCCACACCTTCCTGTGCCCCGGACCTCTGGTTTTAAGTCAGTACAGCAGTGACAGACGTGCGTCACTCGGTGATGAGCTGACACCTGGGCTTGAAGCAGACGGGAAGGGGGAGCAGGGCACCCGCCCCAGGAGCTGAAAGGTGCTCCCTGACGTGGGGCGCCACCAGTCAGTTCAGCCGATCCCTAACTGCCGCCCAGCGCTTTTGTTTTGGCCTTTGTTTTGTTAGATTTTTTTTGCTTTTGGTTTTTGGCGTTTTTTGGTGGTTCTGGTGGTTTTGAGGTGCTTGGAGATAGGAGTTTGAAGCTTGCCTCGGCTAGTCGAAAACTCCAGGGCCTAAGTGATCCTCCCCAAGTACCCGGGACTGCAGCACCCTTGGGTGCTCTGAGGGAGTTCCGTACTTCTCAGCAGGGGAGAGCTCTCCTCAGATGACATCTCTGAGGCACCCACAGAAACTTTGTCAGCGGCACGGCTCACCCCCGCTCAGCAGAGCTCGTCCAGGAGCAGCGCGCTAGCGGCGTACTGCCCGGCCCCTCAGCTTTGGGGGCCCGTGGGGCGGTGACAGGCGGAGGGGTTGGATGTGAGGTCCTCGCTCTGTGTCTGTGGAGCCTCTGAACAGCAGCGGGGAGACTGGCATGTCTTTGGGAATGCGGCCGTGACCCAAGAGGCCCTTCCGAGCACCTGTCATTTCTGGGCCTGCTTACCCTCCCTAGATCTGGGACCACTGCCCCACACCCCCTGCAAGGGCCCGGGATGGTCACAGAGGAGTTTTGCTCATTTGTTTTTTAACTGTTCAAATTGGCAAAACATTCACTTGGTTGAACAGTAAAAATCGATTATAAAAAGGCAGAAGGTGAGAACCCTCAGCTCAGTGTCCCCTACCCTCCTGGTTGCCTCCTATCCCCCGCAGACAAAGCCATTTTTATTCACCTCCTGTGTATATTCACAGTTTTATCTGTGCAGACGCAGGTCAGTGTGGCTGAATATCCTCAGCTTTGCTTGCTTTCTGTTACCAAAAGGTCAGGAATTATTTTAACAGAGCGGTTTGTAAAAGAACCAGTATTTGCCGCTCTGGGAGATCCAGACTTTTTCGTTTCTCCAGGCTTGCTTCCTGAAAAGCTGGTCCTTGGCCCTTGTCTTGTGAACCGCCTGGGGCCCCCAGCAGCGGCTGTGCCTTGAGCAGCGGTAGGGCAACTTCAGTGGCCGGCACCGCGTGGCCTGGTGGCCTGGTGCACGGCTGAGGCCCAGGAGCCCGGGTTTCTAACAAGTCTCCTTGTAAAGCTTGCGCTCCTGCTCGGTGAGCCGCATGGGGCAGGGCCCAGCGTCGCAGCCTGGCTGCAGGTTGGAGCCACTTCCCATGACTCGCACGTCATCACTGTGTGTGTAGTTTAAGCTCTGGGGCAGTTGCCCTCTGCGGTCCGCGTGGAGGAGCCCTGGGTCAGGGCCGGAGTCAGGGCCTGAGCTGTGCTCTCCCTGTGCAGCACAGCTCTGAAGCGGCTGTGGGCACGCGCGCTCCTTACCTCCTGTTAGCTGCACTGCTCTTGCTGCATGGCTGCTGGAAAGCGCTGGGCGGCAGTTAGGCCAGCTCTGCCCCCGAAGGCGGAGGAGAGAGAGTGCCCCAGCCAGGCCACCGAGGAATCGGAGGAAGGGCGCTCTTGGCACTGGCCTTCCGATCCGGCCCTCCTTCTGTCCCCTGTCTCAGTGTGGCCTTTGTTTTGTTAGATTTTTTTTGCTTTTGGTTTTTGGCGTTTTTTGGTGGTTCTGGTGGTTTTGGGGTGTTTGGAGACAGGAGTTTGAGGCTTGCCTCGGCTAGTCGAAAACTCCAGGGCCTAAGTGATCCTCCCCAAGTACCCGGGACTGCCGGCATGTGCCAGCAGACCCAGCTGCCCCTCAGCTTTATTTCTCCCCAAACAGAGCGAAAATAAAAGCGGGCCCCTGGCTTAACAATCTGAATGCTCCGCTCATCCCCCAGTTTGCCCACATGTTACCGCTCCACCGCGAGAACCCCTTTTGCCGGCCCCGGCCCCCAGTTGCCGCTAACTGGCTCCCCACTTCGGAACCCTGCAGCGTGCGTGCAGTGCCTTCCGTATTCAGGGGAACATAAGCTGTGGCTTGCTCCGTCCTCAGGCGTTAGTGACGTGTGTCGTGGCTTCACAGTCTAAGTGGGGCAGCATGAGTCTTGAGGGTAGCTAAACAGGGACGGTCAGGGGACCTTCCCAAGGAGGAGATGCCAAGCTGAGGAGCGCGGTGGGGGCAGAGTGAGCCGAGCAGAGGCCGCGGCCTGTCCTTGGATGGGGCACAGAGCCATGGCACGACACGGGTGGGCATGTGAAGCCCAGGTGGTGCAGGGGGTGAGCCGCACGCCACTGTCCCAGGGTTGGCGAGGGGCCAGGTGAGCGCTGCCTGCGTGTGGAGCGCAGCCCTTGGGCAGTGTGCTGCGGGCAGGGCGGAGAGGTGGCCCTCTGCAGCTTCCCTCAGCGGCCGTGCCAAGCGCCCCTCACCCTCACTGCCTTCTCCCTGCAGGAAAATCCCGCCAGTGCCCAGCGCCACGCCGCCCGTCTCCACCCGCGCTCCTCACCGGACAAGCTCGCTGCCGACGGCACAGTGTGGGCTCGGCTGTCTCGGGGCAGCCACTGTCCCCACGCCGCCTGTGCTGCTCCCGTCTCCCTGCCCCTCCCCGAGCGGCAGGTCAGCACCAGCTCACGGAACCACGCTGAATGCACAGCCCGCCGCCTCCGGGGCCGTGGACCCTGCGTGCGGCATGCAGCCCCGGCAGGTGTCCTCGTCCTCGTCCCCGTCCACGCCCTCTGGCCTCTCTTCCGTCCCCTCGTCCCCCATGTCCAGAAAACCTCAGAAGTTGAAATCCAGCAAGTCACTGAGGCCCAAGGAGTCTCCTGGCAGCAGCACTAACTGTCACAGCGCCCACAGCAGTGACGGCGGCGGCTCAGGAAGGAAGCGCAGGAACAGCTCCCCACTGTCGGTTCACTCTGCCGCCTCTTCTGCCCATTCCGTGGAGCCCTTTAGGAAAAACTGTGTGGCCGCCCCCGGGCCTCCCTACCCGCCCCCCGCGACCCCCTCCCACAGCACGGGCCTCAGCTGTGTGACGAACCGCGCGCACTCGGGGAGCCTGCGGCACGAGCAGTCAGGCAGGGGCCCCCCTGGCGGGAGCCCCACGGAGTCCATCAAGCGCATGAGTGTGATGGTGAACAGCGGCGACTCCACGCTCTCCCTCGGCCCGTTTGTCCACCAGGCCGGCGAGCTGCCCGTCAACTCCCACGGCGGTTTTCCCCACTCACACACTCCTCTGGACAAGCTCATAGGAAAGAAGAGAAAGTGCGCCCCGGGCCCAAGCAGCATCAACAGCAGCAGCAGCAAACCCAGCAAGGTGGCCAGGTTGCCCCCGGTGAACAACGTCCACATGAAACACACAGGCACCATCCCGGGGGCGCAAGGACTGACGAACAGTTCCCTCCTTCACCAGGTAGGAAGCGGACCCTGAGCCCCGGGGTGCCCGCTGCCTCTCCCTTGCATCCGTTGCCCGCTCACAGCTCTGTGTGCTTGGGTTAGTTGATCGGCCTATGAACAGCCACTTCGTGGTGCCTTCTGAAAACAGGGTGAGTCCGTGGTAAGCGAAGGTGAAGCAGGCCCGCCCGCCGCAGTTTCTGTGCCTTTCAAAGCCGCTCCTGGAAGGAAGCCAGAATAACGCCCTTCGCAGACAGGGCTGAGGAAGGCACTAGGCCCGCCAGCAAGGCCCGCACGGGAGGTCCCACTCAGAGCCACCAGGCGGTGGCCCAGGGCTGTTAGGGAGGCCGGTGGCATTTCCTAGATGGCTCTGCAAGTAGATGTTCCTCTGAAGGAAGCCGGGCTGGAGTCAGAGGGGTCTGGAAAGAGATAAGACTTGCACTGATAGCTTGTCGTGTTTTCCAGACACCCTGGCCAACTTTCACCTCACTTCTCCCTATTTTCGAGGGCCGTAGCACATGGGGTTTGGTGTGGGCGTAACGGGAGGCTGAAACCTCATTCCACGTTAGCAGTTGGAAGAGGAGGCGGACGGTGGGCCCCTGGTAGGAGGTGACCCCGGGGTCTCGGATCCGTAACGAGCCACGACTCACTGTCTCTTGCTTCCTCCTGTCTTTCCCCGGCGCTCACGCCGTCTTCCCCGGCAGCTGTCCCCCAGCTCCCTTTGCTCTAACCGCAGCTCCTCTCTGCTCTTGTCATTCCACCCTTCAGGATATCTCCTCACCTTGCTTACGAACAGGAATTGCAGCAGCAGCGCCCCAGAGCCCTGACTTAAAATGTGAGGCTCTCTTCTACGTCTTTTCCTTACCTTCCGCGCTTATCTCAAATGCCACATTGGGAACTTTTTAAAAATACCAAGGAGTTTCTCACTGCCGTATAACTTCCCTCCGATATTTGTGTGAATTAACAGTATGTCAGAGGTGTGGGGGAAATGACGGTGAATGTAAGTAGCTGCTTAGCTTTGGGGCTATTAGTATGTTGTTCCGTATGTTAAAGCGGGGTTCTTGGAAAAATGAGGACTGTGCTGTACACCAAGCCCATGACTTACTGACACCCGAGTTGGGAACTCTCACCGGTGTGCTGGGTAAGGCTCACTCCCAAGGGAACCGACTTACGTGAGCAGTTGTCCTGGAGGGAGCCTGTCCTCTCCTGGGGACTCACGGTGCTTCTCGGTTTATAGTCAGTAGATCAGCGGTGGCAGACCTGGGGCACACGTGCACAGCAGGCTGTCTGTCATGGAAAGGTTCGCCATCACTGGGTAGTTCATGGTGAGCGTCCTTAAAAGCTTGCTGGAAGCGTGGTGTCCTGATAGCCTGGCCCCCACCCGGGGGTTGTAATGCCCGTCCCGCATCTGGGTCGCTGGGCACACCACGTCTTCATTCAGACGGCATGTACACTCAGCTGCCCCTGGGTAACAAGGATGGTTGAGACAGCGGAGCAGGGGCAGGGCCAGCAGAGAGAAGTAACAGTGCCTCGGGAAAGTGGGGGCTGCGGCCCCGCCACATGAAACCTCTGCTCCCTGATACTTTTGTCAGCAGTTCTAAAGAAAAACTGCAGATCTGGAATTACCTCTGAAATTTAGCCACTTTTGGAAGCATATATGTGGTCTG
This sequence comes from Chinchilla lanigera, assembly GCF_000276665.1. Classification (NCBI taxonomy): domain Eukaryota; kingdom Metazoa; phylum Chordata; class Mammalia; order Rodentia; family Chinchillidae; genus Chinchilla; species Chinchilla lanigera. Next base: position 1,898,079 of record NW_004955517.1, on the reverse strand, counting down.
TGTGTGTTTGTAATGTGTTATAGTTCATACAGCTTCTGGCCAGGTTTGGACCTGTGACCAGCCAGGCTGCCCGCAGACTGGTACTGTCTGGGAGGACTAGCATCCCGCTAGAAGGGCCCACACCCTCTGGCTTTGGGATCTTTTCTTATATCGGTTCCAGCTTAAGTTCATGTTTGAGGCGGCCTGTTAGCATACGCTGGAATGCTGCTTAGTACGCTGCACAGACCCTAGGGGCCGTGGCTAGAGGTGAGAGGATGAGTGAGCCCAAGACGTTCTATTTCCAAGTTCACACATCTGCCGAAAGGAGGCTGTAGGTTCCCTGAGAATCCCAGGGGGACTCATGGCTCCAAAATACTTCAAAGAATGCTGCTCTTAGAGAAACAGAAATGTAAGCTGCCGTTCCTTCCAGGGCTGACTGAGCTGGTTGCAGTCTTCTGACGTGGGGCATTCTGAGAAACTGGGGGGGGGGGGCCGGCACCCCTAGCCCCAGCTCCTGCGCCGCCCGGGGCGTCAGGGAGCCACTGCCCAGCCCAGGCCCTGCCCGTCCTGCGCCTCCGGGCACTGCCGCCGTGGGGGCTGGCACACCTGTGTGTGCTCACCCGTGTAACTTCCTTTTTTTTCTCACGTAACAACCTGGAAAACCTTCAAGGACACAGAATCAGGAAACAAAACCAAAAGGCAAACAAGTCTCTAAGTTAGGAGACCAGGCCCACATCTCTTCTGATCAGGTTTCTGAAACTGAATCTTGAAGTTGTGTCCATGGGCAATGGAGGCTTGGAAAGCTAGGTCAAAGTGCGCAGCTGGCTGCCCAGCCTCACCCACGGTGGGACCCGGGGGGGGCGGTTCTGTTTAGAATCGGGGCGGTCTACAGCCGCTGGCTTACTCCTTGTTGTTTCCCCACCCGCTCTTTTTTGAAAGCCAAAGGCACGTCCCTGACAGCCGCGAATAGCGTGGGGAGGAACCCTCCGGACACTCTTGAGGACAAGTTACACCTGCACGCAGCGCTCTGGACTCCCTGATGCCTTGAGTCTTGCCCAGTTCGCTTGGCCTCAAGGGCACCTGCTGGGCCGTTGTTGCCCAAGGATCTCCCCGGAGCTACGTCTGTAGCAGTGAGTACTCCTAAAGGACACTGGATCAGGTCAGCCGCCGGGCTGCTTTCATCAGTGCTCAGGTGGTCTGGACTGCTTGCTGCCGATTTGTGAGAAACTGTCGCTTGTTTTTTAGCTTGTAGTATATCGTGGAGCCGCTCTTCAGGTTGATGGGCTGGGCAAAGGAGTGTCTGGGCAGAGCGTCACAGTAGAGTTTCCCTCTCCCTCTCCCTGCCGTCACCTCAACGCTGTCTCGTAGGTCCCGCCGCAGCAGGTAGGCACCTTAGCTCTGGAGACCGGGGGCCTCCCACAGGGGAGAGCTGTGCCCTGAGCAAGCCCCAGAGGGAAGCTGGCTTTCGGCGCTTACAGCAGCGTTCAGAAGTGCGGCGCAGACGCTGGTGCGGGGTGTCGGGAAGACGCTGCCCAGCCTCTTGCAGGTCATTTGGGGTAAGAAGCTGCGGAAGGTTCGAACTTGCACACCACTGGGAAGCCGCCGGTGCGCAGGCAGCGAGTGTGGAGCACAGCGGGGCTCGCCGTGCGAGGCGCACACGCAGCTCTGTGCGCTTGGAGGAGAGAAAGAGATGCAAACTAGCTTTGGTAACGGAACGCCAAATTGGGAGGGTCAGAGTGGGAAGGATAAAATCACAGTGGGGGGCTGTTTCCAAGATTTCCAAAGAGATGGAATTTTCTTATCCTTTAGGTTTTCATGTTAGACAGTATGTCAGATTGGGTCGGCTGTCCTACCCAGTCTTTTTTAAAGAACGGCCTTTTAAAAGTGAAATTATTAGGATATACTTAAATATTTCCAAGGCACTGGCCCCTTTCCTCTTTGGATGCTGCCCTGGGAGTAAGTGCAGATCTCTGCCTCCAGCACTCCTGTGTCCCGCGCGGGCTCAGCCACTGCTGAAGAAGTCCTGGGTGCCGGCAGGGTGGGCAGCAGACCCTAAGGGAGGAGAGCTGAGGGGACTTGAACCCGCCCCACAGTGCCCACCCGGAGGCCATCATGAGGTGTGCAGTGTTTGACCCGACCGTGCCCTCCCCTTCTTGGAATCCATGCAGTGTCTTCCTGATAGTGTTTCGGAGCCTCCGGGATATTTCTTGTAGTGCCCCACCCTCAGAGAAAGCTTACTGGGTTAAAACAGCACAGCTTGAGAAGGCGCCATCAAATGTTGGGGGTGACGGGCCGCCGCCACCGGAGCTCCTAGGCTGAGACCCGAGCCCTCTTAGGAGAAGGCGCAGAGTGGCTGAACACAGGGTGAAACTTCTCGGTCTGATCGTTGCCCTGGTAGAGCCAGTCAGTGCGGCCTTTTTTCCCTATAGTTCTTGGGTTACAAACTTAAGTTTCAGGGAATTTCAAGTCAACAACAGGTAGAATGAATAAATACTTGGTTACCAGCCTAATAATGTGAATTGCTACAGAATTATTCTTATTATGTAAGAAAACAAAGACTTTATGCAGATACTTTAGCTATAAATTGATGTAAAATACTGATTTTTTTTAAAGGAAGGGGCGAACAGTATCTTGTTCACTTATTATGCAATCAATCAGTACATGTTTTTTAAAAGATACTATATGAGGCTAGTAAGGAGAGATCACGGATGGGCCAGTTTCATGTAGTTAGGAGAAATCAGTTTGGTTAGTCCATCCCAGCGGGGAGGAGCGCGAGGGGATCCGAGCGTACTTAGTGATTCCTTGGTAACAAGTGCAATGGGTACGGGCAGAACTGACTTTCAGAGCCAAGGGGACTTGATGGTTATAAACTAAGTTGTTTTTAGTGATGGGATTTATAGACTGATGATGTTGTTCCGAAAGATGTGAATAGGATCCATGATAGCAAGCTGATTCAGGATAATGTAGATACTTAGATTAGCGAGTGTTGATCCTTTGATTTCTTAGACTGTGGTTTTAATTGAATTTCTTTATGTCTCCCGGTAATACACCGAACATCGGGATTAGGAAATTAGCCATTTTGGATTCTGCCTGCCACAAACAGACCTACTCTAAACAGTGCTATTAAATTTTAGACTGTTCAAATATTTTATTTTCTCCAACAACTACTTTTTATTATGAACAATTAAGACCATTTAAAAACACGGGAGTACAGGTATTTTTTTGAATTAAATTAACTTACAAGAACCAAATTTGCAGTGGTTGGGTTGTTTCTAGACAGACTTTGGTATCAATTTAAAACTAAGATAATTTTTATATTCTTTCCAATAGAATTTCATGACAACTTCTGCAATTTTCTTAACCTACAAAAAAAAAAAAAAAGTGCTGCAATGATGAACAAAGAATTATATGAAACCTACTTTTGTATCTTTATTTTGGGATTTCTTGTTCTATTATAAATATGGAAATATCCCTATTTCAGAAGACATATTTTGTTAAAAATGAATTGTACATATTTAAATATGTATTTTTGCACAGGTCTTTTTTTCTGATATCCTGTTTTGGTACAATTGAGATCATCTAGTATTTATTTATTAATTAATAAAAGTAAATACCTTTTTATAATTTGAAGTGGTTCACTGCCAAGCCAGTAGTTCTAGAACCTGCCTCCTTTACAGTTGAAGGGGCGCCTTTGTTCTGTGAAAGTCTGTGCCCCTTGATGTCTCGGAAGTGGATTCCTGCAGATGAAGTGGGCATTGCTTCTTCCCAGTTGCCTGAGCTCCCAGTAGACTACATGTAACTAAGTGACACACTGCTTTTCTTTTGTTAGTGTTGTGTGCGTGTGGGTGTGTGAGTGTGAGCGTGCGTGTGCATGTGTGGCTCTGTGTATACACTCTGAGCACATGTATGTTATAGTATATGATTTAAAACTAATGGAAAAAACTGAAAGTGCCTGAACCTAGTTTTAAGCTTAGACAGATTCTCTTTAAAAAGACTTGAATGTTCAGTTGAACTTTTGGAGTTTGCTTTTTCCACCTAAATACTGTTTCTGAAGTTTTAGGGGGGAGGAGTTGAAAACCACCAATGCTGGTAATTTTATAAGGTGTTTTACAATTCAGATCTTTTGGTTCACAGTACTTAGCTGGTGACAGATTGCCCAGTGGCACCAAGGGTTCCAGATCTCCTGTCAGCCAGCGATTTACATGTGTCTGTTTTGTTACTCACTCACGAAATACAGTTTAAAAGAGAATATTTAAAATATTTGTATTCCAAAAGTATAATACAAAGAAGTACCTCCAAGAGCAGTGAAAAAATTGTGTAATTCGAAAAGCGTAACTTATAAAAAGGCAGCTGTCTTCCTGCGAGAGAGTTCTGTTGCCAAGGAATTTCTTAATGTCTCATTCTGTCCTGGGGTCGGGGGTGGACTTTGAGAAATGATTGTTAAAAGTTTCATTGTTTAGAAGAAAATCATTTTTACATTCTGTGCGAAACATTTTACATTGTCAGATCATTTAAATGAACACTACATACTGTCAGTGTGAATGTAGGGCCTGTGAAAGCATTTTGCTATTTCTGAGCTTGGTTCTAAAAGCAATCTCCTGTGTTGAAATGTGTGAATAGTGTGATAATTTGTACACGTAATCAAGAGCATCTCAGCTGGACTCGTGTTGGCTGCTGTATAGAACATGAACAAATGTCAAGGGATAGAAAATTACTTTGGATATTTAAAAGAGAAGAAATATATAGTCTATTTGTTTTGTAACGTTTCTGTAAATAAAATAATTTATACTATTTATAAGAAAAAGTTGTGCTTTGCTTTATGAGAAATTAGTTTGTGGAACCAAACATGTTACTAAACGGGCAATAAAACTAGGACTTCTCAATAAACAAGGTTGGCTGCATGAAATACTGGCCGTTTCTCCTCATTGCGCTCCTCGGCCCTCGGTGTGGTCCGGCTCTTCGCACCTCTGGTCGGACGCCCTTGCAGAAGCTCGGGCTCCCCGGCGTCTGCCCGCGGCACGAGGAAACGAACCGCGGCGTTGTGGCCGCGGGCTGGGGCGGAGCCGGAGCGGAGGAGGGGCGTGAAGGCGGGCGCGTGGTCGCGCGGGGCTGGGTGTGGGGTGGAGGGTTTGTCCCGCTCACCGAGAGCCGCCCGACTCGGCCTCGGCGTTCAGAGCGCAAGATGAGCAGGTTCTCTAGGAATCCGGCGAGTTTTGCCCGTGGACAATAAATCATTCTACTGATTTTTATGGCTTAAGAGAAGCAGCTGCGTGCAGCCCTGGAGGAGACGTCCGCGCAGCGCCGAGGGCCGGGCCGCGTCCCCGCGCCCTGTCCGCCTCCGGCG
>NW_004955517.1:1875778-1892369 GCF_000276665.1 Chinchilla lanigera | reverse complement strand
ACGCTGCCGTCCCTAGCGCCCGCCGCTTTGGCCTCCTGCCGGCCTGCCCACGCTGCGGCGGCGCTCCGGTGCAGGGCAGCTGAGCCGCAGCCGAGGAGGAGTGCAGGAGGAAGGGGGAATCGAACGCCGCGAACTTGGTTCTCTCCGGAAAAGCCCGCGTCACGTGCAGCGCCCCAGGAGCTGTGACGACAGCGTGCGCAGGCGAGACCCGGGGGACACGCGTCACAGCAGCGTAGCCCGGGTAAGAGCGGCTCCCTGCGCCAGCAAACGCGACCGCGCAGTCGGGGGCCGAGTCCGGAAGTTGTAAAGGTAGAACCGGGCTTTGAGGTCGCATTGCACCGCACGTCAAGGGAAGAGCAAGTCTAATGTGCCTCAGATTTCTACATGGTAACAGAAGGAAAGAGGTAATGGATTTGCATTTGATGGTGAGAGATCCACATTTAGTTCTTGAGCTTGGGAGGGCGGTTTGAGCCGTAAAACAGAGGTGAGACGTTCTCTTATAGGTGATGAATGGATGAGTTTACCTTGGAAAAATGCGGAGCTATTACATTTGGTTTATTCCTATGATGCGGTAGCACTTACTTGTAGGTCCTTAATGTGCTAGACCCTGTGCCACGCTTTCTACGTATCTTCTCACTAGAAGCCCGTTTTGGGGACTGAACCCAGGACCTTTGCACTGAGCTGCATACCTCCCCAGCCGTTTTTGTAGAGGGCCTCCCTGAGGTGCTCAGCCTGGGGCTGAGGTTGTGAGCTCCTGTAAGCAGGTGCTCGGTCCCAGGCACCCCGATGGAGGTGCTTCTCAGAAGGTGTCTTTCGTACACTCCAGCAGCTAGTAGGGAGGAAAGCCAGGCTATGAATTCAGGACTGAATCTTCATTGCTTTTGCTCACAGGCTCCATGAAAGACATTCTGGGCCCTGTCTGACAGGCACGGGCACACCGCGTCCGTCTACTGTTCCCTTTCCAGGACTCAGACCTCAGCCCGCCCGCCATGGCGGAGAAGAGGCCCCAGGAGAGTCCCGGAGCATTTGAGAGAAGGCGGGAGCACACAGCACCTCGGGCAAAGCATCAGAGAGGGAAGGGCGGGAAAGGTGAGACAGACTGGTCAGCGTTGGCACCACTGCCAGCCCACCCAGTCATTTCGCCCTGCTTCTCTCCAGGACAATGGGACCGGCAGCCGTTCACTGGGTGAAACAGAACCAGGAGCTCCCCGCAGAATCCGGCAGGCTCTCAGACAGGCTGGAGTCGGCTCCTAAAGGTGCATGATGCTCCTTCCGGTAGGTCATCTGTGACTCCACCCGAGACTGCTCAAGTTGGCACGGCCAGTTACTTGGGACCGACATGCAGGCAGGGCCCAGGGACCAAGATACCAGGGTGGCATCGGACTTGAGCAGGCCACGGGTGGCCACGGGTGGCCACGGGTGGGTGGCCAAGCAGGCTCGGAGGGTCCCCAGGTTTATTTTCAAAAGCAGAGGGCAGTGCGTAAGTGCAGCGGGGCGGTGGGGGAGCGCTGGGCAGGGGACGGGAAAGCTGGCTGGCTGTCCACAGATGCCTGCTTCAGTGCTTAGAGGCGAGAGGCGGCGGGACCCCTGCTCAGCCCCGGAGTGGACGGAGGGAGGGACAACTGGACGTCCGTGTCGGGGGTGGTGAGCACGAGCCGGCTCTCCCAGGTGGTAAGCAGGCTCGCAGAAGGCCAAAAACGGAGCTACCAGCTTCTGAGGCGACACGGTCCTGCCCCGCCCCAGCCTCTGAGGTGCCTGTGGACGAGCAGAGCCCACACGGCAACGTCCATGGGGTTGACGTTCTACTACTAAGCTTTGGGCAGGCAGCGGAGGGAGGGCTGAAGTCCCCGGCAGTCTCAGCTGAGTGGTCACTTCCTGGGGCGCGGGGTCTCAGGCTGGAAAGGTGACACACACTGGCCAGTGATCGTTCATGAGGAGACTGACATTGCTTTCTTACCCAGTTGTACAGGGAAGTTACACCGTTACAACAGGTTTCTAAAGCACGCGGCGGTTCGCGCCCACCCTTAGCCATACACTTCGCTGCTACCGTGGCTTGGACCACACCGCCACACGCGTTGTGTCTTTTGCATGTCTTAATCAGCAGGGTGCACATCTGTGGTTCTACGGCTTGGGAACTACAACCCGTGGCTACCGGAGCTTTTCGTGTTCTCTAGGGAGGGTTTACAGGTCTCTCCCCACAGCTGCTGCAGAGACACGTGGTTACTCAGGGTTACACACACGGGCAGCACTGGGGGGGCCCTGAGCACTGTAGCCCCCTCCTGGGGCCCCAGCCCACAGCCACAGGGGCAGACAGGTAGCAGCTATTCATCACCCTCTTTAAAAATAAAAAACGTTAACAGCGCCGATTAATTTGGAATTTGAAACTACTGATGTGTTCCTGACGGTTAACGTTTGGTCAGGTTACTGAGGCCTCAACATGTTTGGCTGTAAGCAGGGTACGCGTTCAGGAGTCCACCTGTAGGAATCCTGCCAACTGAATCAGGTCAAACTGGATACAGGAACCAAACAGAGACAGACGTTAGACCATGTTCATGGTCCTAAAAATGACTGCCAGTTTAGTATGTCACAAAGTGATCTAAAGCTGTTGTTCTGAAATAGCAGATTACCGTAACTTGATACAGCTTTTAGGCAGGTACTTCTCTTACTAGACAGGTACACTTGTTAAGGCAAAACTGCACCGAGAGCAGAACAGCTAGCATTATCGCCTTAACCGCAGAAGCGCTTTCACCTCAGGGACTCCATTTCGTACTGGGGTAGGGTGCTGTGACTGAGACTGGGGTTGACTCCAGTGGTACAGGTAAGTTTCCTAAGAGAACATTCACCGTTACTAAAAGCAGAACTCAATGTAAGTGCTTTCGCTCTGTGCTACTTAGCAAACAGAATTATCATCTGGTTACAACCTTACTTTACTATTTACTTGTGTGACTAAAACCAGGCCAAGTAAGACTTTGAAATAACAACATACATAAACAAGCTACCAGAGCCAAGAGGACTGCGGCGAGGTTCCGCGGCTGGCTCATCAGGAGCCTGCCGGCTGCCGTCCTGCTGTGTGCCGTCCTAGGTGCGCAGAGGTGACACCCAGGTGACGGCGAGAGCCAGGCCACTGGCAGGTACACTGGACGTGCGGCTGGACACGGCAGGAGCCCAGCGGGCCTAATCTCCCCATTTTCCTAGAGAAACTACAGAACTTACTTTTCGAATTCTCAAACTTTGAGATGGTGCCCATAAATTATGTTCTTCAAGGAAACCTATCTGAGAGCGAGTGCAGGCTGCAGTCTGAACCCCCTCTGCTTTCCTAGCTTTGCTCTTCTGTGCAAAGTAGGGTTCTGGACCGAAAATGTCCGTAAGAGGCATCGTCAGATTTAAAATACTGTAATTAAGTGGCCAAAAGGCAGAAAAACCCAGGGTTGTAATTACTGTCCTCTGTAGTCCTGCCTCCAGAAAAACCTGTTTGTTAGAAACAGATTTAATGAAACCTAACTTTAAAAGGCCAAAATTCTGTCAGTCATCTAACCATCAGCCAATAGCTCTTTCTACTAAATAGTCTCATCAGTACGGTCAGAAATACGTCTTTGAATACTGCTGAACAGTTTGATTTTCACATAAACGGGCCTCATAATAAGGCCAATTATCGGCCACTTTATAGATGAGGAAATAAACTCCCGCAGAGGGGTGGGGAGCCAGCACGGGAGTGTGGCTGCCCCAGCTGTGCCACGCGGGGGCGCTGTCTCCCCTGCTCCCGCCCGCAGGTTCCACTCCCACTTCCGACGGGTATCTGAGCTGCGGGGAACTGCGTCAACACAGTGACTCCGGAGCAATACAGAACAAGGGCACCAGTTTCGTATTAAAAATCACAAAGGACCAAATACAGAAAATATCCACCAAAATGTTGGCAGCGTTGGTGTCTGCAGGGGAAAATTCCAGAGCAATTTCAATTCAACGGCTTGGATTTGTTTTGCTGTGAGCAGATATTACTGTTAATTTTTAAAAATTAGCTCCCCACGAAGTTGCGTTGTGTGCTCTGCCGTCAGGTAAAAGTTGTTCTGTGGACCTCCACCGCCAGTCGGACGTTTCAGCTTCCTGACTCTCGCTGGAGAAAACAACAGCCACGCGTGTTTCCTGCAGGAGCTCTTGCCATCCGTCCTGATTTCTGCAGAAGGGCTAAGATGGAAGGATGGATGGAACACACAGAAGACAGATCCAAGCACATTTTAAGCAGGGAAGGAGAAAAGGCCTGAGACTTTCTCCTCCACAGCCACGTTAAGTTTCAGCCCTGACAGAAAAGACATGGTTGCTCTGTAACCACTTTAAGCCAAACACTTAATAAGGGGGAGTTTAGGAAAAGAGGTATTTCATAAAACTGACCTTCTGCCAACTTTAGAAAAGAAGTGTTTTGCTGTTTTGTTTTTTAAGACCAGGTCAGGCTATGTACTTAGACTAGTTTTGAACTCACTATGTAGCCCACTATGTAGCCTTGAACTTGCAACAACCCTCCTGCCTCAGCCTCCCGCGTGCTGGGATTATGAACGTGTGCCTCTATGCTCAGCTTTTTGGTGTAAGAAAACTCTTGCTGTGTCATTCGGACAAGCCTCAAACTCACAGTGATCCTCTTGTCTCAGCCTTAAAAAGTGCTGGGATCACAGGTGTTCCCGCCACACCCAGCATTTCTGCTAATTTTAAATGGATACAAGGAACACAGTTCTCAACGACCTGTCGGGTTTAACAGGGACTGTACTCACAGATTTTTAGGATCTGGAGTCTTAATAGCACTTACATTCACAATTCTTTCAAGAAATCCAGTGGTCACTGGTAAGGTTTACAAACAGGCACTATCGGGAATCTATGGGTGGCAGGTCTCCAGTGCCTTAGGAGTGCCCAATAAAACCCTCCCGCCCGCTGCACAGCGCCTCCAGGAATCGCCCACCAGCCAGCCCCAGCCACTCCCCTCCGGCTGCCTGGCCTCTCCTCTGCCCGCACGCCGGCGGTAGCACTGCCTTGTCTTTTAAGATAAAGCTTCTAATATTTTGCCATTAAGTATCTTGCTTGCAGTGGGCCACTGCCATCCCAACCTGTTACGTTCACTTTACTGAAGAGTTTCATCACAAAGAAATGCTAAGCTGTATCAAGTTATTTTCAGTCGAATGACAGCACTGCTTTCTGTTCAGATCATTCCCCTCAGAAACGTGAACACCAGAAACCCTTCCTTCCTCCCGCCTTTCACAGTAAAATGCTATTTCCCATTCTATGTAACTTAAGCCGAAGAGCCGGGTTCCCCTTCCAGTCCCTCAGCCAACAGCCACCTCTCCCGCCTGCACCGTGGCCCGCGCCCGCCTGCGCCTGGCTGGTGCTCTCCCGGCAGCCGGCAGCTACAGCCAACTCACTACCGCTGTAACTGGGAGGGCTGTACGACTTCTTCGCCGCCCTCACCTGGCCCGGTGCTGTTCTGGGAGAAAATCATGGTGCTGACACCGAGTGTTAAAGGTCCGTGTCCGCTGAATCACACTCTGGACTCCCCTGCCAGCCTCCTGAAGGCACTGCCCCGTCTCACACAGCTGCTGCTTCCCGGAGGCTCGGGGCGGCTCGTGTGCCTCTGCCTCCTAAGCGGGAGGCTCCTGCGGGCGGCGACCAAGCTGTGCTCTTTCCAAAACGAGCCGGCTTAGAGCTCGGAGACCGTGGGCCCCCGTCCCACCCCACCCGAGCGGCACGCGCGGGACCGCGCCCGGGTCCTCAGAGCTGACTGTAAGCATCACCCCATCAACTCCACAAGCGTGGCAGGACAGGGAACGCTTTTCATAATGAATAACGCAAGACGCATCGTTTTACCATGACGGGGCCCCATCTTTAAAGGGACGCGCTGGGAAGAAAAAGTAACTGACAAACAATGCAGTATTTATTTTACACAACTGAACGGGGCACACAGCGAATGAGCTACAAAAATTCCAAGTAATCACCTCTAAAGGAAGTGGTTTCACATATTAATTACTCTGGAAAGTTTCTGAACTCTGTTTAGCAGCAGATCTCCTTTCTTGATGGTTTCTTGGTACTGCCAGTTCTTACTATCCGGTCTATAAATAAATTCAAGAAAAGATGGATTACTTAATGCTTTGAAATGCCCGTCAGGGCGGTCTGACAAACCCCACACAGAACGGAAGTACCTGTTGGTCTCCACCACTTCGTTCACCTTGTCTATTTTGCAGTGCAGCCTCCCCGCGGCGATAAACCGGGACAGCTCCCTGATTCAGAGAAGGGAAATCAGCATGAGCCTCACGGAGAATCCCAGGAACAACACCGCACCGACGCACGACTGTCTGTCAAGGCAAGTTTCCTCTGCAGCCTGAGCTATGCTCGCGCACTGGCTGAGGTGTCCCTGGCGTTCTGGAGGTTTAGGGCCTCTACTCTGACCCTCTGTTCATACCGACCGGACATGTGTGTCAAACAATAGAACTGTCCAGCCATCTTTACAGCTGCCTTAAGAACAGCGTAACTACAGAGATGAGGAGAAAAAAGCTGGTAAACCTATAAACAAATACGCTGTTTCAAACAAAAGACCTGCAACTGCAGGGGCGTTCTGGAGCACAGGGCAAGGCCCTGGGTAACTGCCCTGCTGCAGCATTCGAGTGCACGGAGGGAAACAGACCCGTGGAGAACGCCCGCTGGGAATTTCCAGGCATCACAGGAACTTCAGAGGAGGCCGTTGAGGAACCGAAGCTGCCTGCTCCTCCTCCCTCTAACCCTGGTCTCCGGTCACAAAGCAGCAAGGAGCCATCTGAATCCCACCGCAGCCGCCCGGCATGAAGGCGATGTAAGACCACCACAGCACGTCTGAGGGCCGCGTCCCTGCTTCCCGGCAGCCCTCTGCCCAACCACACGGCTTCCGCAGCCAGAGGGGACAGAACCCGCCATGGCCACGCGGCCGCAGGGCGGAAAAGCACCCGGGCCTGGCTGCTCCCAGCCCTGGCCACCGCAGGCCACTTCTTCCACCAACTCGTGAGAAGCAGTGGTACGTAGCAGCGTCCCGCCAGGATAGTGGTCGCCAGACTTGGACTTCAGACTAGCTCAATTCAGAAACGAAAGAAACCAGGCATACCAGCCTTCTCTTCTGCTAAGTATCATCTAAAAACAACAAAAATTTCATTCAAAGCAAAAAGAGTGCATTTCCCAGGAGAGGTCTGGGCTACACCTCAGACCTGCGCCTGCACTGAGCATAAGCTCCCTCAGGAGGACTCAGAAATACTGAAGAACTGAGGGAGGTACACCCGTGTCTGAAACCTGCTTGGAGCGGTTAACGAGGACAGACGGGATCGGCTAACACAGCAGCGTGCGAAGCCCACCGCACAGCGCCGACTTCTCCGCGCGTGGAATGGCGCATTTAAGTGGCCCTCGGCCTCGCCACAGCCTTCACCCGCACTGCCTGTGCTCTCCGCGGGGCTGCCGCCTGTCGGCCCTGTCAGACGGCCGAAAGGCCGAGCGCTGCACGGCCCGCCCCACGCCCACAAGCTGCCTGGGGGCCCAGTCACAGGCGGGCCACCACTGGTACATGGGAAGGCATTGAGGACCTACGCGCTGCAGTCACTGCTCCCCGTGACAGCACACGCTCCGAGGTCAGCCTACCCCCAGCTCCCACCGCCCCCGTCCAAGCCACCACACCCGTGTCACCGCAGACCACTGGGCTCCGGCGCTGTGATCCGCCTGAGACGCGGCGGGAAACCACACCACTCTAAACTCAAACCCTGCAGTGAGAGCCCGAGCACCAGACTCAAATCCAGCCGCACACCACGCACTCCAGGTCCCGCACGAACAGCCCACCTGCCCAGCTGCGGCCACCCTGTTCGTACCACTCCCGGCGAGGCTGCAGCCACGCCTGCACTTGCTGTCCACCAGGCCCACGCCTGCTCCTGACTCGGGCCTCAGCCTGTGGGTCCCCCTTTCTGCACCACGGGGAGTCCACACGGCGGGCACTGCCCTCAGAGCTCAGAGCAAACGTGAGCTGAGCGGTACCACGCCTCCCACCGCGTGGTCCCCAGGGCGAGATAGCATCTGCTCATCTCTAGGTTCCTTCCTCCTGCAATGACTTTTATACTGGTTTGCTGTTTTAGCAGCTCTCCCCTCTAGCCACAGTGAAGGGGCAGGCCCCAGCCAATGCTGAGCATACAGACTGGCTCAGTACTTGCCGAATCACTTAGCACTCAGGTGCTGAAAGTCCCACATTACCCACCAGTCTGACCAAAACTACAGCAGCAACCGAGACACTGGGAGGAACCGGCACACGCCAAGGAAAAGCCAGCGCTACGGCTGCAGTGTGTCCATGAAATAAGAGATGACTTTTGGTAACGAGACAGCAGCTCAGCTAACTTCTCTATAACCCACTGTGCTTACCTGTCACAGGAAAGCGAGGCTCTGAGGAGGCCAGAGACGACCTGCGTGGCTATTTTGGTGAAATACTTAGGAAAAAAGTTCAACTGCCCCCTTTAAATTGAAGGAAGCAATGCAAATGGGGCACGTGTAGAAATTCATACAGGTAAAAGGCAACTTTACAGCGTACGTTAGGATGGTGCTCTTTAAACTTACTGATCAATGAATTCCACACCGACCCCGAACGCCTCTGCCATGTAGCCAAGGGTCAGTGACCTGTAGGACTCCAGCAGCTGGCTGTAGGCATGGATTCGCATTTCTCGGACATAGTATCGATAATGAGGAGCGAAAAGCCAGTCCTTTTTCATTTCCTGCTCCACGACGGCTGCAACAAGTGAATGAGGAGTTATCAGACCCCCTTTCGGACAGATCGAGGACTGGTCAGCACAGCGCGGGAGACGTGCTAGGAGCTGTGCGGAGCGGGCCGAGGCCGCGCTTAGCATCCTGGGCCAGGCACGGAGACGAGCCCAGGACCGAGCCCAGGACCGTGCCCTGGACCACCAAGCTCTGACGTGACCGGCTCAACCAGGGACTTCCTGTATGCCTCAGTAAAACATTTTTATTCTCTTCTCTTTCTACAACTCTAACACAGAGACGGAAACTACAACGACAAATGAAAACACCAGAAAGAGACACACATCAGGTATTTTCACAAAGTTACAAAACACACGCAATACAGGGAAACAACTGATGAACCCTCCTGCCCGAACATAAGTCGTCTAAGGAAACAACTGCCAGGCCTGAAAACGTATCTGTAATGAAACGAGCTTCGGGGGGCGTGCAGCTCCACGAGGAGCCCTTGCCTTCCACGTGCCTCGCCCGGGCTGCATCCCCAGCACAGTAAAAAAAACCGCAGCACAAAAACAAAATACGCAGCTGCTTTAAAAAACGAAAAAAGAAAAAGTTAATGGACTTAACCTGCAGGAACTCTTATTGGTAAGAAAACAACTGAACAGTAAATTGTTTCTGGTATATTAATGAGCAATCCACACAAACGCAGATTATTTTGCTGGTACATCACTGCTTTAGTGAGGGCGCAACATAAAGCGAAAGGCTAGGTCTAAGCTGCCAAACACTGCTTCAAAGAGCAAAACCGAGGAGTAAGATCATCCCAGGGACACTAAGAAACCCTCTACAAGGACGGACAGGACAGTGACTGGGAGCCTGCGCTCAGCGGGGCGGCCTGGGCAGGCCTGCATGAGGACGCCGGAGCAGCGGGGCGAGGAAGCCCGGCACGGGCACTCAGAACCAAGCGCCAGACGGCAGCATGCGCAGTGGGCGACCTGCCAGGACACAGGCGAGCGAGGGCGTCAAGACACCCCCGGCTGCGACCTGAGCGAGGCAGGGGTCCCCGAGAGCGATCTGGGTGGGGGAGGCGGCAGGGCCTGCGCCTGGGGCTCAGCGAAGTCACAGTCGCTGCGATGGCAGAATGAAGACAGAGGGCGGGGACCCCAGGCCACAGCAGTCAAGTCACAGAAATGTACCGCGGCTGACGACCAAGGCCCAGAGGGGGCAGAAGCCTGTCGTGACAGAGCCAAGGGAACAAGCGGCGAGGACTACGGGACGGGCAACATCGAAGCAGAAATGTCGCCCAAGGGACACGTGACTTGAACACACAGCTCAGCGGGCACCGAACAAGAGACCTGCAGGTTCTCACTGATGAAAGAAACGCAAAACACAGCAAGGAGGTTCTTCCTGTCCTCACACCGGCTTCCAAGTACGGGAGCGGGTGGGGCGGGCTCTCCAGCGCTGGGGAGTGGGAGAATGGTAAACGGTGTGCAGTATTTCTGGAGGGCAGCAGCGGTCAAGATGCATTTATCCCTCACCGAGTTCAGGCCCTTCGCTAAGACACAAGGAGTCCAAACAGCACGGCCTCCAAGAGGGTAACTGGGAACAGCCACAGTTCCCTCAGCAGGGAAAATACTGGCGCATCCCGCGCACTGGCAGACCAGGAGCCCCCGGGAGCGCTCCGCTCGCTCACCCGCACGGCGCACGGCAGCCAGCAGAGCCTCGCTGACCGAAGGCCGACTGCCCTGCCGCGCAGGGACAGAGCACCCTCCGGGCTACACCGAGAGAGAAAACCTGGTCAGAAAGCAGCAGGGGAAACACATTCCCGCCGTGTCTGAGTCACCACACCACCTCCTCCTCCTCGGACAAAGACCTCAGGGGGACACACTTGAAACCTGGTGAGGGCAGCTGCCTCTGGAGAAAGGACCCTGGCCAGGGCAGACTGGTGAGGGCCTCCGGGACTCTGTGACACAGCAGGGAAGCAGTCCCTGGGGACGAGCAACCTGGGTGTGTAAAACTGCGTATCCAAGACTAAAAGGCCTAGAAAGGTAGATAACGGCAGTAAAAGGTTCCTTCTAGAAGTGCTTTGTCTGAGCAAATGGGTGTAGATGCAGACAGTGGGATACACTATTTTCACTTTCTTGGTTTATTTTTAACTTCTAAAAACAATCAGACACCACCGAAAACAAGAACGTTACTTCCTTTTTCAGTGGAATTATTGTAAAGCACATTATTCTGAGTATTCGAGAAAACCTTTTGAAACCCAGTGAGTCCCACTGTGCCCATGCAGATAAAATGATACGAACAGTGCTCACTCCATCAACAGCTTCTCTGTCTTCTGCACCCAAGCTATCTGGAACACGGCTCAATAAAGAGAAAACTTCTGAGCCAGGCACAGTGGTGCACGCCTGAAATCCCAACACTTGGGAGGCTGAGGCAAGAAGACTGCTGTGAGTTTGAGGCCACCCTAGGGGACATAGTGAGTTCACGGCCAGCCCGAACTACAGCATGAGCCTGTCTCAGAACACCAAAAATAAATGGGGGTACATCCACACGATGGACACCATTCTGCCATGAAACAAAATAAACTACACATGGCTACAGCACGGAGGAACTGTGAAAGCACTAAGCCCAGTGAAAGAGATCAGACGGAAAAGGCGCATGACGTATGCTCCCGTGACGGCACCCAGAACAAGCGCAGCCCAAAGAAACCGCAGCAGCGGTTGCGGGGCTGGCGGACAGGCCGCCCCGGCCGATGAAGATGATCTGAACTCGTGGTGACAGCCGCGCGGCCTTGTCGCTCACTGAAAGCTGGTGCGCTGCACACCTTACAATGCGCAAAGCTAGGGTTTACATCTAACTTTTCCCAAGAGAGGGGCCTACAATAAGCACTCCGCATGAGAAGTAGGGGCGCGTTCTTGGGGAGGGAAGGGCAGGCTCCCCGTGTGACAGGGCCACGCCCAGAAGACAGGCACTTCTGCCACACAGCCACGCGCGGGGCCCAAGGACACGGGGTGCGCGCCTCGTCCCTGCGTCCTGGGGGCAGCCCACCCAGCGGGCGGGCGCGGCCTCACCAGTGTGCAGAGGCGCGGCCCGCGCCCCCGCCGGCACTACGGACGGCAGCTGTCGGGGCAGGCCTCCCTTCCCGTTTCCCAAGAACGCCTTCACTCACACCCTGCAGCGGAACGTTCGGGGGCAGTGCGGCCGATGCGAGCTAATGCTCCTTTCATCCTAGCCACCGACAGTCAGTGCTAGGAGGCAAGGGCCAAGGAACGGGGGGGCCGGAGAAGCAGCAAACCTGTGCAGGGAGGACGTCTACACACAAGCTCTGAAGGCACGCAAGCATTCCCCACAGGTTATGCTCTCAACCCACGCGCTGAAAAGAATTTGTAAATCAGTATGAAGACTTACTGCGTAAGGCTACTGCGGAAAGAGTAACTCATCGCTGAATTTCAGACTAAGTTCATCTCAACCTGAAGAGAAACACCATTCCTTCCCATCTTTTCCCGTAAAACTTAACACTTATAACCACTTACATTTGCCTTATGCCCCTTAAGACTCTAAAACAACTGGCAAACTTCCTCATCAAAGAGCCAGGCATAAGTACTTCCAGGCACAGCAAGCCACGCAGCCGTCACACCCTCTTCCTCCATTCTTTGAACAGCACACTACAAATGTAAACATCATCTCTGCGACTATCCAGCTCAGCTTGCCAGCCGTCCGCTCCACCACTGGCAGAGGATGAACCATGCTGAGACAGACCTGCAGTTACCTACACGCTGCACCTTTTGCACCCAGGATGTGAAGATGAAGACAGACAATCTCAACGAGCGAGCCTCCTTACCTAAGGACTGGAAGAACACCGAGTACCGACACTCGTAGAGCGAGAACAGATACTGCCGCACGGCGGGGAGGCTGTGCAGCACTTCCAGGATCTCTGCGCCTTTAATCACCTGCAGGTTTGTTAAAAAACAATACAATGTGAGTCACTCACAGGTTATACAGTGTGTGATTTCTCTACGGACACAACAAAAATAAAGAGCAAAGTCAAAGACCCATGTTAAGAAACAGGCGGACTGAAGAGACGGGGGATGCGATCAAGATGCAGTATGTGTATGCACCAATCCCCAAAACTTATCTAGTAAATGTTCTAAAGCCGAGTACTTTCTAAACAATACAGTAAATCAACTTACACTCCGATGACTGTGTGTGAGGCTGAAGCGCGGAGCACCCTGTAACTGAATCGTAAGGGCTCGACTGTTACCTTTTCCCTGAGATCAGGTCTCTCCAAGGCAATCATGCTGACGTAGACAGTGTAAGTCACAAATGTTTTGTAGTCCATGAGTTCATAGGATGTAAAGGTTGAAACAGTGTCCAGGAAGAGCTCAGCTGCCTGTTTGAAGTCTCGGATAGCCACGCAGTACAGACCCTGGTACACTTTCAGGCGGTTCCTCCTGTCCCAGTCTCCTCCTTCCTCTATTAAGCTATGAAATAAACATAATACACTCACAACAGGGAACAGACAATGCTACTAAGTTTTTAGCAACTTCAGCAATGAAGTATTTCACTGAACAACGTCAATTATCTGACCAACCTTAGGAGCTGTGAGCAAGAGAAAACGGGGAAATCAGCCTCCCACTGACAGTACCGTGTAAGTCCCCACTACGAAAAAATACCTTTTGGCCTTTTCTGTGTTCCGTGTGATGAGATCGTTATCCATATAAAACAGACCAATCCTAAGCAGATAGAATACAATATCCAGCCGGTGACCCAGGGCCACGGTTTTGTCGTAGGTCTTTCGAAAGGCGGTCAGAGCGCCCTCCTGTCAAGAGTGAAGCAAACAGGTGAAGTCCACAAGACGCCTGTGTGGGGTTGTCCTCGAAGAGCTGGGAGAGCGGCGGTGGAGACACAACAGGATGGCCATGAACTGGTGATTGTTCTTTCCGCTTGTTAAGGAAATGCCTGGCGTTTGCTTAGTCTAAGAAACCATATGAGAAAAACACTAATAATTTACTTACACTTGTAAAGTAGTACTTCGTCTCATATACTCAATGTTTTTTAGAATACCTTACTTCCAAATTTTATTGTAAGTTATCAATTATTGTCATTTTAAAAGTAAAGGGAAATCTTATCTCAGTCCCTGATTCTTAGACAGTAACTAATTATGTAAACGTACATTTTCAACTCAGCGCACAACGGAATAAAAGGATCCTAGTGTTTACTACCGAACATGAATAAAATTGCTTGTTTACATTTGCGACTTTCCAGAAGCTGTCTTTTTTTTTTTTTTTGAGACAGATTCTCCCTGTGTAATCCAGGCTGGCTAGGAACTCAAGATCCTCCTGCCTCAGGCTCCTGAGTGCTGGGATCTGTGTCACTGTACCAACTTTGGTTCATTTTATGAATTAGTTACGCTTGAGATCGAGAGATAGAAGTACTACTCTCCACTAACAGAAACCAGCGACTGTTAACAGGTGAGCCTGTGGTCCTGTATACAAAAATACACAGGATCTGTAAGATCCTGTCAAAAAGACAAACTGTCTTGAAGAAGCTTCTGCTAACAAGCTTGCAACATCTGCAACAAAGAATAAACTACAAGCGATAATAACACAATAATGAAAACCCAAAACATTCTAGTAGGTATTCCGTAACTTCTTTTCAAAAGAGTAAATAGGAGGGGAAAAAAAGGATCATTCTTTTTGGAAGAGTGTTACTTAACCACTTACCAATCTAATTATTTAAATACAGAATGATCAAAAATTGCATATTTTCATTAATTCTTACAACAAGAAATATAAAAACAGCTTTATCAGATTTATTCAATATAAGAACCAACTGGTTGAAATGACACCTGCCCAAGTGGTACTCAGGATAGTCAGCACGTGAACAACCCGACTCCAAGCGCTGGCGGGGTAAGCTGTCAGGTGGTTAATAAGCCTAGAAGGAACCAGGGTCAAACAGCACCCTTTGCAGCTCCCTGAGGGTGACCCGAGCATATCCTTTGTGAAATGTAAGGCCTAAATTAAAAACCTGGAGTTTGTCATCTACATATGATTCCTTACTCTTTTTTTTTTTTTCTTTTTGTGTTTTTCTCTGGTACCGGGAACCGAACTCACGACCTTGCGCTTGCCAGGCAGGCGCTTTTGCCGCTGAGCTAAATCCCCAGCCCCATGATTCCTTACTCTTGAAACCAAAGGACACACCCATGTACAGCCTAAAAAGTACATTAAAACTAGTAATTTCACTTTCCCACATTTTCCAAATCTTCACAATGACCAAGTCATAAATTTATAATTACAGAAAAAAAGTTTTAAATTTAAATAGTAACATTTAAGCACTTACTTGCCTTTATCTTTGTCAGCAGTAAGTAGAAACTACCATTATCTGTTTGACAGAGGAGGAAATTGAAGGTTCTGCAAATCACAATTACTCACGCTGGAAATAAAAATCAGGTAATCTGATCCAAAAGCTTATACTATTTCATTTTGTATACTGACACAAGATCTTCCTACATCTAAATACTTAGGGATATACTATTTAAAACCTAGCCTCTTAAATGATTACACAACTAACTACTAAGTTAAAAATTTTAAAGACCCAGGACTCCCAGCACACAGGAAGCAGAGGCAGGACGGTCACCATGAGTTTGAGGCCAGCCTGGGCTATATAGCAAGACCCTGTCACAGACAAAAACTCCAGGACTGGCAAATGCCATACAAAAACAGCATAGTAAGACTGAAGCTACTCAGCGTCCTAGCAGTTTCACTTCATAGGTTAATCAGCACCCTAGAAAAGCACCAGCACATGCACACCAGGAGACGTGCCCAAGCATTTTTTGCAGCAGTAGCAGCAGCTAAAACCAAAACAGCCGAAACAACGTTCGTATCCATCAATACCTGGACAAACTATTGAACACATACACCGCACACACACATACTATGCAAGGCATCGTCTACACTGGAGTATCAGGCAGCAGTTCACCAGAATGAGCAAGGTTTTCCTAGGATGACACGGAAAGTCTGCTCAGATATAAAGCCCAGTGTGCACGATAAACAGGACGACCTGAGAACTTTCAGGTCGCAGGTATGTTTCCAAAATGTTTTTAAATACCACCCACTCTCTACAGAGCATATACACATACATAAAAGCACAATCAAGGAACTAGTGAGGTAACCCTCAGCGATGTAGGGAGTAAAGAAAGATCAACATCTGCTGTTTTCGTTGCTTAAAAGGAGGCTCCTCCTCGTGTAAGTTTTTAAAATGCACCACACCGAGAGCTTCCCAACAAGGGGTGCAGAAGGGTCATTCTTTTTGGAAGAGGACGATCCCAGTGTGAAAGCAGGAAGCGACTAACACTCTGCCCGTGCGGTCCTGCTTTGAGAGATGGAGAAGGACTCCAACCCGGCCGTGGCCTGGGGCGGGGTCGGCGCTTCCAGACTGCCAGCAGTTACTTCTTGTTCTTCCGTGCGGGACTCGCTGGCCCAGGCGGGCGCGGTTACCCTCGGGGAGACCCCGCTCACCTTGTCACCTATCCGGCACAGGTACTCGGCCTTCGCCATCATCGCATCGCGAATCTCGCTCTCCCCAAGGTTTTTCTCTGCGTCTTCCAGCTCCTCGTCCAAGCGTTTCAGCTCCTCTTCGTTCGCCTTCTTCATCTTGTTGACGAGGTCCACGTCCACCTGCCAGTCCAGGGCCTTGCACAAGGCTTCGTAGTAAGGAGCCATGTCTGAGAGCCAGGAGCAGGGATGTCGGAGGAGGGCGCGCGAAGCCCGGAGCCCGCGCCGCGGCCTTCCCGCCTCCCCCGCAGACCCCGCCCCCGTCCCGGGGACCCCGACCCCCGCAGACCCCGCCCCCGTCCCGGGGACCCCGA
>NW_004955517.1:1859895-1875094 GCF_000276665.1 Chinchilla lanigera | reverse complement strand
CCCGCCGCCGCGGCTCCTCCGCTGGGGTCACCCGAGGCCGCCCCCGCCGCGCCTAGGCCGCTGACTCGGCGCTCACTGTTGTCGCGCACGGCCGCCATCAGCTCGTCGCGCACCGCCGCGTCCCCGCGGTGCTCCGGCAGGCTCAGCAGGAAGCGCAGCTGCGCGATGCGCAGGTCGGGGTTCTTGGGCAGACCCTCCTCCTCCAGGTTCTCCAGCGGCATCGCGGCGGCGGGCGGCCACAGGCAGCAGGGAGCGACCGGGTTCCCACCGGCGGCGGCGGAAGCGGGAGGAGTCGACGACGGCTCCCGGGCACCTCCAGCCCGGCTTCCGGCCCCGCCCCGGCCGCCGCTGGCAGCGCCCCCTGCTGGACCTTCCCAGAAGCGCCTCCTCCCGGCCGGAGCGCCTGCGCCCCCGCGTGGCCACCGGCGGTTTTACCTCGCCCAAGGCGCCACTCAGGCCCAGAGGGACCAACTCCAGTCTAGTTCTAGAATCTATTTTTAGCTATTTGTACTGGTCATTGCGTTAGTAATTCATGGGAGCTGGAAAGCTTTTAAAATGTTAAAAATACAATAAGCGTATTAGTGATAATAAAAATAACCACCACAATTGGGAAGTCCCCTCGTTCTAATCCTCTTAATTAAACCAGACAGCAAGAAGTTAGGGGCCGGGATCAACCAAGGTCATGTGACAGCCGCAGGACAGGGCCTGAATAACAACCCTGTGGACAGCTCTGAAGTCCAGTTCTCCCCCATCCTAGGAAGGAAGCAGCACGCACGGCTTTTAAGTCTACAGCAGTCTCACTCCCTTCACACGTAAACCGTTGCGCGCCAGCAGTCCCAGATCCTGTGCTCCTGCTGGTACAGAGGCTCCCAAACGGGGCTGGTTGCACAAAGCCGCATCGAACACACTGACCATAATTTCCTTCTGTCGCCTCCTCTGTCGGGCGTGACCTTTGGTGAGCCGCTGTTCTTATTTTCCTAGGATGAAGACCTTTGAATGCATAAATCCTTCTACATTTTGAGGGTCTTTTCTTAGCATGAATTTCCATGCAGGAATAATAGACAACAGAAGAAAGAATTTTGTGATTTTTAAAATATTTCTTGTCAAATTGTTTCCCAAAGGAGAAGAATCAGGTGATACAGCCACTGAAATAGCTGGGATCCCACCTCTCACGGGCATTAACCTTTACGACATTTTTAAATATATGATTTGGTACAAATCAAGTAAGCATCTTGAAGATAATTCAGATGACAGTAAAATATAGAACCAAGAAAAATAACTTGCATTTCACCACTGTTGAACTTTGCTCAGGAACTTTCTCCAGATCGTTCATTTATTTATTCACCAAACATGACTGCCTGAGTTCAAACTACCAGGCATCAATTTAGGTACGAGAGATCTGGCAGCAAAGACTACAAGGCCTCCGTCTAGGGCAATCGTCTCGTAGAGAAGCACCTTCATGAAAGTCACCTAGCTATGTTAGCAGATCTTTCCACACTTGCACTAAATTTTAAAATTATTTTGTTTATTCCACTATGCTCTGTGACCATCTTGCCATATCAATAAATATGGACTGACCTATATAGGATGCCTCTGTGTTTTTTGTCAGCATTTTACCCACCTGTGTTCTGATGATCAAAGTTGATTGTTAACTTGATTGGTTTGAGAGAGGTCAGGCAGATTAGTAAAGCACACCTCTAGGTGAGTCCGGGTGGGTCACGGGGGCGTGACCTTGGGGATTGCATGCGGCTCCCCGCCCCTCTGTGGCTCTTCCTCCAGCCTCTGCTTCCTAGCCGCTGTGAACAGTGAGTAGCTGTGCTTGGTCGCACCCTTCCACCAGGATCTTTCTGCTGTGGAGCTGTCCACCACGGACTGAGCCTTCTCAACAGTAAGCCAAATTAAACTTCTCCTACTGCAGGATTCAGGTGTCAGGTATTTCGTCCCAGCAATGGGAAAACTCATTAATACAACCCTTAACCAGGGTCTTGCTCATTTCCGCACTCTTAGAATCACTGAAGTGGCAATTACCTGTGTGCGTTTATATTTTCATACTTGAGTAATTATTTCTTAAGAAGTTAAATTGCTAAGTAAGAAGGCATAAACATTTTAAATGTTGATATATTCTGCAAGGATTATACAATTTATTTTCCACAAATGATGCATCTGTTTGCACTTCCACCAATACTGAACAGATAGAGGCACCAAAAGAGAGAAAGAATACTATCCTTCCCGCACCCACTGCATGGTGTGTGGATGATGTACCTGTAATAAAAGACAAATAAACAGGAGCAAAGCAAGCAGATTTGTTCAAGGTAAGTTCCATGGAGGGACAAGAAGCCCTGTGCATGTCCACAATGAATCTGAAAAGGAAGGTAGGGAGGCACCAGCATAACTGCACCGAAGGGTATGACCCAGTGGTGATGCGTGAGGGGACCTTGCAGGGTACCTTCCAGCACCCGTGCTCAGCAGGAAGCATTGGTTTATAGATACCTCAGGGGAGAAGGGTGAGGAGAAGGTGATAGTCACCTTCCTTCAACTGCTGCTTCCTCAGATGTCAAAGGTTCTATTTGGGGACTGCATAACCTGAACCCCATGAAGCTTGTCTACCCTTGTCTTAATTACTTTTCTCTTTCCTGAACCAAAATACCTGACACCCACAAGTCACAGGAGGAAAGGTTTATTTAGTTCACAGTATGTAGAGGTTTCAGTCCATAACTGTCTGGCTCCAAGGCAGGGAGGCACGACAGAGGGCAAAAATTCATGGCGGGTGGAGGTAGCAAAGCAAGCAAGGGATAAGATAAGCCTCTGTCAGTCCCTTATATTTTATGCAGGCTACAAGGATTAGGGCAGTGCCAAACCAATCAGTGAACTGATTAATAATCACTCACCCTTAATCCTAGCACCCTTGATTCTAGCATTGCACCATGAATCAATCACACACTCTAAACTCAGCTGTCTCTCAAAAAGCCCCATTTATGACTGCATGAGGCTTTGGGGGGACATCTAAACACAAACCATAACGTTCTTCCCCTGACCCTCCAAAGACTCATGCGCATCCCTTTGCACAAAAGGCATTTAGGCAATCTTCAAGGGTTACCAAAGTCCCAGCAGATTCAGCATTGCTGAAAAGTCCACATCCAAAGTCATGGGCTTCAAGACATTTAAGGCAAATTTTCAGCTGTGAGCCCCTGTACAAATGAAAAGAAAGTTAAAAATCTCCAACATTCAACGGCACAAGTTAGACATTTCCATTCCAAAAGGTGCAGAGGGGGATGCAAAGGAATGGGAACAAAGCAAGTCCAAAATCCAGCAGGGCAAACATTAAGTCTTGTAGTTCCATGTCCAGCATCTGAAGCAATCTGTGGCAAGATGTGAACTCTGAAGGGCTTGGGTGGCTCCATCCCTCCGGCACTTCCAGTGGTTGTAGCTCCAATGGCTTCTCTCCTGTACCCGTTCTGCTCCCCGCTTGCAGGTTTCCTCATACCATTCCCATTCCTGGCTTCTCCAAAGGGGTCTCTGCTGCACCTTCAGCTTCATACTCAGAGCTTCACACATTGGCCTCTCAGGAGGACACTACCTGGCCTCCCAGGCCTTCTTCTGAAATCTGGGTGGAAGATTTCCTGACCCCGCAACTCTCACATTCTACATGCACCTGATACCAGCACTGGGTGGACAAAGCCAAGGTCTGCTGCCAGCTGGAACAGTAGCTGGGTTTCCTTCCCTCTTGGCTGTAGGGTTTGAGTGCCTGGATCACTGGACCTCTGAATCCAATTCCTCATCAGTGACTCCTCTCATTGAGGTGTGATGGCTGGAAGGAAGGCCAGGATTAAAAAGAAGGACCGAGAGACTAGCACTAGTGTCCAACAATAGGCTGTTTACTTTTTTCTCTATAGTCATGATTATGCAGGGTTCCTCCTTAAAGATAATGGTCTGGCCAGGGGGAGAAGGCAGAGTCTGCCCTGGGCCCCTTCATTCCTGTTGGACCAGCTGGTAGGAGGGGTCTGAGCTCTGGGGCCTCCACTTCAGAGGGCAGTCCGACCTCTAGTGGTCACCGTTACAGTCAGGGCATGGCCCAGGGGGCTTCTTAGGGCAGTCCATCTTGAGGGGGCCTGGCTTTTGACAGTGGTAGCAGATGAATGTAGTCAACAAGTTCTTCTTGGGGCCCTGAGAATCAGACTTAGGGTCTGTTTCTCTTAGTGCTGCAACAAAGGCAGCTGTTTCTTCTCAGTCTCTTTGTGTTTTCTCCTTGGCCTCCTCCTCCTCACTGCTATAAAATACTGAGGAGGCATTCTTACTAGGGTCTCAAGTGAGCCATCTGGGGCAAAAGCCTTTTTTTGTAGCTTTTTTCTACTATTTGGGGCTGACTGAGTAATAAACTTATCTTTAAGAATAGTTTGTCCCTCTACTGACCTGGGATCCAGGGAAGTGTGCTTTATCAATGCCTCTTGTCTAAGAAAGCAGAGGGGTGTTCCTTCTAGCCTCCCAGCACATTGGGATCCCACAACCACTTAGTGTCCTCTCCCCAACCATCAACACAGGAGGCAGGAGCATGTGGATGAAGTCCTCGGCCCACTAGTCAGTCTCAGCACCATCAGGTGCAAAGTGTCCCAGGCAGGTAACCTAGACACGTACCTTCTCCATGAAGGCAGTTCTACAGAATCTGAATATTGGGCAACTGTGCAATCCATGAAGTCTGGGTGCAGACCTCTCCAGAGCTCCATGCGCTCTTCCACTGCAGCCTGAACAGTTAGGGGAGGAATGGCCTCCAGGGGGTCTCCCCAGGTGTTGTGCAGGGTCCTCCTGGTTTCCAGCTCCCGGTTGGCTCTCGCGTCCCCAGTCAGCTCGACCTCTGAGTCGTCGGGCGTGGGTACCCTCGCGTTCTCCGAGTCCTTGTTCAGCAGCTGCTCCTTCGCTGATCCGGACCTCTCCGGCTCTCAAGGGCAGGGCCAAGAGTGCCCCACCGTGCGGCATGTTTTCCCAGGGGTTTCTCCACGTTGGGGTGGTTCACGCACATCTCCGGGCGGCCTGACGTGTCGGTGCTTTTCTGTGGCCTGGCGGTGCTTGACCGTACGGCGGCGGCAAGGCCAAGGGCCGGCGCCCACCACCGCGCCGCTTCCCAGCGCCTGCTGCCTGCCGTTCTGGGCGCCTGCGCGGCTGGAGGATTTCTTTCATTACTAGCGAGGTCGAATTTTTCCACGTTTGCACTTAATGCCTATAGTTCCTGCTGTATAAAATACCCTTTGTCCATAGGGCCTTTCCTCCTCGATTCACGAGCAACCCCCGTATTTTCATGACCGTGACTTCGTCACTCGTCGCGATGTTCCTCCTTCACAGGTGTACGTCCTAATACGGATTCACACGAGGGCTGCAGCCACAGGACCTAACTTCGGGGACGTCCTGTGACTTGTCACTGTCCCAGGTACAGAGGACCAGAGGCCGAGCGCGTCCACCGCCAGCCTCCCAGCACAGACGAGGCCAGTTTCCGGTCGCCCTGTCTTTTTCCTGCTTTGTAGCATCATGACTGTTAATTGCTGAGAAATCAATGGGACGCTGAACTGCTGCTGTGACTTGGCTCCTGGCTGATCAAAGCGGCTCCTCGCCGCACGGAGGACGCCTCGCCAAAGAACAGAACATCAAGGGGCTGGGGATTTAGCTCAGTGGCACAGCTCCTGCCCAGCAAGTGCAAGGTTGTGAGGTCGATCCCCTGTACTAGAAAAAAAACAAAAACAAACAAACAAAAGAACAGAAAATCGCCCGCGGCATCGGCCTTCACTCAGGGTGGGGGGCGGGAGGAGTGGGGATCGGGCGTCTTGGGGGGCTCCGGGCGCACACAGCGCCCATCCTGGGCGGACCATGGACAGGGACAGGGCATGCAGGGATCAGAGCCGGGGGGTTCCGAGGAGCTGGCGTCGTTGGGGGACGAGGGCTGGGCCGTGGCTTGGGTGGCATCAGCCTCCCGCGGGAGCCTGTTCTACACGGGGCGGGGGACAGGCGAGGCGGGGAGGGGATCCGGGACGCGCACACCCGCAGACTCCCACCTGGGCGGCCGCACCAGGACAGCAGGACCGACCTGCGCCTGACCCGCAGGACAAGGGGAGGCTGAGGCAGGAGACTGCGGGGCCAGAGGCCCAGTTCCAGGAGCGGACCTGAAGGGCCAGCCTTGCGGGACCCTGCAGTGAACCCTCGGCCGCAGGGGGCCGACTCTTCGCCTACTCCCGGGTCCCCCCACTCTCCCCCTTCCCCCGCAGCTCTCCTTGCCGCTCTCGCAAGCCTCTCCCCGCCCCTGCCCCGCCCCTCCTCTGCTCGTCACATTTCCCGGTACTGTGACTGAGTGCTGACCACAGGGCTGACATTCCGATCTCTCTTCCTCTGAATGCACGTTCCTGCTATCCTCACAATAAATACTAGTTAAGCCTCAGAGTGAGTTTCTGGTCCTGGGGAAAACAATTTGGTAAAGTTTAACAAAACCAACCAGGTCTTAGCCCTTTGACCCTGCAACCCAATTCCTAGCGGCTCATTCTGCAGATGCACCTCCAGCAATGCAAAAATAAACACACATGAGGCTATTCATTGCAGCCGTGTTTGACATTGTAAAATACTTGAAACAACATAAATGCTCAAATACAGGAAAGTGGCTGAATAAAATATGGTACCTGATACATAGTGGAACATTATGCAGCTGTGAAAAAGAAGAAAGAAAATGTTTATAAGATGATGTGGAGCCATTTCCAGAAGTCTAAGGCTACTCTTTAACAGCTAAAATGGTAAAGGAGGCTAAGGGCAGAGGCACCATGCAAGGCATAAATTCAGGGCTGGGGCTGTAGCTCAGCGATAGAGCACTTGCTTACTCCATGTGTGGGGTCCTAGGGTTCATCCCTAGCATGACGCAAGGGAAGGGATGGGAAAGAAAAGAAAAGAAAAGTGAGTCTCTGGTTTCTGGAATCGTTAGCCAGAGTCCCAGCTGAGAACATCACAGTCTCAGGGCTACTGCTCTGCTAGGGTAGGTAGCAGGTACCTTCAGCTTCTTGCTAGAAAGCTAAAGAAACAATCTTGGACACCATGAAGCAGCACTGTATCAGCTACCAAAATATTCCGCAAAGCCCAAGTGACATAAGTCAGACAGGAAAGCTTAAATAGCTCCTGGTTTCTTTTAGGGAAGGGGTGGAGGGGGAGGGGGAGAAAGAGCGGAGAGAGAGAGGGAGGGAGGAGATAGATAAACAGGAAGCTGGGAGGAGTTCAGATGACTCCCTGTCCACACTGATTCATTTCATTTACACTACTAGTTTCGGTAGTTCATTGAAAGGAAATTTTGTGCTATTGTGTTTGTTTCTTCTTCGTAGGAGAAAATCTTTTCATCTCTGAGCAACTACTTTGAAGATAATGACACACACTGTATTGACTGTTGTTAATTCTTATTATTTTGTTATGAAATTTTGGTTTAGTTTTTCATGAAAGAAGGAAAAGTGAGACGGCGATGTGAAATTTAGGAAAAAAATCCAACAGTGAACACACACAAGTGCTACCCCCTGGAGGGAGACATCACGGCGCTGGCTGCTCGCTGCGCACCTCCGCGCTGCGGCGGCCTCGTTCGGGTTTTTCCTGCTGGCTGGCCGGGCTGCTGCGGGGTGGGCCCCAGGGTCGGGGTCACAGCGGGGTCCCTAAGGCGGCCCCCAGGCCCCGCGGAGCGGCTGCAGTACCGAAAGGTCCCAGCAGAGGGCGGCGGTGTCCGGAGAGCGCGGAGGGGCGACCCGGGGCTCGGGGGTGGGGTGGGGGCGTCGGGCACCGCGAACCAGGGCCCTCCCGGAGGGTCGCAGGGAGACGGTAGGAGAAAACCCGCAGGGAAAAACTGAGTAGTCCTTCACCCCCTCTGCTGTTCTGTTACAAATGCTGAAAACGATCCGCACCCTAACTGCAGACCCTGAGGGGGACCTCGCTGCAGATCCGGGGGTACCCTGGCTGCAGACCCGGGGGGGGGACCCTAGCTGGACCCTCGCTGCAGACCCGCAGGGGGACGGACACTTCCAACCCCGGCCAGGCCCTGCTCTGCCCCCGCCGGGCCCCCCTCCTCACCATAGCAGACAGACGGGGCCCCAGCCCACCGCACAGGCAAACCTAAAACATCCTCAGAAAAACTCCACGACAGATTTCCGAGAGCGGGTGAGGTGCGACTCGTGAGGTGTTTTAAAGCAGTGCCTAAGAATCCAGTGCCGGCCTGAGAGGCCAGTGCTCCTAACCGCCTCAACCCCCAGAACAGACACTGGACCGTGGCTGCCTCGAAGACCTCACGACTTTTTTTTTTTTGTCTCTTTTTGAGACAGGGTCGCGCTATGCAGTTCAGGCTGGCCTTGAACTCACCTTATGGCCCAGGCTGATCTTGAACTCGCAGCAATCCTCCTGCTTCAGCCTCCCGAGTGTACCTCACGACTTCTTTATGTCTGATTTCCTTGGTAAACTAAACCGTCATGTTTACAGGGAAATGTTGGCTTTGTTTTTCTGTTAGCCTAATCATCGTGATCAAGGCGCTGGACTCTTACATGGCTCAGGCCACACGCAGGTGGCTTCCTGTCACCAAGCCCGGCACGTTTCCGGTCTGCCGCGGCACCGCGGGGAGGAAGCCGCCCGGGCCGGCCAGGAAGGGTGCGTCTCCCTCGCCCCTGCCTCTGCCTTGCTCTGGCCCCTGCCCGCTGCCCTGTTCTGCTCCCCAGCCCGGCCACGTGCCCCTGGACTGAAACCTGCACAACTCTGACCCGAGGGAGCCCTCGCCCAGGCAGCTGTCCGCCGCGGGCCTGCGCCTCGGCAGGGGCGGCCGGCCCCCTGCACAGGCGGGAGGGCTGGGCCAGCTGGGCAGGCTGCGGGACGGGCTGTGCGCCCCTCTGCGGGGCCCGGGGACGCGCGGGCGGAGAGGCCGCGCTCTCACCTCTCATTGCTGCTGCTGCTCTCTGCCCCTAACTTCAACGCCTCTTGCAGACGTTCTTGCGGACGCCCAGTTTAAAACGTGCAGTGAAGACTGGGTCACCGGGTTACACCTAGGCCGCAAACGTCTGTCTTTCCCCGTGGCTCCCCAGCTGGTTTTGCCTGGTCGTGGAGGATGCCTCCTCCGCGGGCCGTGAAGTGACTCCCCAATCGCCACTTCCATCTCAGCAGCAGCTCGAGGCCCTGGCTGCAGCCTGGGCCTTTCAACGGGCTCTCAGCGGCCCCCAGAGCTGGGCCTGTCACACAGGGCACCCCGCGCTGAGCTCCCCACTGTGGAACGCGGGTGCCGCCCTGTCGGAACTCAGCACTGAGCGGCCAGCGGCCCGCGGCCTGCTCCCCGGGCTGCAGTCGAGGTCGCTGCGTGCTGGTTCGTGGCAGCGCTGCCAGGTGAGTTCATGAAGTGGAGCGGGTGTTCCCGGAGGGGGTGTTTGTGGGTGCAGAGCTCCCGAGGGGAATTGGTGAAATGTTTTAGAAACGCACAGTGTTCACGGGTGCACAAAACGGGGAATGCGATTAATGCCACTGAATTGCACACTTAAAAAACAGTGAACCGATGTGGTGGTACACACCCACACTCCCAGCTCTCAGGAGGCTGAGGCAGGAGGATAGCGCCCATCTCCAAGAAAAAGCAAAATCAAAGAAAAAATTTGTTATGTATATTGCATTATAATAAATAAGTTTTAAACAGTATACTGGCATCTATCCCAGCTGCACAAATTACCCCTTTCCTTTTTTTTTTAATGAGTCAGGAAAAGTAATGGTTTCTCAATACTGTTGACTACTATTTCTTGAATCTTGCAGGGCTTCCTGCTTCCTTTTTCCAGTCAGTGAAATACTAGCATAAAAATTCCCGGGGGGGTTTTATTGCCTTCCTACTCCTAGTTTATGGGAACACCCTTTTTCTTTCCTCACCGAGTGCAGACCTTCTGAAAGTGCTCACAAGGAGCTAGACGGGTTTATTTCAAGGACCTTGCTTTTAATCAGATGGTCGTCAGCTCCACCTGTCACACGCGCTGTGCGGTCTCACCCTGCCCCTTTCAGAGGCAAGCCACAGATTTCCCAGACAGCGGACAAGCCGGAGCTTTGTCTAAGATTTTTAGCAATCCTCTCATTTAAAAAAAAAATAGAGACACTGATTTCCACATTATTAAAGAAAATTTAGCACCTCATCTGTTCAAAATGATGCTGCAGTTTGTACAGCGGGTCTCTTATCACCCAGAGATCTCTAAGTTTGAAGAGCTCGCATCCCCAGGAAACTCGAGCAGGCGTTGCTCGGAGAAACCCAGCTAGCCGGGCACAGGGACAACTGGGGCCGGGACCCCAGAAAGCGCCTCCTGGAACAGGGCGAGGACTCCTCGTCACCTGCACGGGGCGCTGGTGGAGAGCCCAGCCCCCAGGGCCCCGGAAGCACCGTAGGAGCGTGAGGTGTGACCCACGGTGTGACCCGCTACCACTGAGACTCCCACGACGGCACGGTGCCGGCTCCAGGAGCTGCGCGTGGGGACGTCCCCCAGAATGCACAGACGCGCAGTGCCAAAGTCACCCCTGTCTGCACACTGATGGCAAAAGCGAGATCACAGCCGGGAGAAGGACAGCGCCTGCGATCCTGGGACGGCCGAGACAGCACCATCCCCGGGCCGGCAAAGCGCGAAGACGAGCAGTAGAAACCGCGGCCCGCCGCGCGCGGCCAAGGGGGCGATCGAGGCTCGCGACCAACGCAGAGGAACCCAGGGAAAGACTGGAGACCGCAGAGGTGGCGGGAGAGGTCGGAAACAGAGGCAGGCCGACGGGGCCACGGGTCTGCGGCGAGCGCGAGGACACCAAGAGACGGAGGGGAGGGAAGGGGCCTCAGGGCCGGAGCCGACTCCCCACAACTGGTCAGCAGCCCTCGGGGTGACAGGAACTAAAATACACAGAAACAGTTCAAGAAGCCGGCAGCAGCCAGGGTGCGACGGCCGTGCTGTAATCCCTGAGGCAGGAAGACCATAAACTCAAGCCCAGCCCGGGCAGTTTAGCACCTGAGTGAGACCCTGTCTTAAAATAAGGGCTGGGGGTGCAGCTCAGTGCAAAGGCTCTGGGTTCAGCTCCAAGCACTGACCTCACCCCCAAAAACAAGCTTGAGGACACAGAAGGGCATTTTATAAGCACAAAGCTGACATTTATTAAAACAGCGTAACAGGCATAGAGTTTAAGCACCAGACTCCAAAAACTAAATGCATAAATCAAACACTATCAGAAATCCAAAAGAATCTTATAAAATTACTACTATAATAAAAAACTCCTAGAGATGTCCCCTTGGCAGCACACCAGCAAAGAAAAAAAGCAAGAACGCAGAGGAATGAAAAATACAATCAATACACTTGACTGAAATAAATTCACAATTAAGGCTAAACTTCAAAAGCATTAATGCTTTGTAATCCAGAATTTTAATAATCCAATAAAATTAGATCTAAGCAATCTAAAAATGATGAAAAATTCTTACCCATTTGAGAACTAAACAGCAGCAGTTGGTAACCTTTGGATTAAAGAGGAAATCAAAAGAAAATTCACCAGTTCTCTAGGAAGCCATAAAAGGAATTCGCAGCACACACAGCACCAAGCCCCGGTGAGGCCCGGCCTGCCGCAGAGCTTAGCCCCAGATCCTCCGCTGCAAGGAAGAAGGAGCCACGGAGGCAGAAGACTTGCTGTTATCATTTCTAAAGGGAACAATAACCCGAAGAAGCTAGGAAGAGCGATGAAATACATACAAAACTCAAGAGAAATAAAATGGCATCAGTGGGTGGTGAGGAAGACACCTAAACCCCAGCCTTGCTTTCTGCAAGGCTCACCGGAATGGGTAACTCACTTAGGGTCCCGAGTAAGGAAAGATGGACAAGAAAGATCAAACAGAGAGTGTGAAGAAAAACAGATAAGGTTAGGAGGGGGAAGGAGAAATAGCTACAGATTTAGGAGCAGTTGAAATAATTTAAGAGGATTTAACAAGCAACCCCAAGGCAACAGTTTTTAATACTTAGGAGGATAGACTCCTGGTAACACTATAAATTATGAAAACTAATCCAAGGAAAAAGGCTTTAAATTTTGAATTATCAAAGAAAAGTTAGAGACACTGATAAAGGATCTAACATAAACATTTTTTTCTAAAATAACCATAAATGCTTTGGAGATAATAGAGATATTTGAGTATAGCCTTATAGTAAGCAATATTTGGAAATTATTATTGATTTTCTTTGCTATGATAAATTTTAATTATGACAAAGTCTTTGTTCTTAAAACTTTCATACTAAAGAACTTAGGGATGAAATATGATGCCTGAGACTTACACACGCACACACGCACAGACACACGAGTGCACGCGTGTGTACACGTACTCACCCCCTGAAATGTGACAGTGTCTTTATAAAACCACATTAATGAAAACATCAGGGTACCCAAGACCAGGGAAAGAAGGGGTGATGTGAGCAGGACAGAGCCCGTGGCCCCGCCTGGGGTCCCGCCTGGGGTCCCGCCTGGGGTCCCGCCGGGTCTGCCCACACTTCCTGACTGATGCTTGCGCAGAGACCGCGTGGCCTTGCACACACGCTGTCCTACCCTTCTGCGTGTGACTGCTCTGCCCTTACTTTGCCGAACTGGAAAAGCGAGATCTTCCCGTAGCGCCCCCTTGCGGTGAGCCGTCAGAATTTCAGCTGTCACCCTGTTTTCGGGTTCTCCGCAAGGCTCTGGAGCCGAAGCGCACACCTGGCCGGAGTGTCCGAGGTCCCGGGCTGCCCTAACATAGTCGCACACTGAGCCGCGTGAGCCACAAAGGGTTAATTTCTCACAGTTCTGGAGCCCACCATCGAGGCACCAGCCGACAGTGCAGAGTTCTCCGGGGGCCTCGCGCCTGGGCTCGGAGACACCCTTCTGCCCTGTGTCCTCACACGGCGCCCTGTGTCCTGACTGCCCTGGTTTTAGGGACACCAGCCAGATTGGATGAAGGGCCACCGAGGGCCTCGCTTTCCCTCAATCTCCTCCTTCAGGCTCGTCCACAAATACAGTCCCCTTCCGAGTCACTCGGGGAGCGGGCGGGGCCTCAGCGTTTGGGCTTGCGGAGCTCACGGTGGGAGCAGGGGACGGAGGATGAGGCGGACCGGAGCTGAGTGCCCCCAGCGCTTCAGCGGGCGCGTTCCGGAGCCGGGCCCCACCCCGACCCCGCACTGCTCTGCGGGAGGGCCTGCCAGGGACTCCCGGACTCCCCTGATGTGCGGGAGGCGTGGACTTGGGGTGGGGGTGAGCTGCACACAGCTGCGGCCCGGCTGCAAGCCCAGGACAACGTCCTGTCCTCAGAACGCACCGGGACCAGCAGCAAGTGGGCTGCAAGCCCCATTCAGCTATTTAAGCACAAACACGGGGACACGAGAGTCACCCCAGCTGCCCTCCCCGGCCCCCCGCTGTGTGGAACAACGCAGAAGCTGTTAGGAGCCCAGGTGTGGCTGACTGCCTGCACTTGAATCCTGGCCCTCTGGTCACAGCTGGTGGGGACATCGGCCTCGCCACGCCTCTGATTCCTCATCTGTGAAATGGGCCTCTGCACCAGGCACGTGATGTTACCAAAAGCAGGACCTGACTCGGCGGTGGTGGCGAACCCGCGGCACCCATGCTGCAGCGGCAGTTTGTACCCACGGAAAGCTCCGGAAGGCTGGCCACACGGACACGGGGTGTCCAGTCAGCGCTGGCCGGCATTGACCACACGGCCGCTAAGGGACAGGAGAGGTCACGGTGAAAACGTGGACTTGCTGGGTGACTGAGGGAGCTCTGCTCCTCCCCGCTGCCGCCCCGGAGCCAAGGCTGCCTCCAAAGACCCTGTCCGCCTGGCCCGAGCATCCCGGTGGCAGTCACACAGCCTGGTCAGTGCAGGGCCCTGTCCTCACTGTCCGCCCGCTCAGCACTGCCCCGCACTGGCCCACGCTCTCGGGTGGGGGTGGGAGGAAGAAGGCGGCGGGCGGGCGCTGAGCCGACCGCTGGACAGGCGCAGGCCAGAGGAGGGCAGAGACGAGGGCAGGCAGCCTCGCGGCGCAGCAGCCAGGCGGCCCTGCTGCGGGTGGTGGATGCCCCTGAGGGTCACCCGAGCACTCGTCCCCAGGCAGCCCGCCTCCCAGCGCCCCGGCCCCCGCCGCGTCCGGCTGGTCACTGAGCCTGCGATTCCCTGTGAAGTGTGTGTGAAGGCTCTGCGGCTGCACAGAGGGGCGATGTCTGAGGACCCCAGCAGGCTTCCCCACACTGCTGCCCGCTGTCATCGGCCGGCTTCCTGCCCACCACCCCAGCTAAGAAAGTGGGGTCCAGGGTGGGCTGGGCGTCGCTGCACCCCGCGTGTCTCACACCACACAAGCTCTTTGTTCTCTTCACGTCAAAAACTACAGCCGGGTGCACCGGTGCACACCTCTAATACCAGCACTTGGGAGGCTGAGGCAGGAAGACTCCAAGTTTGAGCTCTGGGTGGGCAACTCAGCCACTTAGCAAAACCCTGTCTCAAAATGGAAAATAAAAATGTGCTGGGGAAGTAGCTCAATGCAAAGGCCCTGGGTTCATCCCCCACTACCACCAAACAATAATAATAACATTTTAAAAATTGATACCTCTTTGGTATAGGTTATAAAATTTGTCACTATGAATAAGTTGCTACTTTATGTAGGAAACTAAGAATGTATACATATACCGACGGGGCCGGGGGAGAGAAGGGGAAGGGAGAGAGAAGTAATTAGCTCAGCAGTCCCGACCTGAGCACCACCAGGCTCCTCTGTCCCCTGCTGTGTAGCCAGAGCGGCAGCGCTAAAGGGCAGGAGGCACAGAGTGACCCTCGCCCCGCCCAGCGAGGCCTTTCCCGTGAGGTCAGTCTCACTCTCATCCCGCCCCCGGTCCTGAGCTCCCTCGGCCCTCCTGCCGGGTCGGTCCCGTCCTCACACCTGTGAAACCTGCATCTGCAGCGGCGCCCTTTGCCCCTTTCCTCTGGGCTCGCAGGTCCTCCTTGCACACCTGGGATCACACTCAGCTGTGCACACGCGTGTGCTGCTCCCTGGGCACAGGCTGCCTGCGGCCCTCTGCTCCCCTGTAGGTCAGTACCCCCCTGGGTCAGTACCCCCCTGGGTCAGTACCCTGCTGGGTCAGTACCCCCCTGGGTCAGTACCCAGCTGGGTCAGTACCCCCCTAGGTCAGTACCCGGCTGGGTCAGTACCCCCCTGGGTCAGTACCC
>NW_004955517.1:1825537-1858987 GCF_000276665.1 Chinchilla lanigera | reverse complement strand
GCTGCCCTTGCTTTCTCAGGGCTGAGCTCCATCACACAGCCTCCACACAGAACTTCGATCTGGGTCCTTGGAGAATCCTTTTCTCTCTCCTCCCCAACCCTGAGCTGAATGCAAATGTGTCCTTAATGCTGGCGTTTCTGGTAGCCAGCGCCCCCACCATTGTGTCGATAAAGTGTTTTCCAATTATGAGCCTTAAATGGAGCATTTTGTCTGCTCAGAACCAATTTGCCCTTTAGCTGGGAAACCTTTTAGTTCGGATCTCAGTGGATTCCATTAGGTGTGTGCTTGGTGTGGTGGTTCCAGGGAGCACCCCTTATTAACCACCAGCTTCCGGTCGTTAGCAAACACTGCTGTCAGCAGGCGGTCATCGCCCCGTGCCGGAGGTTTCCCTCTGCGTTCTGGGTGCGCCACTTCATTCCCTCGCTTGCCATCTCCCCGATGCCTACCACGCCACGTCCCCAGATCGACAGAGCCCGCTGTGTGCGCTCTGGTGAATCACTCAGCCACCAAGCCGCGCCTCCAACCGCCACGCTGCGCTGCCCGGGACACGCCTTCCTCGCCGGTGACATTTCCCCAGCCAGGTCTCACGACTTTGAGGCGTATGTCATGGAATGTCACTGAGCCAAGTCAGAGCACCATTTCCCCGCCAAAGCAAAGCAGAGGGCAAACAGCTTGCAGACGCTTCCTGCGAGCACGGAGAGGAGGTTTTACCCTTCCAACCCATGCACCGTCACTTCCCTTGATTTCTGGAGAAAATGCACTGAACCCCTAGGAGAGTTCCGCTTTATGTTATGTGCTCGAATTCTGAACCAAAGCCGGAGGAAATGACAGCACTGTGCTGTGTACATGCACGGCGCAGGCGTGTGGTGTCGTGTTTATGTGCTGAGGATTCACCCCGGGGCCTGTGTGTGCCCTGGGGCCCCCTGCCCCCTTTCCGTTCAGCGCTTTGGACTCATTTCCCTTTGATATGGGCTCAAAGCTGATGCAAATAAAAATACTCCTGCTTTGAATTATCAGGGGCGGGGGGCTACATGACTTTTCAGCTAAACTGGTGAAATAATCGCACAGACCCAGCTCAGACACCTTCATACTCGCCAGAGGCGCTTGTGTGAGTGCTGTGTCTTCACACACAGCTTTT
This sequence comes from Chinchilla lanigera, assembly GCF_000276665.1. Taxonomy (NCBI): domain Eukaryota; kingdom Metazoa; phylum Chordata; class Mammalia; order Rodentia; family Chinchillidae; genus Chinchilla; species Chinchilla lanigera. The sequence continues at coordinate 1,857,849 of NW_004955517.1, read as the reverse complement.
CCGCACCCGGCCCTTCCTCTCAGGGTTGAACTTTCTCCTCGGATCCACCCGTTAACGCCTGGAGCACACGTAAACAATGCCAGAGAAGGTGCCTCCCGGCACCCCTCAGAGCCTGGCACCCACAGAAAACTTTCTCCTCGTGTTCTTTATTAGATTAATATTTAAAAATAATACTCATTTGTTTTCACTAGGTTTCTTGCCATTATCTGAGAGAGGAATTAAAGCTGTCTCTAATTCCACCCCTCAGAAATAACCACGGCCCACGAGACAGACAGCTGTCTGTTCTCTTAGAAGCAGGGAAGGGGTGTGCAAGGGCTTTCTGCAAGTTTTATAAGTCAAGCTTGATGGTAAAGCGAAGTCAGAATTTGCTATCAAAATGAAATAGCTCAAAGGGCCGGGTCCTAAATTAGCTCAAAATGAACTTGTTCCCAAAAAGCTGGGGCCACTTCCGATGAGTGCTGTCTACTCAGACCAGCCAGTCTGCACACAGTTCCCAATGGCTCTGCATGGTGTTTATGCCAGGTCTCTCCAGTGAACACGGAAATCTCAGCCGCGGGACAGCAGCAAGCTTAGGACCTTCAAGAACAGACTTGTGTCCTGGAAGCAAAGCTTAGTGTCCACCAAGAAGTGATCCACTGAGGGATTATTTTTAAGGCTCTTTCTTCCATGACATATTGCACAGCAGTTTCTTTCTTACTTTAAGCTGATGCTAATCTTAAACAATGTAAAGTTAAAAACTAATTATGACTCCTACTGCGAGGGCTGTGTATATCACCTGTCCTTCTAGACAAGGGCAACCACACAGTGTCAGCTTCCCTTTTTTTGTACAATTGGAGCTTAGATCTAAAATACCTGTTCCCCACACCGCACAGTCTCTGTGTCCAGAGGGGACGTTTGCAGAAGCCAACTGGACTACGGGGCTCTACCTTCATCAGTGCTTAACCCATCGATGAGGTCACAGTTGGACAGCGTTGCTGGGAAGCGGCAGACACTTAGGAGCGGGACACTTGCGGGAGCAAGAGGGTCACGGGTGGCCATTGAGGGCCACGCCTGCCCTGGCCCCTTCTCTCTGATGCCCTGTCTTCTGCTGCCAGCTGCGATGAGGAGAGTGGCCTTCCTTCTGCTGTCATGCTCTGCCTTGCTCAGGCTCACGGCAGTGGGCACAGCTGGCCACGCACTGAGACCTCCAAAACCGTGAGCCGGAATTGATCTTTGCTCCCTTTGAGGTGTTTGCTCAGGTTTTTGATCATAGTCCGACTAACACACAGAGTATGGCACATATCCCCAGAGACAGGATTTCTCCAAAGAGAGGCAGAGATGTCAGCAGAGCTCACTGACGAAAGACTTCACTTCACTGAGGAACCTGTTAGTATTTCATCTATGTTTGATATCGCAGATAACATTTTCACCATTGGATTACAGAAAAAAATAAAGGGAAGGAATAGCATCCCTCTGATCTTACCCCAAATAACCTACTGCTTGGGCCAGTGGGGTGAAGACTAGCTGATTGCTCGCTCTTCTAGGGTGCTGGCCCAACCAGCCTGCACTTACTCCCAGAGGGAGCGTGAGGGGCCTACGGTCACTTTGACTGGCACCGGCCTTGCTCAGGTCACATACTGACAGACATAGCATGTGTGGTAGCCACTGTCCTACTTCTGCTTGTGCCCTAGTGACATAGCACCGACCGTCCAGGAAGCAGGAGCGGCATGGACGTGAGCCTCCACTGACCAGCCCGGGGCAGAGCAGCACGGTGAACACCCGCACCCATGTTCTGGGGCTCTGGCTGGATCGGGGTCAAAGAGGTATCAGCCTGAAGCCAATGAACACTGAAAGCATCAAACCTTTACCCATCTCACCAGAGCACGGTGAATAGAAGTGACACTTCCAACCACAAAGCAGAGCCTCCAGAGCTCTCCTTCGGAGAGCCTCCCTGAGGACTGCACTCTCACACGCACTCCACGCCTGACAGTGATGTCTGCAGAACCCTGCGCTTGCTCCTGCGGAGAAGTCCTGCCATGCCCAGATCTAGGGCTCCGCACTCCATCCCCATCCTCTCTCCCGGCCTCGTGCACTGACCCATGTGTCTGCTCAGATCAGTGTGTCTGCTGAGATCACTGCTCTGATCCGTGTGTCTGCCCCTACTGCTCTGCCTTTTGTTTTGTCCCTTAGTAGTAGTTTCTTCCATTTTCTTAATTTAAATTTATTTTTTAAACTAATCCATAAAAACATAATAACATGTGCATTATCTAGGTACCATGTGGTATGTCCATACATGTATATGTGGTGTGACTGAAATATAGTGAGTTTACATTTTTAAAAATTTACTACAGTAAAAGGCACATTCCCATTAATCCCCCTCAAAATACTCCTTTTGACAGTTCACTGGTTGTGTCAGTTTGAGCCAGAAATGCCCAGCTAAACTGGATCCGCGTGATTCTGGGTGTGGAAGCCCCACCCTAGGGAGAACTGGTGCCAGAGTGGTGTAAAAGGGACAGGAAGGGGGAGGGCTGCTCCTGTTTTCTGGAGTCTCCGCCTTCACCTTTGACGGCATCTCCTGGGTTCCAGTGCACACCCTGTGGCCTCTTGGTAGGAGTCACACGGGACGCTACAGTGAGCCCCAGGCCTGCGGCTGGGTCCTTTGGATCCCCAGTGTGCAGATGGCCTTTCTGCACCTGAGTCTGTGGGCGCCATGGTAAGCCAGTCTTGTAAATCCTTACACACTGGTGTATCTTGCATTAAATCTGTTTCTCTAGTAAGCACTGAGTGACACACTCCTCTTTGCGTGGAACACACTTGTCCTGTTACTCTTGCCACTTTCTGAGGCAGGTCTGGCTGCTTCTTTCGTGGGTGCCTTCAGCGGCGCTGTCATGGCTGCCTCTGTTTCCTGACCTGATTCAGAACCTTTTCTTTTCATGGTGCGTTTGACTTTGGGGAAGAGCCAGATGTTGTGTGGTGCCCGCGGCTGTGAGGAAGGTAGATGACGGCGCACTGTAGTATTTTAGGAGCCTGCCCTTCCAGTCCATCATGCTTGGCAGAAGCATTCGCCATATTTTTGATCACACTCTGTGAAGACACAAAAAAGGACTTTCAGAACTGACTTGGTAAATGTGTTTGAAGAAGGAGGAGTGTTTTGGGGGTTCGAGGCAATGCCTTTTATTGTGAAATCTAAACATTCACGGTATATTTTGATCACACCTTGTACACTGTGCAGTGAAATTCAGTGTCTCTCTCTCCTGAAATTTTCATCGCTCCTTGGTGGTGAAGACACCCAGCATTCTTTCTTGTAGCTTTTTGACATAAACAGTACACAGTCGCTTCCTACCATCGCCCCCTTGTGCAAAGGACTCCGGAGTGTCTTCCTCCCCTCTAGCTGTAGCTCAGCTTCCCCTCCCTCTCTCCCTCCCCCACTCTCCCAGCCTCTGGTAACCTCCATTCTACTCCCAGCTGGCAGCAGATCAACCACCAGAGGCCACAGTGCTGCTTTCAGTCACGATCCCCAGTTCCACGCACGCACGCCGTCATGAGGCTGGGGTTTCTGTGGAGGACATTCTTTAGTTACTATTTTGTGTACTGCCTGAGGCCTGACCAAGCCGTGGTTGCTGGGTTCTGGAGGAAGTCTAGCATAATCATTGTAAGCCCCGGGGTCAATACTAGATGCTTTGCTGAGATATGGGTGAAGGTAGATAACATGATGGCTTACTGGTCAGGTCACAGTCCTATGATAATGGAGTTGTATTGTCCTTGCAAAAACAGTTGATATCCTCCGATTCCCCTGCTGCCTCCTTGGGGGATTCTGAATAAAAGGTTACTGAAGAGGGTAACCAGAGTCAGTCATAGAGGCTGTTAGCATCTGATCACAGGATTTTGGCTCTCTTGGTTTGATTTTTTCTTACTTTTCTTATACATCTGTGGGCACCTAGTTTGGGGGATCTGTTCACCCTGGACAGAGTTGGATGAGAAGTCCGACAGGTTTCTCTCTTCTTTATGGCTGCGTAGTATTCCACGGTGGATCTGTGCTGCATGCTCTTCGCCTGCTCCTTAGATGGTGGTGCTGAGGCTGCTTCCCTCTCCTGGCTACTGGGAATCGTGTTGCCCTGAACGTGGGGATGCGCACGTGTCTGCGGCTCAGATTTCCTTCCTTTGGACACATACTCAGGAGTGGGACTGCTGGATCAGGGTAGTTCTGTTTCCAGCGTTTCAGAGGAAGCTGGTCCTGTTTTCCACAGTGGCTGTACTGACGCCCCACCTTTCTCCACACTCCCCGACGCACACAGGGCTCTGCGCGGCCAGGCGGAGTCCCGGGATGAGTAATCTGCAGAGAGAAGGGGACCGAGGGAGGGAGGGGAGGGGGCACAGGAAGCGTGAAGGTGCGTTCTGGGCATGAGCGAGCTCGGCGGTGGGCGTAATCATTGCGGCGTACTGCACACGTGGCCTCGTAAAGACCTGAAAAGCAAAACCTCAGAGCTGACCAACAGTCAAGGGCAAGTCCAAGGAATCTTCCTTCTGCAGCGGTATTCAGAGACACAAAAAACAACCAATTACAGAATTACCAGCACTGCTGTTTTCTACTACTGGATGGAAAAGCCAGCTTTCTTTGCTCCTGTCCCCTTGCTCTGCAGACCCGGTTTCCCGGCAGAAATTCCCCTGACGAGGGCCTGGCTTTATGCCGTCCACCTAAATGCTACCTACGTGCTTGTGCCGAGGGCCTTAGCTTTACGTCTGCTGTCTCCTGTATCCCCCGCCCTCACTCAGCAAGCATTCCGAAGTGCAGTCGCGCCAGAGCGCGCACTGTGTGCTGCGTCCCCGCCGAACAAGCCTTGTGCTGCCAAGGTGGCCAAGCAGAGGGCGGCGGAGACCCGTCCTTGCTCTTCCATCTTTGTACTTCCACAGCGAGGCATGGGCCAGGTGGTGTGGAGTGGGCGGATGTGGGGCGACGTCCTGACGGAGGGATCTGAGCTAGAGCATGAGGGACACAGGAAGGAAAAGCACTGCAGGCAGCACCTGCCAAATTCTCCTGTCGAATGTGGAGCGAAGGGCCAGGAAAACGAGCCCCAGGCGGGTGGAGGACACCCACGCAGAGGCGCGAGGCGCGGGCTGAGCTAAACGGGGTAAACGGACTGCAAGAAGAGAAGCCAAATTTGCTCAGTCTGAGAAAGAACTTCAACCTGGGACAAGCTGGCAGTAGTGATCATAACAGTAAATTCTCTTTCGGGCCGACCTGTGTCCACGTGACACAGGCCTGAGTGTCCCTTTTGCTAAATGTTTGGGGTCAGAAGTGGATTTCAGACTTTAGAATATTTTGCAATGAGGTTGGGGGGGGGTCCAAGTCCACACAGGCACTTCATGCATGTTTCGAGTGTGCCTGACACATGTAGTCGGAAGGTGCTTTTATACAATGTGTCTATCTAGACTGACCTACCGCTGAGGTCAGGTGTGGAATTTTCCATTTGCGACGTTGGGTCAGCGCTCACAGTTTTAGATTCTGAGGCTATTTGAAGGTGGGATTTTGGGTTTACGGATTCTCAACCTATACGCAAATACACCCATGCACATATACTCCACACATGTAACTATATATTATAAGTGAGTGATGTTTATACATGGACAGTTCGTACACAGGAATCCTCCTAACACCCCTCTACTCCGGTTGTTCCTGCTTACAGCGGCAGGAAGTAAGGCCCGGAGCTCTGGGGGAGCGTCTGCACCGCAGCCCTTGGTCTGTGCTCTCGTTGCTCCCCTGGGCGCCCTCGGCCTGCCTGCAGATCCCCCGGCGCTGCCTCCCGGCAACTCCTGCTTCACGGCCGGGCGGGGCTGTGGCTCTGCGGCCGGAACCTTTCTCAGGGCTCCTTTCCAGCTTCAGAGCTGCAGCTCCTGACCACACTCTCCTGGTGCCCTTCCCTCCACTCAGGAGCCCCGGGCCGAGCCTGGCTGCCGGCTGCCCATGCGTTGGGGCTCGGTTCTCCTCCCACACCTCGTTCTGCTGCTCCCAGAGCTCGCCGCTGTGGGAAAGTCTCCCCTTCTCCCTCCCACCTCTCCTCCCCCTTCGTCCGGGTGCCGCCCCAGGCGCCTCTCTCGGTGTGCCCCCAGGTCCAGAGGCTGGCACAGCCCCAGCCCAGGCCTCTTGCCCGGACCCAGAGGCAGCAGGGAGCAGGCGGGCTCGCGGCTGCCCTGCGCGGCCCGTCCTGCCCTCTCACTCTGCTTCACTCTGTGACTAAGAGTTTCTCGGACTTGGAAACCGGAGCAAGGACCGGACGAGGAGGAGAGACACAGAGTGTGAGCTGAGGGGGCTGGGGCTTTGGGCCGGGGGCTCTCAGCCCTGCCCAGAACGGCTCCTGTGTGAATCGCATTATGCATCTTCCCAACTGCAGACTTCTCAAATTCTATTTTTAAGATGAAGAACATTTTCCCAAAATGTGTCTCTCTGAAGACATGCTTCAGACATTTATTCCCAAGTCACCGCTTTGTGGCATGTGCCAAATCTCATTACAGAGATCACTCGGTCCGGAGGCCTGACTGGGTCAATAGTATTGATTGGTGAGCCCAGGACGTCAGCTGTCTGAATGTGACGCTTCAGACCAGACTGTGCTTTAACCTCGTCATCTTTCCAGCGATGCCCCTTCCCTGTCACCCCTCCCTGAAATAATAAATAAATGTCACAGAAAATGAAAACTGATTGCATTTGCTTCAGGCAAATGAAGCAAGATGCAGCTGCGTGTCAGCCTGGACCGCAGGCCGGTTTGGTTCGTCCCTCGGAGCTCTCAGCGTGTTCCTAGCCCTGCCCTGTGCCATCTGGATCTCGGAGACCTGGGGCCTGACTTTCCAAGCAAGCAGACATGCGAGGAGTGGAACATCGATTTGCAAGGTGAAAGTCACAGTGGAAGACAGGCAATTACTGTGATCAAATTCTAGGGTTCCTGCTGGGTCTGCCTTTGTTCTCGTGCATACACGGTGCTCCTTGAATTAACTTTGGGGTTCTATCCTGATGAACACACCGTGATTTGAAAATATCACAAGCCACAGATGCAGTTAACACACCGCACTGCCAGAACACCCTGGTTTCACCTGGCAGTGGCCCGGGAGTCCGGCTGGGATCTTCGGCCACTGTTGCTGGCCAGCAATGCAGGAGGGGACCGGAGCTCTCGTCACTACCCCAGAGGAGGTCACAGCGCAAAACAGTCCCTTCTCCCTGGACCACCCTCTTTAAAAGGCGTGAGCAGACGAGGCCACGCCATGAATAGGAACAGAGATCAAAACTAGAGGGACTGGGTTATAACACTGACAGATTTTCCTACCCAAAAAACTTTACAATAAAACAGCAAAGCAAGGGCTATAAGATAAAAAATATATTTTGCTGTCAAAAGAAACACAGAGAAAAGTTCCCCTGATTCAGAGCACAGGATTGCATCTGACAGGAGGGGCCTTATCCTAGTCTGGATGGAGGGCAGCGGCACAGAAATCACTCAGAGAAATGCCGGGGCCCACGGAAGCCTGGAGAAAGGGGCTAGTAAAAAGGCCCCAATGCTTCTTCAAGGAGTCTCTCTTTTCAGCTGAGTGGAGCCAGGGCTTGCTGAAATTACTCGGGGCTGCAGTCTGGCTGAGTCGTGACAGTGAGATAATCTCACCAGGTCTGGCTTGATAGCTCACTCGACGCTGGTTCACAAAGCTTAGGTATCCTCCGGCTCCACCACAATGCCTCCCAGGGGGAAATCCAGTTTTCCAGGACCTGGGCCATCTGTAGATCAGAAGGGATTGTGGGTAATGCTCGAAGTCAGTTCTGCCTCGGACTGAGTGAGTGATACAGCCCCAGCCCCTCCGGAGGGAGCAGCCTGCAGAAATGGACGAAGGCAGAACTGAGAAAACTGGGATAGTGAGCTCAAGAGAGAGATCCCCACACTGGCTGAAGAGTAGAAATCAGAGTAAAACACAGGCCCCGCAAGACCCCTCCAAGAAGAGAACCAGGAACCCAGACATCACTGGCAAGGCTAGGAGCCCCTGCCCCCGAAGGAAGCAGAAACAGGACTGAGAAACCCACTTCTGACGCCATCGTAATCGTGCCTGATGTTCTGGAACCGATGATTTGGCATCTGGAAGTCGTGAGCCAGTCAGCTGCGCTCACATTTCCCTGTTTCCGCAGGTGGGTGGAAATCGTATTACAAACCCTCCGCCGGCAAACCTGGCTTCAGCTTTGCTTCCTGCCCGGGAAGGCCAGCCTCCCCGACAACCTCCCACAGCCACAGAGAGAAGAGCTTGTGCCTGTGCTTCCTCTTCGCGCCGCCAGCCCTGGTGCCATTCCCCAGGATCTGTGAGCAACACGCTCTTCTTTCTAAAGCAGCTGCCCCCGGTCTGTCACCTCATGTGTCCGACTCGAAGAGCTCCCAGCTACGTCGTTAAACAGGGACAGCACGTGGTTCTGGCCCTCCACGGTGCGGGAGCCTCTACCTTGAGTGTGCATGCGCAGCGATCTGTGAACGGTGTGTGACTTGGAAGACGGAATTCACAAGCCGGCTGATGCTGATAAGAGCCGAGGCGTGCGAGTGCTCAGAAGCAGCGGGCGTCTCGAGCGGTGCGGCGCCTCTATCTGTCCTCGCCACAGCTCCAGCAGACAGCCCCGCGTTATCCTCATTTCACACACGCGGCAAGGCCCAGAGAGGGCAGGCAGGGTCTTCCAGGTGACTGGGCTGCGGGCAGCAGAGCTCAGAGGCCGTGGGGCTGCAGAGGCTTGGTTGCTAACACCCACTTGACGGTGTCTCATCGCGAACGTCACGCGGTCACAAACATCAGCACAGGTTCACCGGGAGCCCGACACACAGTCACCTTGTCTTAGGCACAGGGCTGCCCAGCTGTGGGACAAAGGACCCCGCTTTCAGGACAGTAATGGAAATACACGAGCCAGGTGTAGAGACAACGGTGCTCACAAAGACAAGAGCACGTGTGTCTGTCAGTGCTCAGTAGAGAAACAGTTTCAGTATAACGCAAATGTGCACATAAGGGTTTCAAGATGGACTTACACTGCCGCTCACAGAGTCAGCTGTGGAGCGCACGAAAGAGCCGTCTGAGCGCTGGAGACGAAGGATCCAGGGGAAGGCCCGGCGCCCGGGAGAGTCCTGCGAGTTCGAATCAGGGGGCTGAAGGGTCTGCACTGGAATATACATTTGTTTATATGTGAAGGTGGAGACTGGAGCTCCTCCGGAGACACAGAGCCGGCCCTCCTTCCTGGTTTTCCTTCTATCCCATCCAGGTGACGAGCCCGTGATCCGTGCCACTCACGCCCAGGGTGGGGCTTCTGTCTTCTGCACAGCGCGTCCCAGCGTACGGACCTCTGTGGAGGTGAAAGAACGGCGGCGGTAGCTCCCGCGTCGGCTGGGCGGGGTCACACGGTACTGCTGTGTCTCACCGCCAGGAAAGGTTCTTTTGCCCCCGGTGTTAGAGGTTGCAGGCTGTGACTGAGTGGTCTCCTGACTTTGGGCCCTTGGGAAACAGCACATCGTAGTGAGCAGTGTAGCAGGACAAACGCACCCACCTCATGGCCAGGAAGCAAAAGGAAGGGGCTGAGGACCCATAATCTCCCTTCAGGGGTACCCTAGGACCTAAGGAGCACCCACAGGCCCTCCTGCAGCCCCCGATAGCACTGCCCTGGGGACAGCCTTGACTACACAGACCTGGGGAGACTTATCCTAGCCATAGCTCTGTTGTTACAGAAAGCAGCACGAAACCACCAGGTCCTCCCCGCTCCCTGCCTTGAGTCCTACTGCAGGCATCTGAAAAGCTGGCAGAGTCGGCTTCTAATAACTTGGACCAGTGATACCACACATGAGTCTTACACTTGTCCAAAAAGCTTTTGCTTCCTTCTGCCACCCTTTTTAAAATTTTGTCAATTTTTATGTTTTTTTAAATAAATAAAAATTTATGAAAGAAAACAGAAAGCTTAGGTATTGAAAAGAAATTTCCAAATTATATGTAATCCTACCTGGAACTAGTGATAGTAAGGTTTCTGCACTAAGTAATCTTAATGTGTTATGCAGATTTATCACAGGTATGCATGCTGTTGGATCGCTGGCCTTCCTCATCAGTGTCCCACTATTGATCTCTACACCAATAATTTTGTATTCTGTGTACACATGCACAAATATCTTCGGTCTCACAGTTATCTGCGTGTCCCATGATTTGTCTGGATGTTCTACTTGTTTACTCTTTTAGTTATTTTACACAATGCAGTAGTTTAGACGTTTTTGGATATATTTTTAAGTACTTGTCTGATTATTCAGGTAATCATCAAAAACAGATGAAAAATGTAACTTCTCAGGGATTTTTGCCTTTGCTGCTTTCAGTACTCCATCTTTATCTCTACACATCTGTGGATCATAATTTTCTCTTCTGGCCAATTTCCTTTTACAGAGTCTTACTTGAAAAATGATTACGCAAATCTCCCATGACGAAGAATTCCAAATAATTTATGTAGATACTCTGCCTTCAGGGAGGGGGACATAAATCCCCAGTCTGTGCTCATGGCCTCTCACAGTCACTTCCTTCCTGGACACTGTGAAAGGGGGCGGAGGGGAACCTGGTAGTGGAGCGATGTGACTGGCCCCTTCACCCAGGCCGTGAGGGTCAACATCAGCAGCTATAGGACAGCGTGTGGCCTCCATGAGACACTACAACGCCGCTGCCTCGTCTCTCTGCTCCTCCGCCAAACACCACCACACTCACGTTTTCATCAGACTACTGGGACATCCTGCAAAATATCAAGCAGTCCAGGTGCCAGCAGCCTATGGCCCCAGACACAAGGACACCTGAGAAACTGCCACACCCAAGGAACCTAAGCAGACACGAAAACGGGATGTCATGTGGCACCCTGGATGGAACCTTGGAATGTAAAAAGGACATTAAGTTCAAAAACCTTAGCAATCAGCTGGGTTGGACGGTGCACATCTGTAACCCCAGCACTCTGGGAGGCTGAAGCAGGAGGATTGCAAGTTGGAGCCCAGGTTGGGCAAATGAATGAGACCCTGTTTCAAAATTAAGAAAGAAAGAGAAAAAAGAGGGCCAGGAACGTAGCTCAGTACGCAGGCCCTGGGTTGAATCCCCAGCATCTCACACACACACACACACACACACACACACGCACACACACGCACACACACACCCATACACATTCTTTAGTCTAATTTAAAGTATGCGCTCTAGCTACTTTGCACCAGTATTTGCTCACTGTTGTGTAAGTGCCCCACGCTAGTGTAAGATGTTAACGACAGGGAAACTGGCTGTGCGGAAATCTGAGTGTACTGGAACCCGCTGTGCTGTCTTCTGCGTCTTCTGTACATCTAAAACTGCTCTAAAAACCAAAATCTGCTAAAGACAACACGAGGGCCCCTCAGGCCTGGTCAGAGACCGCTGTCCCCCCTGTGCTGTCTCTGGGCCCGGGGTAGAAGCGGGCAGCAGGGCGGCTGTCGCCCCACTTGAGGCCAGGAGGAGGAGGCGGCCCCCGCGGTGTCTGTGGAGGAGCCGCCGTCATCACTCCCCTTCTCGCCCCACTTCCGCCATCATTATTCCTCCCCACTTCCGCCATCACTATTCCTCCCCACTTCCGCCATCACTATTCCTGGGTGTAGATGTCTCTGGATTTAAACCACATCTGTGACTTCAGAGATACAAATAACCTGTGGGAAGACCCCGCGGCCACTGCCACGAACCACCATCCTGCCCACCGCCCAGTGCCTCCCCCGCCGTCCTCCCTGAGGTGCTCCCTGCCACGGGGTCTGCAGCCCGAGGCTGTGCGGCTTCCTGCACCCAGCAATGCCCCCTGCAGGGACGCAAGGAAGCATCCCCCAAGTACAGCAAGGTACCATGCCACGAACGCCACAGGACAGCCAGGCCCAGAGGCCTCCCACATGGCTCGCTGGCCGCAGACCCGGACGTGGGCTTGGCCTTTGGGCACTGAGGTTGGTGTGAGGAGAAGCACCCAAGCCTTCGTCACAGGCATGGATAAGGGCAACGGAGCACGGATGCAGTTCCTCCTACTATTCTGCTGTTCATGTCAAACCGGAGTTTCTTGTGCGGAGGTAATTCAGTTTTTAAAAATATGGGTAATTAGGACCGTTTCTAATAAAATAGCTGATATTTGCTAGACACATACTCTGTGTCACCCTGTTTTAAGTACGAAATACATGTTAGCTAATTTAATCATTTCAACAACTCTATGAGGTGGTTGCTGTGATTGTTCCCATTTTACAGATGAAGAGACTGAAAGCAGAGAGGCTAAGCAACTGACACAAAGTCACACAGAGGGAAAGTCACCTCAGCATGGCGCGACTCCAAACCCCCTCTCAACCTCTATGGTTGTCACCCATGTATCCTTCCTTACATGTGCACACGTATAAATACAAGTAGATGTGCATGTTGTGTGTGTAAGTACGCGTACATTTCGTTACTATAAAACATTGCAAAAGCTGTCAAATTCACTGCGTCAAGTTCTGTTTCAACTGAAACTCAAAATGAAAAGTCATTAACTTGCTTAAAGGTTTAGGACATTTGTAGATGGGACTGCACAGACAACACATGACAAATAGCAGCTTGGTACTTGGAGAGTGTTTCTTAGATGAAATGAATTTTAGCTAAAGGAAGCTTCAGAAGATTATTTGAGCATTATCAGGGAGAAAAGATTTTCTCTTAGAACAGCTATTACTAGAGATACAATATTTGAGCACAATTGGAAAATTCCCAATCCCCTGGAGTTGGAGGGAAGGGGATTTCTCTAACGAGTGCTGTTTCCTGCTCTCCTAAGAGAAGTAATAAAGGCCAACTTGATTTTCTTCTGGAGTGAAGGGACAGGCATTTCTTAAAGCCCATCCATGGGCAGCTGGCCTCTGCCATGGCATTTCAAGTGTGTAGGTCACAGACAAGTCATCTTCATGAATGATTACCTAAATAACCCAAGAAATAGACTGATGGGATTCTGAAACCCGGCTATTATCATTAGTGTTAGGTGACATATAATCCAGTGACGTTAAGGTAGACTAGAATTGTTTATGTTTGTACTGGTGTCACCTCTGTGGGGACAGCCACCATCAAGCTGACCAAAAGAAGCCGCAGAACCTGGAGAAAAGTCAGGGCTCCGTGGTGCTGGGAGAAGGCGATTGAAGTAGCAGATAGCAGAAAGAGTAGACGCAAGCACAGATAAGCAGAAGCCCTGACAGCGTCCAAGTATCACTGCGGTAATGGTGCACACGGTGGTGAAATTCTCCCCAGGGGTCTGTATCGCAGAGCTGCAGGTTTTCTCTGTGAGATGAGGAAGGCTGCTTCTGCTCATGTTACCATGGTGATGCCAAAACCAGTTACAATGAGTTCTCTGAAGCCACTGAGCTCCATGAGTGCGTCTTCCTGTATGTACATACCTGAGGTAACACACACACACACACACACACACACACACACACACATGCGCACACACACATAGACACGCACACACACACACACATGCACACACACACATAGACACGCACACACACAGACATGCACACACACACAGACATGCACATAGATGCACACGTGCACGTGCACACAAGTCAAATCTGATTACTGATTCTTCTTTTCAGATAGGAATGTGATGCTGGTGTTTGCTTATTTTAACTCTTGCCCCTAATTTGTGGTCAGCAGGTAGAGCATGAGGCTGTCCAGTTACAGAAGTTTTCCTTCTCACAATGGGCTTCCCCAAGGTAAAGTTCTGCCTCCTCAAGACCAAAGGTGAAAAGTCAGGTGGATAGAGGTGTTAGGTAAAATGTAAATATGAAGACTGACTCAGGGAATTTTGTAAAAAAAAAAAAAAAAAGAAAGAAAGAGAGAATACAGTCTATTGGACCTTTCTTGTGCAGGTCAGGACAGCTTTTGCTCTGTGTGTGTGTGTGTGTGTGTGTGTGTGTACAGGTGCCCATGAATTCCTACAAGGTGATGCTGGGGAAGGGGTAAAGGAATCCTCCCCTTTTACTTTCCATTTTGGTTAATGGAATCTCCTGGGGGCTCAAGCTGATGTCCTCAGTTACTGCCGCCTCTCCCTCTTCCTTGCTTCCAACGTTCAGCTAGATTCTTCAACCTAGTGCAGTTCCTCCTCACGTCCTCTTAAGTCTAGCGCCTTCTCTCCATGCTCATGCCGCAGCATTAACTCAAGCTCCTCTCATCTGTACGAGGACCACCGCAGTAGCTCTTAAGGAACTTCTGAGTACTGGTGTTCCCTACGCTATCACCCACGTGCCCACCAGAAAGACTTCTAGAACAGGTAAAGATTTGTCATTGCTTTCATCAGAACTGCCCTGATATAGTGTTTGTAAGTCACATTCCCAGGAAGTTCTCCAATCAAAATCTAGAGGCCAGCTGCAGCCAAAATGTCCATCTTTAATTCTGCTGTTGTGGCTGCCTTGGTGCCCCGAGTCGATTCAGAATACTTACCTTCATGATACTTTTGACTGTGGGGAAGAGCCAGAAGTCACAGGTGCCAGGTCTGCTGAACGAGGAGGAGGCGGACACAGCGCCGTGCCTCTGCGAGGCTGCCTTCCCCTTGTACGGCGCTCAGCAGCAGCAGCCACTGAATTTTTGATCACACCTCATGAAGACGTTCACAAAGAGAGCTTTCAGAACTGCTTCTGAAAGTGGCAAGATGGGATAAGTGTGCACGAATCGAGGGAGAGTATTTTGGAGGGGACTCATGCTAATGTGTCTTTTACTGCAATAAAGAATTTTCATTTAAACATTCCCCATATATTTTCATTAGCCCATATACATCCCTTGGTCTAGCTGACTACAGCTGATTTGTGACACTAATTTGCTCTGTAAAGACGTCGTGCATTCTGTGCTTATTACATGGGAGTCTCTGTGATAAATGTTTACACGTTTTAATTTCACCCTTCCCACAGTCCAATGGAGTTGAGTGTTAGTAATCTTCTCACGGATACAGAAGCCAAGGCCTATGGAGAAGCTGTACCTAAAGGTCCCCAACAGGAAGCAGGAGATAAGTGGACAGGAAGTGTGTCAGACTCCACCGCTGCTCCCCGCTGCCTTTCTCCTCCTTGTTTTTGAGTATCCATTAATTCATGTACTCTTTCATCTCCGAATGAATGACTTTTGTGTGCCAGGTCCCGTGCTGTGACCAGGGGCAGCCATGAGGGTGAACAAGAAACAATTGCTGTCCTGGAGGGAAGACAAGCCTTTGGCAGCACATCCCAGCACTTGCGGAGCAGGGGTGGCCCTGAGCACAGAGTGTCCTGCTCCGCCACGGCCTCAGAGCTGGCCGGTCCTCCTGACGGTAATTCTTTCTGTCCGTGCACTTACATGGCACATCATCTGTGTGGATTATTTATGCCCCATTTTCTTTAGTTTGATTCCCCAGTCTACTGCTTTATCCTTGGGACTATTTTTCTCCCCTTGGAATTCTTTACAAAATTTCAATCATTTGCAGTAAGAGGGTAACACGGCACGACACTTTCCAATTTGGGCTTCTTAGGCCTGAATTTGAATTCTAAACTCCTTGATAATTATGTGTCTTGGGAGATTTGGGTAACTAAGTCTCACTTCCTTCATCGCTAAAATGGTGATAGTGACAACTTGTTGTGACTGCATGTGTGTCCCTCCAAGACTCATCTGTTGAAGTCTCCAGGGTGGCGGGACTTGGAGATGAGCCTTTGGGAGTCATTTGGTTACAAAGGGTGATTAGTGTCCTTATAAGGAGATACATGCACGACTGTTATGGCTTGTATCGAGATGTCCCCCAAAAGCCTCATGAGCTTATAGGTGGGATGTTTTGGAGGTGGCTGGATCTCAGGTGTGTGATACTGTGGTTGAGGGTGTGTGATGTCTGCATTAGTCCCCTAGTTGGTAATGCAGTTTTGGGTGTGGCTGAATGGATTTACTGAAGAGGGAAGCCCCACCCTGTGTACGGGTGGTCCCGATCAATAGGCCTATAGCCCGGATGGAATATAAAGGGACAGCAAGAAGGCTGCTCACCACTTCCTGCCTGCCCTGCCATGGACTGTTTCTCCTCTGTGATGCCCCTCTGCATGCCACCCTGCCTTGGAGCCAGCTGACTAGGGACTGAAACCTCTACAAACTGTGAGGTAGCCTTTCCTCCTTTAATTTTGGGGATCAGGTATTTTGTCACACCAATGAGAAAAGTAACTGAGACAAAGACCTTGCTTTTTTGCCACTGTACTTTCTACCGTGTGAGGGCATAATGAAAAGATGGCCACCTGGAAACAAGGAACAGGTCCTCCTCAAGAACCTGGGTATGCTGGCACCCTGCTCTCACACTTTATAGTTTTCAGGACTTAGAAATAAATGTCTGCTGTTTAAGACCCTGGCCTATGGTATCCTGTTATAGCATTCTTAACAGAATAAGACATGATGTCTACTGCATAGAGTTGTCATGCAGATTAGAGGATGCAATGCTTAAGAAAAATCCAAGATGTACACACACACACACATACACACACACACACACACACACACACACGGGAGTTATATTATTAGATGTTGTATTTGCAGGCTTTCCCATTGCTAGAACACAACACCTGACACCCACAATTTAAAGGAGATTTTTATTTTCCTCATGGTTTCAGAAGGTTAAGGTCATGGTTGACTCACTCCAAGGCAGGTCCATCATGGTGGAAGGGTGTAGTGGAGGAACACTGCTTGGTTCATGGCAGCCAGGAAATAGAAAAGGGAAGCAGCACCAGAGAGGAAGGGATGAGACTGACATAGACTCCAAGGCCACACCTCCATGACCCAGCCAGACCCCAAAGTGTGGAAGCCAATCAAGTTGACACTACACCCTAACCATCACCTCCCTTCCCTTGTCAGCTTCACACTCAAACACAGCTTAAACCACACTAATCTCCAAATAAAAATACAGTAGTACCTCTGTTCACAAACACTTTTGTTTGCAAACGATTTGGTTCACAAACAGGAGTGTTTGGCAAAATTTTGTTTTGTTTGCAAATTCTGCAGTGGGTGACAAACACAATCTTGGTCATCTTTCCCACACAAGCACAAATATGGTCATCATTTCCAAAATCATGCAACAAATTATGTTCGTGAACTGAGGTGCCACTGTAATAGCAAATTCATAATGATACCTAACATAACTATCCCAGGTCAACCAGAAATACAGTAGTACCTTCTCAAAAGTCTCAACAGTTCCAGCATTTTTCTGAAAATCCAAGTCAGAGTCTCTTCTGTGATACAAGGCAAACTGTTCACTGTGAACCTCTGGGGCGGGCGAAGAAAGAAACGTAATCCTGAGATACGTTGGCACAGGGTAAACACTCCAATTCCAAAAGGGAGGAATAGGAAGATAGAAAGGAATCAGACCACTAGGACCAAAACCCAGCTGGGCAAATAGCTGTAGCTCTACATCTAGCATCTAGGCCACAGAGTGGTCAAACGTGAGTTCCCAAGGGCTTGGGTAGTTCTGCCCTGCAGCCTCTCCGGCTGCAGCCCACGTACTTATCTCTAGGTTTGGCTCCTCTCATGGGTTGCAGCTTCCTGTGGCAGATGCTCTACATTCCTGGTATCTTCCACTTCCTGGGGCCTCTGCTGCACCTTCACCTTCATTTTTACAGCTTCATGCTCTGCCTGCTCAGGACTTCCTTTCTTAGACTCCCAAGACTTCTTTTGAAATCCAGATGAAAGCCAACCTTACCCAACAAGTGTTGCCTTCTGCATGATGGCAAAACCAATGCCAATGCCAAGGCCTACTGCCAATGGCAGCAGTAGCCAGGCCCTCTTGGATCATGGGACCACTAGGCTCTGAGTTCCTGGATGGCTGAGCACAGTGAGATGAATCCCAGAGAACCAACTCTCAGAAGGTCTTTCTTGAGCAAGGGCTCCAGGGGCTATCTTTCCAAATGAAATGATAGCTTTGCATACTTGAGCCTCTCATGGGTCAGATCTTGCTGGTCTCTGAGATTCCCTCAGGGCACCTTTCTTCCTGTCCCTGTACTTGTTGTCTTTTTCATGGCACCAATCTCATCAGTAGACAGACAGCCTCTGGCCCCATCTTTACGCTTGGCTTTCTCTGAGCCAGAATTTAAGCTTGGAGTTCTTGGTTCCATTCCCCTCTGTTGTCTCAGTTTCTATGCCTTACCAATCTTCTCAGTTTCCATTAAATGAGTCTCTTGTAGAAGTGGAGCAGCCTCCTGTAAGGTCTAGGCAGGTTTTTGGTTGTGTGTGTGTGTGTGTGTGTGTGTGTGTGTGTGTGTGTGTGAGGTGGGGGGGGGCACTAGGGATCTAACCCTGTAACTTACACATACTGGGTAGACACTTTACCATTGAGTTATACTCCTACCCCTTTTAAAAACTTCATTATGGGCCTCACTATGTTGCTCAGGCTGCCCTTGAACCTTCTATGGTCCTGTCTTGGCCTTCCAAGTAGCTGGGGTTCCAGGCATGTGCCAACATGTCCTACAAGTCTTGGGAGCTCTACTGCAGAAATGAGAACTGATCAAATTTTATGCTGGAAATTTCAGCTCTCTAAAGATTCACAGACATTTGCCCAGCTTGAGGTGCAGCTTCCTGCATGGACACCTGGTCTCTCCCTTACCTCTTCCTCTGCCGCTGTCACTGTCAGAGGAGATTCTCACTAACAAACGAAGCCTTAGCCAACTGTCACTTCCTTCATTCCGCCAGTGCCAACGCCATGTGCTTCTAGCCTCACCTTTTCCCTGGGAACCACACCAAGGTGTTTTTCCAAACAGAGCCAGTTTTCTTCCTAAGAGGAGCTCTGGTCTTTGCTACTAATACCTTAAAAAGCCTGAGCACTTTTAAGCTACTAACACTGTCCATCCTAACGAGAACACTGACGTCTTTGTACTAACTGTGGACACTCCTAGGTCACTGTCTACAGGATGAGGAAATGAGCCAGAGGATCACCAATGCCTGCCAGGCCATATCTAACAATTTCAGAGTGGGGAGAGGTGGAAATAATTAAATCTGTCTGAAAGTCATACACAAACCTGAAAGCATACAGATCCTCACAGTAAACCAGAACACAAGCCTGAGATTTAAGTTTGTACTCAAGAGGAAAGATATGTGTAATGTTAATCAGCATGCAGCAAATTATCTGGAAACTGAGCAGTTAGAGCAGCAGGTATTGATGACGTCACACAGGGCTTTACAGCTAGGAAACTAGGAGGGCTGAGCAGGTGGATGCAGCTCAAGGTCTCTCCTCAGGGTGAAGTCAAGGTGTCAGGGACCCTGCAGTGGCTGATGCCCTGGCCAGGCTCACTTGTGTGGCTGTTGGCAACAGAGCTGGTTTTCCTGCTAGTTCCTCCCCACACAAGGCTTGTCACAAGGCTGCTTGAGTATCCTCACAACATGGCAGCTGGCTTCCTCAAGAAAGCACAATCCAAGAGAGCATGAGGAGGAAACCCCATGCCTCTCATGACCCAGTTCCAGAAATCTCTGGCTGTCACTTCTACCATTTTATATTAGTGAGAAGTGAGACACGAAATTCAGCTTGGCTCAAAGGGATGAGAATTAGGAATCACACTCTAGAGGGAATGTCAGAGACTGTGGGCATCTTTAACCTCATTGCTGCCATGATACTTAACCCTGTAGAAGCCTCATAGGTGTCACGGTTTTGAACTTCATATGAAAAGTGAACCAAATCTTGTAAAGCTGAAGGGGGACCCATGCTGTTCTCTCTCTGTCTCCACAAATCCTAGGGGAGTCCAGACTCCTGAGCCCATTCTACAGAGAAGCACCGGCAGAGATACAAGGCAGGCAGGACAGAAGGGAGGAGTGTGTGGGCAGGGTGTCCCCACTTTTAACATTCTGCGCCATCCAGAATTGTGTCAGGGGCAGAGGGAGATTAACTGGCAAATTCAGTTTCCTGTCTTAATCTGAAAGGATTTGGAGGGGAACAGTCACAAAGGCTGCCTTTACGTCTTTGAAAGGAAGCACATAAGCCTGTGTTTGTAAAGACTGATGTGATTTTATAGCAGGCTTTCCTGACCTTTGGGAGGGACAAAACAGAGAGGAGCACACAGCAAAGTGAATTTGTCTGGCTGGCTTTATCTAGTAGATCATTTTCCTTCCATTTAAACCTGAATATAACACCCTTTCCCAGTGTCTGTTTAGCAAATGCCTGGTTGGGAAGCCCTATATTAAAATTCGAGAATGTACCCTGCTTTCTCTTATTTTCTGTACGGTGCTTTACAGCTGCTAAAAATTAACTCGTTTAATGCAAAACAAGACCTTGAACGGTCAGTCATTAAAGCTGGTTTGATTAATAGTTATCTTTTAGGAAGAGGCTTTTTCCCTATGTAAGAGGTCACAGTACAGACTTAAAGTACAGACTATCAATAAAATGCATGAAGCGAAAAAAAAGTTCCCTCTCTTGTTTTGTACGCCTTTGTGCCTCAGTCTCTGCTTGTTAGCCATAGGTGTTATCAAATGACACACAGAGGGCTTTTGCTTCGCTCTTCTCAGCACTAAGGATCCATTAAACAGCATCGATGTTTGCAGGCATCAAACAATCAATTGCTTCTTTCCCGGAAACGGGGACAGAATGATCACACATCACGCTCTGCTTTCAAGGCTGTGGCTGGCAAGCTTGCACACACACGGTAAAAATACTTTCCAATTGATACACAGCTATTATTAGAGCTGGTGTTTACTGAAATGGTTTGTGTCACCATATAGCATGTGCTGTACTGCGTCAGAGAGGGAATGTTCAGCTTCACAATTTCTTTCCTTGATGCTGCTAAGCCTCTCTGCTTTCCAGCTACAATTTCCTGTCACTGTTTCTTTCTTTTAGAAAAAGTAGCCCACTCCTTTTATAAAGTTAAAGTTTTCATTTAAAGCAAATGATTTCAGTTTAAAACCAAGTCCTAAATTTGGAATTCTTTATATGTTTAAAAAAGATCTGGCATAAGAGATTCATTCACAGGTTTTCCAAAGACTTTTGAGCACTTAGTGTAACAAGGTGTTGAATTAGATGCAGCTGGCCAGAGGAATTTTTTTTTCAAGCAATGATTCCTGTATAAGATTCTGTCATAATTTTAATGATGAACAAAAGGATAACTCACAAAATTAGGAAGGTGATGCTCCTTTATCGGGCTTCCTCTCTGCCTTCCAACTTGTACATTTAATGCCATTTAAAATGGAGTTAGGAGGGAGATTGTCATGTTGGAAAATCATTGTGTGTCCCAGACATGGAATTGCATTTATGGTCATAGGGACTCACCCTGTAAAAGTAATGCCAGCTCTGAAGCACATTAAAAGAAAAACAGAAAAACACAGACACACAGGGACTGTGTCTACATCCCTTAGTGAATCGTGGAGTCCAGACAAACCCACAGGGGAGGGCAAGGAAAGGGGTACAGCCCAGGGACAGGAGGCCATCTGAAGACAGCTGGCTCCAAACACCACCATGCATGGTGTCTGCACGCTTAGAGTGTTGTTAGAGACTTTACGCGTGCCATGACTCAATTTTAGAGGAATTAGGGCATTTGGGGCCCAAAGACAAAAACGTTATTCCCCAAGTATCAAGTAGGTATTTATGAGAAATCTCAACTACTCCAGGAATTAGTGGGGTAGGTCACTGCAGTAGGAACAATAACAATCTCTTGGAAGTTAATAGAATCTTCCTTCCCTACCTTCCCCATCAAGTTTCAAGCCTTTAAAAAAATGTTTATTATAAATCTTCTACAGATTCCTTAGAGAACATTTGCAAAATACATAAAAACGTAAATGAAAAGATCAACTGCAATGACTTTACCTAGGAACAGCCTTGGTGTTCATCTTGGCTTATTTCTCCCCAGTAATTTTGTAAGCATATTGCCATGGAGCTAGGACAACCGCAGATGGGAACTCCTGCATCCTGCTTTTCAAAATTTAAGGCAGTGACATTTTATTATAATTAAAAAGTGAATGCAAGAGCATTGTAGAAAATACTAAGAAAAACAAAACCCACAAAAACAGTGAAGAAATTTTAAAATCCTAGAAGTTTTGTCACTCCCACAAGCACAGTTCAGGGTTCAGTGACTTCCTGTGTCTGGCATTTCCCCCCCCAGTTCTTACCAAACCTGTGGACTTCCTTGAGAGAACTGGGGCCATTTCTTGAATGTCCAATTACCATTTAACCAAGATTTAAGTTAAAGACCCTGGAAAAGTCAAGTAGTTTAATAAAAATTAAGTAGGCTTCTTTTCCCAGCTGACATTTCCTGTGATCCTCGGGGAGGAGGGGAAGTGGAGCACTGTCTGGGAACCGGGGCGCTTCCTGGCCGCAGCCCCTCTGCTCCCCGGCCCTGCAAGCCTTGTGTCCCTGTCCCTGCTTTTAGGGAAGGGTGGGGCTGAGGGACAGACGTCCAGGGCAGCAGTGCAGCAGTGAACCCTCCAGGGCTGAGCTGCAGCTGGAGATGCAGTGAGACAGTGTCAAGCATCAACTCTGACTCAAAATGCCTCTGCTGCCAAAAGGTCTATTTAGCTCATGAAGTTTAAACTGGACAAAATCACCCTGCCCAGTGGCCCCTGTTTTCTTCCCAGGAGATCTCTTCATTGTTATAAACCAGGATCACACAGATTATTGCCAGGAGGGATTAAATGCGAAGGTCTCATAAAAACAAAAAATAAAAGCCAGCCCATTATTTGACTCTTGTGTTTCACTGAAATGCAGTTTCTTTAAGCTGGTTTCCAGAGGGCGCTGTGCTGTGGAGCTGGGCTGCTGCGTATCATGTGTGATCTGGGCCGGGCTTCCTGTCTGAGCTCCGTTTCTCCCATCTGTGGAACTGAGCTCGTTATGCTTTCTCTGCTGGGCAGAGGGAGGCTCAAGGCAGCTGACAATGGGATGGGCCTTGTAGTGGCAGAGGAATCAGTGTTTGTTAGCTCGGGTCTGAAGGTCACAGACCCTTTCTCGAGGGGCCTGGGTGGGTGCATCAGACTTCGTTCACAAGGGTCAGCTTGAACACGGAGGAGAACAATATCCTTTTTGTTTGTTACAGGCCTGCAGAGTTGGAAATGGTGGGAAAAATATTTGAGATAGGAAAGATGTTTAGCTATTATATTTAATGAAAAATATTACAAATTTATTCTTGTAAAAAGTCAAACAAAAGTACGAAGGTGCTCCATGCTCATCATGCCGCAGCCACGGAACCCCCTCTACTTATCACCTGGACACAAACACCACACTTACATCTGCCTTTGCTCAGGAGGGCCACAATGTCCCCGCGCTAGGGCACCACGGAGCCGTGGCACGGCCCTGTGAGCAGCTGCGAGAGCTCTCTGTGCACAGACGGGCCACAGTGCAACCAATGACCATTCTTCACAGAGGGAGAGGCGTTAATGCCTGTTCCTCACATACAACCAGAGGAGCTGTGAACAAAGGTGACCGTAGCCCCTGCGCAGACTCAGCAACTCTGTCTGTGAAATGGGCAGAGGAAGGTCACCCCTTATGGGAGCAGCGAGTGAGTCGCTATACATCGGTGCCTCCTACAAGCTGTACAGCGAGACGGGGAAGATGAGTGCTTAGGCAGAAGCAGGTCCTCTTTAACTGCTAACTGTTAGTGCTGACTTATGAGAGATTCATCGTGGTTTGTCTGAGACCAGCGACGCCTGCCTGGATACTCCAATGTTAATTCCACACTGACACACACCGGTCTCTGCTCCCGGTTCTCAGCATGCTCCAGTGTTCAAGGAGGCAGAACCCACCCCACCAGAGGGCTCTTTAACCAGGCAAGACGGTGACAGGCTATCTTCCTGTCTGCTCAGGAAGGTAAAAGCAAAATGAAGCCGGGGTCTCTTGCAGTGCCTTTGGAGCGGTGGGCTGGCCAGGCCTGGATTACCCAGTGAGTGGTTAGTGCCAGCGGGAGGCGTACGGCTAAGAGGCTAAGGAGGCGGCACCGCGGTCAGCAGCCAGATCGTGAGGCTGCGCTTGTGGCTCTTGCCTGCTCGCACACACTCTCTGCTGCACACGCGCAACTCCCTTCTGATTAGGACGGCTTATTCTGTCCCCTTGACAGCAAGACAGGCTCCACTTGCCCTCCAGAAAGGCCTGCAGCCCAGCTCGGTCACCACCCCCTTTACAGATGACACCAGCCATTTCCACACCAGTTTCCTCCACCTTTCTTCCTGGCTTTGGTGTGAAAAAAGTACCAAGCCACAACCTCAAGGCTTTTGATTTTTGTTTTTTTTTTTTTGAGGGGGGTGGTTTCCAGTACCAGGAATCGAACTCACGACCTCGCACTTGCCAGGCAGGCACTGTGCCACTGAGCTAAATCCCCAGCCCAAGACTGCTGATTTTTAAAGGAGGAGAAGTGGGGTGGCTCTGGTTTCCCGAGTTACTGAGAAAGACATCCAGCAGGCCGGTAAGTCCCAGAATCCCAGGAAAGTCTACTGGCTGAGACAGAGGCAGCGGTGAGGGGACCTCAGAGCACCACCTCTGGGGCCAGAGCCCCAAATGCAGGCCCAAGCCAAGGTCAGGGAGAGAGCTGTGGAGCTGGGCAGAGGACTTGGTCCTCAGACTGACTGCCGGCCACGGGCTCGGTTGTCGTCTTGGTTCATTACATCATATTTTACCTTCTTTGACTGTATCCTGGGTAAGGAGTCTTCTTTAATAATTTACTGGCTTTTAATCTCATACTGTGGGTCATCAAAACTGCCCAGGTGAATGTCTCAATGTGGAGCCTCCTTCGTCTTCCAGTCTCAGTGACCAGTGAGATTTTGCTCTTTCTTACAATGCCGACAGCTGGGAAGCACCCTGGAAAGACACCTGGACTTCCCGCTGTGTGAGGCTCCCAGCTTGCTCCCATTTGTCAGAGACCTCATTCACGGCCTGGAGCACCCCGCTCATGGCCCGATGGGCTTCTGCTGCCTGCGAGATTACCTAAGAACCCAGACAAATTTCCCCGGGTCGGGGGCCTATGCTCTTATCACACATTTCAAGACGCCTCTCTGCTGTAACTCTCAGGTGTGGTATTGTTTTCCTGCCTTCTCGGAACAGGCTCGAGCCCACTGTTCTGGTCCTAGGGATGAAGAAGACGGAGCATCCTGTCAACTTCAGGGCCATTCCCGGGGAGAGCGCCCCGTGCCAGTTTCGGTTGGCATTGTCCCCAACATGTTTGTAGAATTCTGCCCCGAACAATCTGTGATGCCCACACTGTAAGGCAAAAACCCACACACAGAGTGACTAACAGTGACAGATGCGGAACAGCTAGCAACGACAGCAAACACAGAAATAAAACGGCCTGCGTCAGGTCACACGTCAATCATAAGAACTCTTCACACCAGCAGTCGGAGACTACAGGCTGGATATTTAAGAACTGAGAAAGAAAGTGTCCTTTCACAATTTAGATGAGGTGAGAAGGCAGCGCGGTGGGTGGGTGTGAGTGAGAAAGAAATTGGGGGTCAGACCTGGTGTTCAAGTACTGCTCCTGCTTCTGTGAGGTGTGTGGCTGTCGGGAGCCACTGAGCTGGTTTCCAAGACTTGTCCCCCGTGTGTGGGTGGGGGAGACCAGCACCTGCGCTGTATCGAGCCCGGCTGGAACCTGGAAGTCACTTCACAGTGCGTCGGGGTCTCCCTTTCTGCAAGGACAGCTGCGGTGGGAGGGGTGCGGGTGGGTGAGCGCTGCGACCTTGGAGCTGAGTGCTTGGTCTGGCCGTCCCCATCCCCCCCTGTGTCCTGGGAGGCCAGCTCTGCAGCCTCCCCAGAAGGGCACTGGGTGATTTGGGGTGCCCTGGGTTCCCCGGCTGGCCCTGAGAGCCTCCATCCTCACTGTCTCCAGGGAAGAGTGTGTGTGTCCTGTGATGGGGCCGCAGGCTGGTTTTGGGGAGGATGGCAGGTGGATGAAGACACACTCAAGGATCTGAGAGTCTCCGGGACTTTGCTGCAGCCTGGAGAGGAAAATAAAAACTGAGACGGTCTCCCTCCAGCCGTGACTTGCACCCAGTTCCAACTGCTTTTGGGCTTCGCGGGGAGTAGAGAAGACAGCAGAAGGAAAAGGCAAAATCAGAGGAAATAAGACAAAAAGCAGAAACACGTGCACCTCCTGACTTGGCAAAGCAAGGCGGGGGCACCCCTCCTCCCAGGTCACTGCCCACATGTGGTTCCCAGAGCCCGCCCAGGGCTGGCAGGGGTAGGGCTACAAGCACACAGACACAGAACCTACCAGTGTCTTCGCCTCTGGAGCCAGCGCCATCCCGAGGAGGCCAGGGAACCTGGGCCAGAGTCAAAGCCCTGGGTGTGAGGCCCCGGGAAAAGCACCAGTGTGAGGGTTTTGCCTCGGTGCTGCGATGCTCCTCTGACACCAGAACCCACGGCACTCAGCGAGGACTACTGCGCTGGGCTTTGGTCCCGGTGGAGGTGGGTGCGGAGTAAGGAGGAGGTTTTCTGAGGACTCAGGCTCCCAGCCAGGCTACCCTGGAAGCGAGACGGAGGACAGAGACCAGGGCTGCCCGCTCCCAGAGCCTTGAGTCCTCGCTGCCTCTCTGCACTGGAGCTGCACAGGAGCTGCCCTGAGGGTTCTCTCGTGCACACCTACCGTCCCCAAACAAGCCGGGCATCAAGAATCACAAGCAGATTCCCCAGCCACGCCCTGGTAAGCCCCTCCCCTACCAAACCTGAATCGCTGGGTCTGGAAGCCAGGAAGTTTTTGAAAAATTATCATAATGTTAAAGTATCAGACATCCAAGAACACCAGTGGCTCTAATTTCCAGTTCCAAAACACATAATATTTTTCATTTTCCAAGTTAACTTCTGAACCCTGCCTATGGTCATTTAAATTTATTTGCTTTTGTGCTGGGGGTTGAACCCAAAGCCTTCACACTGAGCTACATCCCCAACCCCTTCTTATTTTTTGTTTTGAGGCAGAATCTCAGTTCCTAAGTTGCCCAGGCTGGGCTTGAGTTTGTGATCCTCCTGCTTCAGCCTCCCAGACTGGGATTACAGGCATGTACCACCACAGCTACCAATCATATTTTTACTAATAGCATAGAAATCAATACTCTACAATTTTCATCAACATCTGATATTTTTCTATCTCATTCAAGTTTCTTGCCTCACCTCCCTACTCCCGTCCCAGACAGCCAGTGTTAAAATGTGTCTTCTTCCATATATTCTCCATGCTTTCTATGTAATTTTCCAATACATTTTTGGTCTTGGTTGTTTTGTTCACTTATGTCTTTATTAATTCTTGGTACTGGGAATTGAACTCAGGACCTTACATTTGCCAGGCAGGTGTTGTGCCGCTGAGCTATATGCCTGGCCTGGCCTTGATTGTTTTATAAAATGTACTTTCTTTTTTTGTTGTTTTTTCTGGTACCGGGAATCGAACTCATGACCTTGTGCTTGCCAGGTGGGCGCTGTGCTGTTGAGCTAAATCCCCAGCCCCCTATA
The DNA here is from genome assembly GCF_000276665.1 of Chinchilla lanigera. Lineage (NCBI taxonomy): Eukaryota > Metazoa > Chordata > Mammalia > Rodentia > Chinchillidae > Chinchilla > Chinchilla lanigera. The sequence continues at coordinate 1,830,476 of NW_004955517.1, read as the reverse complement.
ACATGTACTTTCATATATTTCTTTTTTTACTGAATAAAAAAAAATACCTCATGGAAATCTCTCCAGGTTTCTAAGTATAGACAAAACCCATCGGTCCCTAACATTTTATGGTGTGTAAGTCAGGGTTCTCCAGAAAAACAGAAGTGACAGATTCAAGCAGATGGGGTGGGGGCGGGACCAAAGGATCCGGCTCCCTAGGCTGCGGGCTTGGTGGGCATATACTCTGCACACAGACTGCAGGCTGGGGACCAGGAAGAGTACGGCGGCAGCCAAAGGCAGCTGCTCCAGAACTCTTTCCTAACCTGAAAGGTTCACCTTGTTCTCTGCCTGCACAGCCAGCGAAAGCAGGCCCATTCACACTATGAAAGCTAACACGTTGCACTCAGATTCTCCCAATTCAAATGTTAATCTCACCCAAGAAAATCAGCTGCAATAGTGCTTGACCAAACGCTTGGGCTTGCGGCCCAACTGAGCTGGCACGTGAAATTAACTGTCGTACGTGGTACCGGCGTACCAAATTCATCATCTCCGGATACGTTTGTCTGTTGATGGGCTTTTAGGGTTTTTTCCCTGCATTCCTCTTGCTTCTATAAATAACGATCATCTACCACCAGCCTTTCATTTCCACGGCATAGACTCCCAGAGGCGGAAGACCAGAGGTTCTCGGGCACAGCTGCTTGTAGTATCGGCAGATGTTGTAGGAGCTCCCCCGAGCAGCTTGCGTTCTTCCGAGGTGAGTCCGGCACAGCCCACCGGCTCTCGCTGGTGGACGGGAGCAATGAAACTGTTCTCAGGTCAACATGGAAATGTTTGCACGAAGCCTTCCCCAGGGCTGACGACCTTGCCTGCTCAGGGCTGAAGAGGACGTGGGTAACAGCTGACAACAGACAGAACTTCACGGCACCCACAGGCAGGCCCGCCACACAGCTGAAGAGGCTTGGTACCCCTGATCAACTCTGCAAGGAGGGCTGAGCCCTTGAACCCCGCGGCTCGTGGCCTTTGTGACTCGGGGATAACACTGTGAACATGTTACTTTATGTGACATCTCCCCCGCTTCCGCTCTCTTCTTTCCTCAGACGGGGCATTTCAGAGCTGCATGTGCCAAGGAGGAAGTAGGTGTGGCTGGGGAGAATCCATGTCCCTCACGGCAACTTAGAAGGCTTCCAAAGTGCCGAGGAGAATCAGGTCTGCAGAAAGAGGCAGAGGGGCAGGACACAGCGGGGAGACCAGCAGAGGCGCAGTGTACCTCCCGGGTTCGCAGCAGAGGGGGAAGGCGCTGCGGATCCTGGGGCCACGGAGACCCCCGCACTGCCCGCCAAGGAGGCAGGACAAGGGCACTCAGGCTCGCTGCTCCCTGAAGAGCCCACAGCCAGGGCTGGCATCCTGCACCCAGCTTCTCGCAGCCCAGGACCTCAGCAGTGTGGGGCCTGGGTCATCCCACAGCAGGGCAGGAGGCCAGGAGGAGCAACGCAGTGGGAAGCAGGCTCTCCCGGCTGTGCTGATGCTGGGGCTGAACACTCCTTTGTTGTGGCGAAGAGCCCTGTGCGTCCACTGCAGGGCACCCAGCAGTATCCCCGGTCTCTGCCTGCAAGATGCCAGGAGCACCCTTTCCCAGGCTGTGACCCAGAAATGGCTCCAGGCCGCGCCAATCGGCGGCACCTGACTGGAGCCGCTGCTGTAAGGCAAGGGAAGAAAGGCCGCCTTTCTCGGGTCTGCAGACAGACTCTTAGGAGCTCTGAGCACGGACACCGGTTTTACTAATTGTGCCCGGTAGGCCGGGGCACACGTGCTTCTCCCAGACTTGCCTCCCTGCCGCTTTTCCTTGGGCTGATTATTAACCACCAGCGCTCACTCTCCATGAGTGTCAACAAGGGACAGCGTCCAGATTGAGGGACTGTGTCTTAATTATACCTGCGGCGGCCGGCAAGGTGTGCGAGGCCCCAGCCCTCCCCGACCTCCCCAAGCTGGGGCCCGCCTCCATCTGCCCCAGCCGCCCCGGGCGCCGGCTCTGGAAACTCTGGCTGCCCTTCACCACCTCTGAACTCGACACTAATAAGCCCGATTTGGCCTGCGCCTCACAGCGCGGCAGCCGAAGCTGGCTGCCCGCAAGGGAAGGAGCTGGTGCCAGCCGGCGGTCTTCTCCAGCAAGCAGGGCATGGGCGTTCTCTCCGCCTCCTCCCTTCCCACAGAGATGCTTCTTGGAGATAATCCACCTGGTTATCCGCAGACAGGAACGGAACTCAGAGGCAGCGGCCTGCCAGATGGCCCGCTGACGCCGGCAGCCCTAGGCCCATTCCCGAGCCAAGTCTCTCCCGGTGAAGGGCAGAGCGGCGGGAGTGTGCGGGTGGGGAAGGCCGAGCCTGGCTTTTCTGCAGAGGAGAGAAGGCGGGGAGAGGCCGGCATCAAGGGCACCGTCCTTGCCAAATGTGCGGGTGTGGCTGAGGACAGTTTGAGAAAACTTCCTGAAGGGTGGACAGATGCTGGAGCGGGTGCTGGGCCTCCAGTGGGTCCTTCCCTGGAGATCAAAGCTGCGTGGGTGGTCCCAGCATGGCCTGCCTCAGCCTTTTGGCAGGAGGGAGGGTGCACCGGGGCCCAGGCCGCGGCCCACGGCTGAGGAGAGGTGAGGCGAGCTGCAGGTCGGTGACCCGCTGCAGAGAGACTCGGACCGCTGGCCAGCACCCAGCGCAGAGGGACCCGCCGGGACGCGGCCTCGGGGAAGGGCGGAGCTGCGCAGTCAGGGTGACCGCAGCGACGTGTGGGCTGAAGGGGTGGGACGGAGGAAGAGCAGGTCCGACGACGGCGGAGTAACCCCGCGTGGTCACACCGACTTTTGAGTTCACAGCACAGCCCTTCTTATTGCCCGTGAATGCCTAAACTACACCGGGTTTTCCTCTCTGGTCTTGCCGACCAGGTTCCTGGAAACGCCCCGCGCTCGGTCTTCGGCCTGGCCCTGCCACTCGGGACGCAGCCAAGTCTTCACCTCCCGGAGCTTCGGTCCTTGCACGCACAGTACTCATCCGCGGAGGCCCGGCCCGGCGGGGCTGCGAGAGAGAAGGAACTGTGTGCAAAGCTCCCGAGCCGCAGACCGCGCACTGGGCATAGCACCTCCCGCTTTCCGCGTGAAGACTTAAAGCGCATCTCCAGGCACCATAGTGTGAAGCTGCCCGCGGCTCCCCGGGGTTTGGCAGAGAGCACCCTGCCTCTGCCTCTCCGCCTCGCTGCGCTGCGCTCTCCCGGCTCTGCTTTCTGCGAGCCCTCCTGGCTTTGTCTCCCGCCTGAGCTCCAGGGGAAAGGGAAGCTCCGTTATTCATGCCTTTGTGCTTTTGGATGCAGTCAACACGCACTTCCCAGGTCCAGGTCGCAGAGACCCGGAACACGGGTCCCGGTTCAGGAGAGCACAGGGCAGCGGCAGGCAGGCCGGGCAGTGAGCAGCTGGCTGGGAACCCGAGGACACGGGCGACTTCTGCCTGCACCCAGCTGTCTTGCTCGAGCGCAGCAGGGCCGCCGGGTTCGTGGAGCTTCAGGAGAATCCCGTCCTCCAAACATCCCCAGGAGTGTTTTAATGTGAACTCTGATGTAAATCTTGACAAGGAACTAGAAAAATGTAAAAGCAACTGCTGTCCAAACAAAATATGTCACTGAGCTAGATGTGGCTACCAGCTACCATTTTCAACCTCTGGTGTCATCTTTCACATAGGTTGAAGAAAAAACAAACTACATAAATATACAAAAGTAACCACAAATACTAATATCTGCCTTAACATTACTTTACTTGATCAAATCATTCTGCCCTTCAAAGTGTGATATTACCGTCTCCCCTTTGGAGAAGCCTCCCTGGACATGCCCTCCACCTACTGCTGCCCCATCATTCTATCCCCTGTGCCACCTCCTGGGTCCAAGTCATCATCACATGCTGATTATAGCATGATCCAAGATGGCTGCAGAAGCTCCAGCTATCACATCTGCACTCCAGGGAGGAGATGAGCTATAAAAAGTCCTTCTACCAAATGACAGTCCTCAAAGACTTTCAGAGGACTCATCAAACTTCACTTTACTTGCATTGCATTGTCCAGTCTTAGCTGCAGCAGAGGGAGATGTACTTACATCAACTGGAACAAACTCCAGGATCTACTGCAGCAGGGGAATGGTTGTTCGGTGCGCAAACAGCACTCTCTTCCCGGCCTGCTGATGTGTCTCCGTGCCCCTCTAACAGTTCATCACACCAACAACGCGCCCTCAGTCCCTTCTCCAAGCAACTGTTGTCTCTGTGTAGGATGGCTCCCTGCTTCCAGGAATATCACTAAGCATCGTGAGCGGGGCCTGCTGTCCCGAAGGACGAGGAGGCAGCTGTGGAAGGCGAGCGCTGTCTCCCCGCCCCCCTCACCCGCACTGGTGATCTTTCAGTGGTTTCTGACAGAGGCCTTTGCTCTGCAGAGCCCCTCCTGCTTGTCTCAGGCCCTGGTCTCACTCCTGCCCTTCCTGGGCCTGCAGCACCGCGGGCCATCCCTCCAGAGCTCCAGCTCCAGGTGCATCTGCCTTGGCAGGGACAGAGGCTCCCTGTGGAGGCGGCCGCACCACCCTGGCCGGGGTGAATGCGTTTGCTTGGCCGACAGGATTTAAACAGGGAAAGGGTGTGTGAGACTCACATACACCCTTCTCTCTAAATCCAGCACAAAGAACTGTGAATGTCGGGTTAGATCAGCTCTGGCCCACCTAGCCTCTTTATCAGTGCCCCAAGAACACCTCTCCTGCTGGGCATGGGGGCACAAGCCCGGGACCCTAGCACTCTGGGAGGTTGAGGCAGGAGGATCACAAGTTTGAGTCCAGCCTGGACAACTTAGGGACACCCTGTCTCAAAATGAAAAATAAAAAAGGGGCTCATAATGTGACTCAGTGCAAAGCCTCTGGTTCAGTCCCCTTTATTGAAAAAAATCCCTCC
>NW_004955517.1:1801841-1825307 GCF_000276665.1 Chinchilla lanigera | reverse complement strand
AGTGTCCCCAGCTCCGCTGTCCTGGGCCAGGCGATGTGTGCAGAGTGCTGCTCCCCGTCTCCAGTAGAATTAATTACAGTAATCAAACAGTAGCTCAGCATTCCCTGGGGTAGGTGGAGAGGGCAGCCATGTGTTTACATGTTGGGAAGTTAGCACCTACCCTAAAAAACAAAAACAAATAAGCACGATTTCACAGAAATGTTTTCCTTTAGGCCTCTGCCTGCAAAGCGAAAAAGAAAACGAAACAAAGCAAAAGCAACAAAACTTCAAACCAAATTAAACAGAAACCCTAACCCCACGAAGCGCAGCCTCCGCAAGAGCGGTGTCCCGGGCGCGGGGCCTCGGCGGCAGCGCGGGGAAGACAGACAGCGGGAGCCCAGGCTTCGCCTCCAGGTGCGCGGGAGCGGAGGGAAGGGAGGCCGCAGCCGGGCCGCTTCTGCAGGCTTGCGCAGCCCACCCGGTTCTCTCCGAGTCAGAGCCAGACCCTGCAGTGCGGAGGAGCTCCGGGTCAGGGGCCCAGCGGCCTGGACCAGGCCGATGTCCACGCGGGACGGCCCGTGAGCTCGGCCCCAGCCGTCCCTCCTCGCCGGGGACCGCAGGAGGCAGCAACGCAGAGCCTCATTCCGGGCTCGTCAGGTGCAGTCCAGACGCCAGCCGCTGAGAAGCCCTGCTCTACCCCGCACCGCTACCCGCTCCAGTGCTGTCGGCAAAGTGCACAAGGAGCGCTGTGCGTTGGCGGTGTTGCCTGACCCTGCAGAGCGTCCCTGTGTGTGCTGTAAGTCCTCGAGGCGAGGGAGCGGGACGGTGTGGGCCCCTTCCCCAGCCCCGGCGCAGAGCTCTTGCCCAGTGGCTTCTGCCCAGGGCCTGGGTGAGCCTCTCCGGCCTGGGTCACTTCTGCCTTGCTCTTGCGGACTGAGGGCTCCGAACATTAGCGCGTGTGACCTAGGGCGTGTGGAAGGGAGCCACAGTGCTGCCTGCGGCAGTTAGGCGGAGCTTAGGTTTTCGACAAAGCTCCCACTCTGCTATGGTTCCGCCCGGGCCCCGAGGTCTGGGTGTTACAGGCCCCGTCCCCAGCCCGCCGTGCCCTGGAAAGGAGGCAGGACCTCCGAGGGGGGCCCAGGGGAAGTCAGGTGACTGGGCATGTTCTTGAAGGGATGTGGGGGCCCGGGCACTTCCTGTCCCTGCCTTTGCTTCTGGGCTACTGTGAGGTGAGTAGGCCTCCGCCGCCACGTGCTTCTGCCACTGCAGGCCAAAGCGACAGGGCCAGCTGACCTTGGATTGAAGCGCCTGACACCATGGCTCGAAGGAAACCCTTCCTGTGTAGACGGTGCTCTTTCAGGCGCCTTGTCACGGTGACAGAAAACTGACCAACACAAACTGCCGTTGGTGGAGGGGTTTTCTCAGCAGGAGGCCCGGGAGAACATCAGCAGTGCAGGTAGCCAGGAGCTTCCGAGCACTGCAGCGTGGCGGGGCACACGGATAGGCACCCAGGAACTGACAGCGCTGTCACCGGGGAAGCTTGAGGAGCCATGCAAGCTCCGAGGGGCCCCAGATTCAGGCTGGGATGGAGACGGTCCCCCAAGGCTCTGGGAGGAAGACACGAGGGTGAACAGGCCAGGAGAAGTAGAGACAAGGGGACAGAACACGTAAGGCATGGGCAAGTGCCACACAGCCCCGACGGTGACCGTGAGTGTCATAGGTGCGGGTCGGAGGGTAAGTAACTGAACTGTAAGTTGGAACGCGCTTGTTGAGAAAGCAGCAGGGGCATAGAGGTGTCCAGGGACCAGACTGTCATCTGAGGAATTAGGACACAGGTTTTTGCCCGAGGTGACCGTTCAGGCTGTGTCCATAGTGCGAAAGCTGCACCCGGCCCCAGACCCGGAGCTGGAGCTCAGGACCCTGCGTTTGTATAAAAGCTCCCTAATTAGGCATGGGTCAATAAAAGTTATAATGAGGTACATTTCACCACCACTAGGTGTGCAAAGCCACGGGGCTGGTTATTGTTTTAAAAAATAGGAAACATCTGATGTTGGTGAGGATTTGGAGAACCTGGAACTTTTGTGCCCTGCGGATAGGAATGTAAAGTGGTTCAGTTGCTCGGCTTATACATGGGCCGCCCATCTGGCCCAGTGATTGTACATTTAGGCAGATGCTCAGAGGTCTGAAGCAGGGATTCAGATGAAAATCTGAAGCACATACAGACGCATGAATGTGGAAGCCGTCCAGGTGTCTACTGATGAATGGATAAAAAGACATGGCATCTACACGCATGAAATACACTCAGCCTTGAAAAGCAAGGCTATTTTGATATTTACCGTAACATCAGTGAAGCCTGAAGACCTTATGCTAAATGAAGTGTGAGCACACGAAGGATGGCCATGTGCGAGCCCTCCTACACAAGGTGTCTGGGACAGGCAGTGAGAGTAGATCGGCATTTGCAGGGGCTGGGGCAAAAGGGGACCAGGAGCTGTTGCTTAAGGTCAAAGGTTTTGAGATAAGTAGTGGTTGAACAGTGTTATGAACACCTTAACTGTGCCCTTAAAATGGACAAATGGTAAACTGTATGCTATCTTACCATGTTTCTTTAAAAGAAGGCTGAAATGTCCCTTCCTGACTTGGAAGTCTTCAGTCTAGAGGGGAGTTCGTAGAAACCCTGGGCTAGCTTCCCTGATGGCCATAGAGCTTCCAAAGGCTGAAATAACCAACGTGCATGTACGGCACCCGCTGCCCAGGGCTAAGGTCCTGGTGACGCTGGCATCACTGCCACCTAAGAAGCTCCCAAGTTGTGGTACAGATACGTGTCATTTAATCTAAACACACTGTAGGATGGGTCTTGCGATACGGCTACTTGTGAGCACGAACTCCTGCCTTTTTGATCTGCCTGAGCCAAGGAAGGGTCTCCCTCTGGCAAACAGTTACCCAGGTGTTTCAGCTCCTGTTGCCCACTTCCAGGTCACTTCAAGGTCACTCATCTCCTGAGGTCAAATCTGTGCAGCAGAAGCCAGCAACTCCATGCTTCACGTGCACCTTGAGTCTTCACACTTGCATCCAGCTCCGAAGGACGGGCAGGGAGAAGGGCAGACAGGTGAGTGCTTCCCTGGGTGCCCTAAACAGCAGAGTCTGAGACAAAAGCTGCTGTGCACCTGGAGGAACTCCAGGGAGGAAAAATAAGGGACAGGGGTCGGATACACAGAGAAGCAGCAACAGTCTATACACTTGGACCACCCACCATAAGAAAATCTGACATTCTCCAAAATATGAAGCTTTTGAGTACCACAGTGATGGCACAAGTGGAAAATTCCACAGCTCAGCTCATGTGATGGGTTACAGCCAAAACAAAATGTTACGTATGAAATTGCCTGCAGGCTGTATGTATGAGGAGTACATAAACGTGAATTTTTTTTAGCTTTCAAAAGTGAATTTGTATGTAGATGTGGGTTCCATAGCTAAGATATCCCATTATGTAGATGCAGATATTCCACACTATTAGAAAAAGAAACCCAAGTACAAAGCTTTTGATCTCAAGCATTTCAGAAAGAGGCTTGTACCAAGAGTTGTTACCTACGTGGACACCTGGGGGAGCAACAGGTAATCTGCAGGGCGTTTTGTGAAGCCTTATCACTGGGATGTCCATCGAGGATTTGAAAAGGGGAAGTGCGTACCTGTCAGTTTAGGGCCCTGTTGTTACGAATGTTCTGTCGGCATTAGCTCTCTGTAACTCACAGCTGGGGGAGCGCGTGTATGAGACGTCAGAGGAGACCCAGGAACACTGGGAAAACAGGCTGCGTCTGCACGGGGCTGTTGGGGGCCTACCGGACACTAGCTCAGTCCACACCCCTGTGCTCACTGGGGAGAGAGCAAGGGCGCTGGGAGGAGAGACAGTCTGCCCATACGAGGAGAGTTTCTGTTTATTTTACAGCTTTGGCCCCTGTAAACCACAGCAAACAAGAAAGTTATTCTTTTCATGACGTATTTCTCCCAGGGTGAATTCTGCCCCCGGATTTCCTGCTGGTTTCTAAGATTAGAGCACTCATTTTCCCACATGGTGGCACACTTCAGCTCGGTGGTTCGACTGGCACTCCCAATGCCGCCAGGAGACTTGTCAGAGGTTCCAGTTCTCAATCCCTCCCTGTCCCGAGTCACAACTCCAGGGCTGGGGCCGCAGTCTGGTTCACTGAGCCTTCTGGTGATACTGATGCCTTGAGTGTGCAGACTGCGGTCAGAATGCGGCGGAGGGACAGCTGTGTACCCCCAGCAGGGGTCAGAATCACTTGTGAGAAACTACAGTGTGAAATCCTGCATCAGTCTTCGGTTTCATGCCAGCAGACACCAGCAGTGTATGACCTTGGCAGCGCAGAGGATGAGAAATTACTCAGAGTCAAAGTTCAGTTTGTACTCCAAGAGGCCCAGAGGAAGTGTTCACCAAGACGCATCAGCTGGAGAAAACCTCAGGAAAACAGCAGAAGAAACCGCTGACCTTTTATTTGTAACCCAAGCACATAAGAACAAAGGTGCAGAAGGAAAACATTTGCATAGGAGTTTGGGTCAGCGCAAAGGGAGAGAACAGGAGGACAGATAACAAGCTTACCGGGGCATGGGGAGCACAAAGCTGGAGCAAACTCTCTAAGGGTAACTTTGTTGTGAATTCTGCTCATTGCCCTGCAGATGTGCTCTGATCTCTAACCACGCATTCCAGGAGCCCCAAGCCCTTACTCCCAGGTTCCCTGCATCTTTGCACTCATTTCAATCACACTTCCTACCGAAGTTTGCCCCAGCACCCACTGTGTGTGCCGCTGTCCGAGGCTGTCTTGTCAGAGCGTGGCTGCAAATACAGAAACTTATGCTGTCATAGCTCTGGAGTCCATAAGTCCCAAACATGGTGTCAGTCGGGCCACATTCCAGAGGTTGAATCCTTCTTGGTGGCTCCTGCATACCTTGGCTTGTGGTTCCAGAACTCCAACACCTGCTCCACCTTCACACAGCTCTCTCTTCAGTATGCCTTTGGGTCTGTCCCCTCTCTATTGCACCATCACTGGCTTTAGGGCAAGCCTTGAATTCAGGATGATCTTATCTGGAGATCCTTAACAGAATTACATCTACCAAGACCACAAGTCATATTCACAGGTACTGTGCTATTAGGGCTTGGGACATATGTTTTAGGGGGCTGCAAAAATCCAGCCTACTGCAATGTCTAACATGCTAGGATCAAACAGCTTCATGAAATTCATCAGCCTCCTTTACAGGAAAGCAGACAAAATCCACAACCATTTGGTCAGTTTTCCCCTCCACAGCCAACAAGCCAACAGAATCACAGTGTTACTGGGATGTCTACCCACCAGCTTAGTTACAGATGTTATTGTCCACACAGAGGCTCCAAAGTACGATTCCTTGTCTTTGCCTCAGTGAGCCCCTCTCTGTCCCCGGCCCCAAGTGTACTTACCAGTCACACCCACTGCACGTAGGAGATCCCCGTCCCGTGAAGCTGAGAACATCACCGCTGTCTCCAGCTCGCTGCCTCCAATGCCTGCTGCTCAGCCGCCAGGCATGGGCTTGCTGTGTGTGGAGCTGGCGTGCAGCTTAGCCCTGTAGCCTGCCTGCGGTGAAAAGGAGCAAGCTTCCTTGTCTGCCCTGTCACTGAGGCATGGCTACAGGCCTCTCAACTCCTGCAGAAGTCCAAGTGAGACCTAGGTTCCCCTATGGAGCCACTTCTTTGTCTCTGTGTGGCCCAGGGCCACCTGCTGTACAGTTCCAGTGGCAGCACCCACACGTGTTCTCTAAGAGAGGGGTCCTCACGGGCTGTGTGTGACACAGCCCTGACACGGTCTCGTCCATCTCGGTATCACTCATGCCTGCTGGCCGCCGCTCCCCCTAGGATGACTGGAGAGGAAGTTCTCCTTCCCCCAAGAGTGAGCTTGTGTCTGCCTCACCTGGCAGGGGCACTGTCTGGTCCTTTCAGGAGAAGCTCCACGTGGCCTCACCTTCAGGGGTACAGTTGAACCTCACTGCCCAGGCAGAACTCCCCAGATCTCTGACAGTCCAACGGGTCTCCTGGGACATGCTGCTCAAGCACACCTGTGCTATCCTTGCTGTAAGTACAAAACCCACAGATGTGTGTAGGCAACAGATCTTATAGTGTCGGAAACAAAAATAGGTACTTTAAAAATGATCCTGGGAATTGAACTCAGGGCCACTTCACCACTGAGCTACGACCCCAGCCCTTTTCATTTTGAGAGAAGCTCTCCCTAAGCTGCCCAGACTGGCCTGGAACTCATAATCTTCCTGCCTCAGCCTTCAGAGGAGCTAGGAGTGTGGGACAGCAAGCCTGTGCCACTGTGCCCAGCTAAATACAGTGTTTCTGAAAAGGAACGTGACGTCACTAACGAGTGTTATATTGATACTGCTTGTCAAATACCAATCAAAGGCGCCATCTGGAAGTGGTGCAAGTACACATCGTCCCCCGTGCTGACCACTTTCCGTCTAACCGGCCTCATGCAGGGCGTCACACGCAGGTCAGACCCCGGGCCCTTGTGCTTCGGCTCAGCGCTTTCCTAAGAGGGAGCTGTGAGAGGAGCCAGTGTGGTGCTTCCCTTGTCCTGTCTGCATCCAGCGAGCGGACCAGAAAGCCCTCCTCCTCCCTGTCACATCCCCTCCCTCCCCGGTGGAGCCAGGGCCGGGCCCGGCAGTTGGAGAGAAAGGCCACACTGGGAGTGGGGGCAGGAGAAGTAACAGGATCTGGCCGGCTCTGTCTCTGCCCTGGGCTCAGTCTTCAGGCCTTCATTTGCCTCCTCGCCTCTTAGCAAAAGAGGGCTTTTCTTCGGCTTTCCCACCAGGGGTCTCCTTTACCTGAGGCCCAGGGCGAGCAGCAAGGAGCCAGGGCACAGCACCAGCAAGGGTGGTGCCAAGATAGGCCAAGTGCACAGTCTCAGTCTGCGCCACAGCCCCCTTGAAAGTGACCCCGTGCCCGGAAGGCCGTGGCTAGTGAAAGAGGCATCCAGATGAGCACCGGAAAAACGTTCCCTCTTCGAGGTGGCTCCCGGTGGTTCCTCCCGGGATTCGTCTTCGGGACTCTTAGCATTCCCGCCTCTTCCGGTCAGTCTGTCCACTTTTCTTTCCCCGTGTCTGTCCAGTCATGTGAGCTTTATCCTAGCAACAAGCTTACCTCTAAGAAATACTAGGGAAGTGGAATTTCCATACAGCAAATCCTTACATAAAAATATTTCTGGTGGGCTTATTGTAACACACAAAATCTCTCTGCCAAATGTACACAATTCATGAAAAACCCCAGATCTCCGCAAATCTGTAATGTGCGCACACCCACGCGTGAGGGCAGTTGTACCATTACCTGCTGTACAGTGGGGCAGGCGGTGGGCACATCGCGCTGCCCTGGTGTTGCTGAGAGTGACCTCCAGCACACAGGTGGTACCTGCCATGCTGGCCTGCTTTGGCATGGTCCTTCACGGTGGAGGTGAGAGGTGCCAGGGACAGAAGGTTGACTGGTGATGTTCCTTTCTCATGTAGACTTAAACAAGCCAGTGAGAGAAGCACAAAGGCCAGTAGAAATAATAAAATAGAATTGGCCAGTGTGCACAGAATGTAAACGATTCACGACTGGTCCCCAAATAGGCGATGCTTACGGTTTCGACATTTCCTCGCTAGTGCACAGTACACCCATTGGAGGTCAGAGAACACACTCGGCCCAGTCCAGGGAAGGGCGTTCCTTCCGCGGCCTCCTCACTGCTGACGGGGACCTCCTGAGAGTGCGCAGGGAGATGCGTCCTGTTTTGATTCCACGTTTGGAGACACACTGCTCTTGGGAACTGGAGGAAGGTGCGTCCCCAGCCCTCCTCCCCGCCCCGCTCTCAGGTCCAGCTGACTCAGGTCTTTGGGAGACCCAGGCCCCTGGGGCTCGGCAGGGGACACCTGTGCTTGGGGAAGGAGCACACATGTCCCTTCCCTGGGGCACTGTCAACAGCCTGGCTGTGCTTTCCTGCCTCCTGATACAGGGACGGGCCAGCTTGGCTGAGGCCAGGAGGCCGCCTTCCGTGGCCTTGCTGGGTGGCAGGTGCTCATTCAGGGTGGGGCGGGGACCCCAAGGAGCAGAACTGCAGTCTGCAGGCAGAGCAGAGGGAGGCCCGGAGAGCCCTGCAGACTCTGCCCGGGGGTCCTCTGTCTTTCCAGCCTTCTCCGCGGCTTGTCCTTGACAGGGCATCTCACGGCCTCTGCTCTGCAGCTGTCAGCACACGAGGTTGGTGTGACCTGGTTTTTGTGCTCAGCTTTGGCCTCAGTCCTTTCGGAAAGGCTTCATTTTCAGGACTTTTTGCACAGCTTTGATTTTTTTTGTTGTTGTTCGTTTAACAACTGGAAAGAGGAGGCGCAGCGGGAGGACTGTTTGGATGGGATCCACCGTTAGGAGAACGAGTGCTCGTGGGTGAGGCTGGGTCTCCTCAAGACACCGGCCGAGCCCTGGAGACACCGAGAAGAAAGCCAGGGTGGCTGTTGGGACGTCCTCCCGCCAGCTCCTTGGGGATGCTCAGAGCGTCCTCGAGGCTGGAGAGGGAGACGCGGGGAGGTGCAGATGGCAGGGCTGAGCGCTGCGCGTGGGGCTGGCAGGTGGAGACCGCGCTTGGGGTCCCAGGCAAGGTGCTGGGGGGCAGGGGAGGAGGCGAGCTCTTGAGCCCTGTGACCTGTTCAGGCGGACGCAGGACTACTGGGAGCATTTGCCTGGACGCGCCTGACTCTTGTGAAACACTGTTCTGAGCTCCTGGCTGAAACATTCGGGCCCTAAGGACGAGCACAGCAGGCAACTGGCCCGGGAGCGGATGGAGAGAAGTGGACAGAAGGAAGCGGCTTTGCTTAGGGATGAGGGTGGCAAGGAAGGGGCTGGGGGCCTGTGCTCCGTCCACACCGGTGCTGCGGAGGTGGCGTCTCCAGGGGAAAGGAAGGCGGCAGGTCACAGGGAAGTGGGGCTGCATGAATGCATTGCTGAGGCCTTGGACCTCCGGCCAGGCCTTAACTTTTATACCATCCAACTTGAAAAGCTGGGACATTTTCTCATGTAGACCAAGCTCTGGCTTTAAAAAAAGACCCAAGAAAAGCAAAGCAGAGCTCTAGTAGGACAGGAAATGTGTCTGACTTATTATTTCATCTTCAACCTTACAGCGAGCTTAGTAAATAGCCGAGGGACGAGTCTGCTTCCAGTAAGCTCAGCTTAGCGATTTTCCTGCAGACCTCTGCTATCGTGTGAACGGGTGCGTGGGGAGTCCGGCCCTGGCTCTCAGGAGGGGCACTTAGGTGATTAACGGCTCCGTGCAGTCTTTGCATGGGCCACTTTAATGATTTCACTACTTCTTCTGTGCCTTGGCCTCAGCCAGCATTCACTGAGCACCTGCTGGCACAGGCATTGAGCTTAGCAGGTAGGAATGCAGCAGTGAGCCGCATAGCGCGCGCCTTCATGTGGCCCTCCCAGGCCGTGTTAGCCGAACCAGAGTGAGCGAGCAGCCCAGCCAGGAAACAAACCGCCCGTGTCCAGAGCACGGGCCGCGCTGACCTTCAGAACGTCTCTTGGTCGTTGGATGCCAACCTGACCGTGGGGGCGCACGTGGGCGTTTGCCTGGCAGGAAACATCTCAGCCATATGTACTCTTTACATGAAATTCCTCAATTATCATTCTGCAGAACTGAGAAACAACCTTGAAACAGCCTATAGATGAGAGTTAGAAAATAGATTTTTCAAATAAATGGGCCAATTTCTTTTCTGGGCTCTTTACCTGGGACTAATTTTGAAATGAAAGGAATACATTTAGAATACTTCCTCTTCTTTCTAGGTCAGGGAAATTTACTACCGACTTTGCATGTGCATAGTTCCTTGATTCCTTCTGCAGCTCAGCATTGCCATGCGTATTTTCAAGGGGCAGGATTTGTTTTTCCACCTTGGTTAAAAAAAAAGAAAACTCTAGATTGTAGAACAGGTAAATTGGTTTTCAGACCTATAAGCTGTATTTTTTGCTCTTTAAATGCTTGCCTATGCAAACCTTTTCCCCTGGACTCTTATTTATAGTAAATATTCAGCTGATTGTATCTGAAATGTTAGAATAACATTACTTGTTTTTGCTAGAACCATTTATTTGTTATTGGATAAAAAGTATTACTTTTTCTTCGTGTTTTTCTGCCACTGAGGTTTTTATTAAATGTTGTAGCATCCCACTTCTAATTCAAGGCAGATTCCTATTACCCGCTAACTGTGTCCTGATTTTGTCCTTGCTTGCTTAGACACATTTTCCAACAAACAATGGTGCTGTAATTAGCACTAAACGCATGAAGGAAGTATGCTGAAATATGATAATTTATTCCATTTGCTAATGTAAGTTTATTCCTCAGTAGCATTTTCCAAATCCATATGGATTTGATTATTCTTAAATCTTCACTTTCTGGTGATGGTGTTTTCATTATATTGTAAATCATCTGATTATAATTCAGTGGCATGGACTCTTGACTTTTTGCGCTATATCTATAGTTGATTCTACATGAAATATTGGTCGCTTCATTAACGGAGTCTGAGGGCGCTATTACTCCTTTAAATTGGAAAGAACTGTTGCCTAGCTAGAGTCTATTTAAAAATAAAGCCAATTTGGGGGAAGTTCAGTAATGCAAACCTTATCTCACACACAGCCACTAATAGGGAGTGAAATTCTGCCTTGCAGTAACTTACCATCCAGTGGGGAAAAGTGCCTGCCTTAGAAGCATGCTGGCACGGTTCCTTAAAGTGATTGGGTGGGGACCCAAACTCTCAGAGGTGTGGAGAGCTGAACCTATACTGCCTCTTGCTCCTTTGAATTTAGTGAATCAGGACTTTTAGGAATCTTCCTTTTAGCATTCCTTAAAAATATTTTCCTCAGCCCCCACTGTACTATGTATGAGTAAGACCTAGAAGCAACCAATCTGGAAAGACCGCTAGGCTCCCTGACCACCCTTGAGGAGTGAGTGCAGGCATAAGGGGAGAAAGGGAAATTCCCAACAACAAGATAACAGCAGGGAGGAGGAAGTGTCCCATGGAGCCCAGGGCAGTGGTGCTCATGTCAACTTG
Source organism: Chinchilla lanigera (assembly GCF_000276665.1). Classification (NCBI taxonomy): domain Eukaryota; kingdom Metazoa; phylum Chordata; class Mammalia; order Rodentia; family Chinchillidae; genus Chinchilla; species Chinchilla lanigera. The sequence goes on along the minus strand of NW_004955517.1, from coordinate 1,814,225 downwards.
CTGAGACCAGACTTTTCATCCTGAGGAAGCAAAGGTAAGCCGAGAAAAAGAGAGAAAATGCAGAAGGCAGGTAGAATACTAGTGGAAAGGGAACAGTAGGAAGGTGAGTGTTTTAAATTGACAGAATATCAAGTAGTACAAAGATGTCAGTACAAGAGATCATGAAGAACCGAGGGGTCAATCTGGTAGGAACTGCATGGCGTTTATTTGTCATGTATGCTTCACACAACCCTTTCTAGCAGCTGACAAAGAAGACAGGCAGAAAGTGCTGGATCTGACACCCTGCCTACTGCAAAGGGTGCTGGTAGGTTTCAGTCTTTGACCATGATAAAAGACACAGCTTCCTCACTGCCATCATCTTACTTTCCATGTGGTCCAGCTGAATAGAATTCACATAGACTGCAAAGGAGGATAAAAACCCTCTATGGTCCGTGCAGCTTTGGAGGGGAAAAATTCCCTCAACATCAGAAACAAGAGAATCCTGAGTCAAAGCTCAAAAAGCAGAGGCAAAAGATGAAATGGGAGTGTTGAATTTGATTGACCTAATAAAGAGCTCTCAAAGGTAACAGAGAAACTCGTGTGCGAGATATGTGTCAGTGTGGAAATTGAGAGTAGGAGGGACAGATAATCTGGGGGCAAGTTGGCATCCAGATGCAGTACAGTGACAGGACCAGCAGCTGAGATAGGGGCTTTAAGCATCTGCTCCATGTCCAGGAGTCACCTGCTCCTTTGGTATTTCCTTCACAGTATAGATGTGAATGCAGGGTATGGACTCATACTTTCTGGTTGCTGAATTATTTCTTTGGAATACTTAGCAGCTGTGTGACTGCTCTGGTTTGTGTCTAGATGTCCCCCTAAAGCCCCATGAACTCATGGGGTGGGCTTCTAGAGTTTATGATTGATCCATGGTCCAATGCTGAGATTATGGGTGAGAGTGCTACATTCACCCTGGGGTGGGCAGCCTGCACACAATATAAGGGAGGAAAAGAGTCTTGCGCTCTGCTGCTCTTCCTCACTTTTTGCTCTTGCTGCTTTTGCTGTCTTCTGCAGCCGTGAACTGTTGCCCTCTGCCATGTGCCACTCTGCCTTGGAGCCAGCCGAGTATGGACTGAAACCTCCATAAACTGTGAGCTAAATAAACCTTTCCTTCCTTAATTTTGGGTGTCAGGTATTTTTTCTCAGCAACAAGAGAAAAGTAACCAAGACAGAATTTGGTACTGGAGGAATGGGGTCCTTGCTGTGACTATGCCTGACCATGTGGTTCAGGAGCCTTTGGAAATGGCTTGTGGGAAGAGTCTGAAAAGGTTCAGAGATGTTGCCAGAAAGAGTAGAGCTGGGATGCCTTAGGCTGTTCTGTATGGGAGATTCTGGTCAGAGCTCAGAAGACCAAAAGGCTGATAGAAATCCTGTTAGTAAAGGCCAAGTTTGGGAGGTTTCTGCTGGGAAGGACTGCATTGATTGTTGGACTTCAGATAATGTGTGTTATGGCTTGGCAGAAAGTTTGTCTGCATTTTGCTCCTGCCCAGACACTTTGCCTGAGACTGAGATTAAGGGTGGCAGACTGATTAATCTGGCAGAAGAAATTTGAAGGCAATCGAATGTTGAGGAGTGGCATGGCTGTTGTTGGGGGCTTTTAGCCAGATTTATGTTGCGAATCAAGAGCAAAGAGCCCATCAGGATGATTTAAAACGTGAATCTGGCCAGAAAAGGAAGTTCCAGTAAAGCTGTGAATGGCAAAGATAGAGCTGAGGACATCTCAATTACTGAGAAAGAACAGAAGAATATAAAGGATGGCCTGAGGGCATCACAAGAAGCAGCAAGTCTCTACCCTTTGCAGCCTCAAACCTACAAAAGCAAAAGACTTTGCTCTGAGGAGAAAGCCGCAGAGCATCATGTTCCAGAATGGCCGCAGCCACAGCAGGTTCCAAAATGGCGGTGGCTGCACCAGGTTCCACAATGGTGGCGGCATAGAGAATTTGTTCCTCAGAATCAGGTTCAGAGTGCTCAGCGATCCAGGCACTCAAACCCCACAGTCAGGAGAGAAGAAAACCTGGTTACTGCTCCAGGTGGCAGCAGACGTTGGCAGCATCCTTGTGGTGCTGGTTTTAGGTGCATGCAGAAGGCAAGAGTTCTGAGGTTAAACAGGCTTCCACTCAGATTTCAAAAGAAGGCCTGGGAGGCCAGGCAGTGTGTCCCTGAGAAGCCAGTGTGAGAAGCTGTGAGTGAGAAGTCAGAGGTGCAGTGGAGACCCCAGAAGTTTGGAGAAGCCAGGCATGTGGATTGTTTGAGGAAAACTTCAAGGAGGGAGCAGAGCTGACCCAAGAGAGAAGCCATGGGAGTTACAACCACCAGAAGTACCACAGAGGTGGAGCCACATGGAGCTCACAATTTGCCAGATTTCTTCAGATGCTCCACATGGAACTACAGGACTTAATGTTTGCCCTGCCGGATTTTGGACTTGCTTTGGTCCCATTCTTTGTATTCCCCCTCTTTGTACCTTTTGGAATGGTAATGTTTATCTTGTGCCATTGAATGTTGGAAATGTTTAACTTTGTTTTCATTTGTACAGGGGCTCACAGCTAAAAGCTTGCCTTACATCTTGGAGGCGACTTGGGATTTGGACTTTTCAGCAATGCTGAAACTGTTAGGACACTGGCAACTCTTGGAGATGGACTAAAATGCCTTTTGCATAAAGAGATGTGCATGAGTCTTTGGGGGGCCAGGGGTGGAATATTACGGTTTGTGTCTGGATGTCCCCCCAAAGCCTCAGGAAGTTATGAAGCAGGCTTCTTGAGTTTTTGATTGATTCATTGTCCAGTGCTGGGATTATGGTTGTGTGAACTATACCCGCCCTGAGGCAGGTAGTCTGCATACAATGTAAGGGAGGGAAAGAGGCTTGCTCTCTGCTGCTGCTCCTCCCATTTCACTCTTGCTGCTTTTGCTGTTTTCTACCGCCATGAACTGTTGCCCTCTGCCATGTGCTACCCTGCCTTGGAGCCAGCCGAATGTGGACTGAAACCTCCACAAACTGTGAGCTAAATAAACCTTTCCTCACTTAATTCTGGAGGTCAGATATTTTGTCCCAGCAACAAGAGAAAAGTAACCAAGACAGTGACTGCAGGTCCAATTCAATAAGCAGGGTGCATGGATAACATGGATAACAGCCTCTGCTCTCCATTGGGTGGTCTCTACAGTAGTTCCTATAGAGTGTACATCTTGGGGTGTCTGCTGAGCCCATAACATTCTCTACCTAGAAACTGCTGGCTGACCCACAAGAACCAGCCCTCTGCCAGGATGCTGGCACTGATCACTCCACCCTGGCCCACAGTGCTTGGTGCTGCTAGGTGAGTACATAGGATGAGTACCTGATTCTAAGTGGGCCAGGAGAGTACCTGTGGGAATAAGAGATTTGGCGACAGAGACAGCAGCTTGGGAGCTATGGAGTGACATGTGTGCCAAAACTGCAAGGGCAGATGAACAAAGATTCAGAACAAGATTAAGCACAGCCTTAAAAGAGGAGTAGAAACCTGAGCTCCTGTTGGCTTTCTATGCCAGGATCTCATGAAGCTGCTGCCCCTGGGTTCTTTTATTCATGTAAAAAATTTGTATCAGCTCACGTTTGCAGTACATAGTGACCGTGGGGAGTTGGCCCCCACACAGTCACCGTGGGGAGTTGGCCCCCACACAGAACACATTTTAATTGTTTATTTTATTTCCGCTTCCTCTGCCTGCCTGCCCCCTGCCTTTGGGCTCTTGCAGGACATATAGTGTTTTTCAAATAAGCTATCCTGCCTCCTTTTTTTCTCAAGTTAGCTTGAAGTAAGCTTTGATTACTTAAAATCCAAAGAGACTGGCCTAGGCCAGTTGCCCTTAGGGTTCAAATTCCTCAGGTCATGGGGCTTGCTTTCTAGTCCCTTTGTCCAGCTGTTTGCTAACCTGTGTGTGAAGGGTACACAGCTGTCCATCAACCAGTGATCTGTTCTATCTCCAGAATCATCCACCCAGCAGAAAAATGAGCATCTGCTGGTATTTCATGTAAAAGCTCTTCGATGATCTCACCTCCTGTTGGGTATGACTGTGTTGTTTTAAGAGCTAACCCCCTCCCTAACCTTCAGCCTGTGTTTGACTTTGGTTCTGTATCTCCTCCATCTTCTGATAAGCTCTCCTTCATAAGTTCACGTATGGACATTTCTCAGAGACAGAATTAGCTGTAGTTAACAGTTACGCAGGGATGGGTTTTCCAAAGGGGCCAATGCTTTTCATCCTAGGGAAAAATAAACCAGCGCCAACCTTATACATCAGCTGGTGAGGATTTGGGCAGCAGACCCTGCACCCTGAGGAGCTGCACGTGGGCTCAGGAAGATGAGGATTTCCAGCACTGACAGCCTCAGGGAAGTTTCCTCAGAAGGAGCTCTGCTTGCTGAGTGCTTGTGGAAAAAGGCAGTTTTGCAGGCTGTGTGGAATAAGACTTTCCAGTGCTGATCAGGGAAGGAGAATTTTAAACGCTCTACCTGGGTGATTTTGATGTATGAAAGCCTTTAGCTATTGACTGCAGATGATTTTTTAGTTGGTTTAATTTTTCCTCGAGACTTGGAAGAGAATGAAAAAGTGCTAAGGCAATTTCATGACCTTACAGGCCCTTAGATCAGAGTGACGTGGAGGGGCATGATCAAAATACAAGCTGGTATTCTACCCCAGATCGACTGAGGCAGAACCTCTGTTTGAGGACAAGGCTTTTAATAAGCTCTGCAGGCAATTTTTACACATAGCAAGGCCTAGGGCCTGCCCTAGAGGTCTCTAAATCCTATTTAACACTTACACAAGACGATGAGCAGTCTTAGACCAGGCACCAATGGTATCTAGTTTCCATTACCCTTTTCTTTGGGTAGAATAGGAATAAGGATAATCACAGCAGCAACAGCCACTGTGCTTTCAGCTCTTACAGCAGCAGACACAATGCTAAGAGCCTGACGTGCATCACTGCAATAACTCCGGAACATCAGTGAAGATTTCCATTATTACCCTACTGGATAGATTAACAATAAGTCTCAGAGAGGACATGGACGTTTCAGCTAGCCAGTGGTTGAGACTGAAAATGTTAAAGGGGTGCAGGGGCAAAAGAAAAGTAACACAGCTGGTGTTCAGAATTCTTCCTTTGCATTTTAATTAGGGCTGCAAGGAAAATGTCCAACTAAGGTCGTGCAGGTATCAGTGTAGCAGCACATCTTTGCAGGGGGAGACCCGTAGTGCAGTGGACAGCCAGCTGAGAGGAATATCTCCAGGGCAAAGCTGGGTTGGTCTGCAGGAGTGGCAGTCCAGGGACTCATTCCTGTGGTCAGTTCTGGCCTCTCCAGGCTCCTGTCAGCGTTTATTCTGCCCTGCTGTCTGAGCTTCTGCTTCAGGCTCCTTCTCTCACCCTCATATGCCTGGCCCCACCCCTGTACATCCTCTTAGTGCTGGTTTCCACAGTGCAGGGCCTTCTCTCCAAATTTCTTACACCCAGGAGAGAGGAAAATGAGCAGTCTGATTTACATTATAGAATGCGGGGTAGGAGCCATTCTTGACTGCAATTATTTTGGCTGAAGAGAAGGAAGCCAAGACCATTTAGTAAACAGCACGGCTGCCTGAAGGCCACACCACCCAGCAGGAGTGGGAGCAGGACAGGCACAGGAGCTGCTTCTTCCAGTGCAAGTCTTTGGCCAAAGGCTCTCCGGTGCCTTAGGTGAAATCTCTTGTCTGCATCTCCCAAGTCCTTGTGGTCAGGGTGAGACTGCTGATCCAGATTTCTTTCCTGGTACTAAAGACACTCTGTAAGGTGCCTTCAGGTAGAGGTTTTGTTAGTTCTGCACATTACTATATTCTAGGCATCTATAACAGTGCCTGGCGTAGAGCAAGTCCTAAACAAACACTCTTATGAATGAATCAGCGATGTTCTGCATCCAGTAACTAATTCCCAAATGCACGGATCAGACAAGGGGAAAATTGCTGCTTTGGTCCTGGCTTCTAGACAATGTGAGTACTGTCTTAACCAGAACACAGCCGTGGACGAAACCACTTATTATTTGCTTAAGAGCAAGCATGAATATTTTGGGGTCATCTGCTGGTTTCAATTGTGGCCAGTACTGGAGAGTTTACCATAAGGCCCATACAGGAATCAATTTTCCAGAATCCACAGGGAGCAGGAGCTAAGGAAGTGGTGCTCTCAAACTGCTAGTTCTCGGCCCATGGTGACTGTATCCTCAGAGGATGTCTGCTAATGTGTGGACACAATTTTTAAGAAGAATTGTGGTAAAATAAATATAACAATTTACTATCTTAACCATTTTTGAAGCATACAGTTCAGTAGTAAGTATATTTACATGTTCTGCAACCATTCTGGAATGCTTTTTATCTGGCAAAACTGAAACTCTACACTCAGTTCTGCCTCCCTTTGGTTCTGGTAACTGCCCTTTGAATTTGTTCCTCTGTGAATTTGACTCTAGATACCTTATTTAGGTAGAACCACCTAGTACTGGGGACTGGTTTAGCTCACACTTAGCAGTGTCACGGCTCATCCATCTTGCTACCTCGCAACTCCCTTCCTTAAAGGCTGGATAGCATCCCACTGTACAGCTACTCTGCACCTTGCCCACTGGGGGACGTCTGGGTTGCTCTGGCTTTTGGCTGTTGTAAGTAACGTTCTTAGGAACAGGGGTGAACAAACACCTCTCTGAGAACCTGCTTTCCATTTCCTGTGGGAGGGCATCAGAAGCCGAGTTCTGGGTCTCATGGGAATTCTACTTTTAATGCTTTGAGGAAGGACCACAGTGTTTTCCACAGCACTGCACCATTTTATATCCCCAACAGCGCCACAAGCGCTCGTTTCTTCACAGCCTCATCGACTATTTTTTGTTTTCCTTCTTTAAAAAGGAAAGTGTTTACCTAACGGTTCAACGTTGGAAGCATTTTTACCTGTCGTAACTGGGGGAGATGCTGCAGGCAGTAGTGGGTAGAGGCCAGTGATGGCGCTGATCACCCTTCAGTCCTCCAGCACACAGGACGGCCCTCTGCAACAGAAAGTGAAGGGGCCCAAAGCCCAGAGGGAGCCAAGGCTGAGAGAAACCCAGACGTGAACACCGAGGCTCATCTTTCATGGTGAATCTCACCCCCCAGCAGGAGTGGCCTCTCGCTCCTGCACAGAGACAGTCGAAGGTAGGGTCACCCCCGAAATCCGGCACGTGAGGGAGGACTGAGAAGCACGGCAACGTTTCTTTTATTCAAATTTTACTGGAAGTTTACAAATGTATTACAGACATCAGTAAAACATCATATCCATTTTACAGGGCACGGATCTCAAGCAAAGTGTTCAGAACAGTCTCTGGCAGAGCCCACAGCAAAGGCCCGTGGCGGGCCTTCTTAACAGCACACAGCTTCACACCTGACACACAGCAGATGCCGCCCGCCTCGCCTTCTCAGGCCCTTGGAGGTTTCGTTTATGCCCGCGAAATTAAAGCCGGAGATGGGCACAGCAGCCCTGTGCAGGAAGGAATGAGGCTGGGAAGGGAACTGTCGAAGTCCTAATTTTCTGGAGAAAATGGAGGACTCACAGGCCTACAAATATTAAGTTGGGGTCTATGACAGAAGCAAGAGCACGTTATGGAAAAATATGGAAATCCATTTGATAGGCTTGAGAACAGACCTTATCGTAAGTAACTGAAAATTTCCGAGAAGCACCATCAGTGACCTACTGAATGTCATCGGCCAAATGCCCAGTGAGTGAAGGGACGGCTCCGAAAACTCTCAGGACGGAACAAGACGGTTTTTCTATCCTACTGATTCATCCTGTCTACATCACAGAGATGTTCCCTAACACTGTGTGACTTGGCGCTCCTTCTCTTTATTCTCTTGAGGAAAGCTAGTTTTGTTGGCAGGAAATAAGCTTATAAAATAGTACAGCTCCCAACTGTGACTCACGTTGCACGGGAGGCTCATGTGCACTGAGCTACTCTTACGGGAAATGGAAAAAGGATCTACTTCTTTTGTGATCCTGACCTGAATGATGACTGCTGAATGGTCATGCAGACACGCTCTGATGTTTGCTGAGGTCCAGCGGGACAAACTCCTTCATTTCCACTGCTCGTGTACTGAAAGAAATGGACCTCAAAAGGTGGCAGTCTGCAATGCCTTCTGAGCCAGCAGCAGATGCCTGGGGAAGACTTCCTGCAGAGCCCCTGTTAAAGCTCTGGAGGGCCAGGCAGTTGCCAGGGGCAATTCCTGTTACATCAAATACCTGGATAACTGGTTCACTTTTCTACTTTCCCGGCCCGTGGTTGGATCCTCCTTCTCAGGCAGAAGCATCTGGTTTCCGTTAGAAATACACAAGGAGCACTTTCTCCTTTAGCAATTTAAATATTTGTTTCCTCTCTCATTAGAAGGTGGGGTTAGATGAAGAAAACTGGGGAGTCTTACTTGAGCTCTGCAGAATGAACGAAGGCTGCTTGTGCTAATTGGCCAAGAACCCGAATGTGGAAAAGGAGGATGAAGAAATCTGTCTTCGTTTAGCCTAGGAGGTTGGCTTCCTCCAGCCACCACCATCTGCGGGATAAACACGAAATCTTCCAATTATTTATGATTGATGCTTCCTAAATATTGAGTGCACTGTTTTATTCCATGGCAAGAGAGCCAGGGTGAGTAACAGATAAGAATCAGTTCATAAATAAGATTTGTTAGCGGACAAATAAGATCAGTTCTAATCAACTGGCCCTGGCTGGTTGGAGTGGCCAGAGGCTTCCAAGGCTGTGTCCACGTTCCTGTGGAAGGTACACAGCAATGCCTTTCTGACATCTGCTCAGGTGGCAGGGCGGGCAGAGCAAGAGCTCGTACGTGCTATCGCTGGCCCTGCCCAGACTGAGCAATGGCTAGCAGAACCCAAGGAGCAAAAACTCCTGCAAGAGAAATCATCACATTATGGTGCAGGAGGTGAGAAAGTGCTGCCTTCATGTCTCGTATTGGAAAAGCAAAACCGCTTGTTCGCTCGGTTGGTTGGAAAGAGAAAGGAAGGACCACAGAATAAAAGGTGAATGTGGAAAGAAGGTGTCAAAAACCAACACCAGGATCGCTGCCTTGGACGCGCGGAAAACCAGCGCACGTGGCCTGATTTCCCCTGCCTCAGTCACCTTCATATTTGGCAGAGATCCCCAAGCTAAATGGCAGAAGGACAGACCTTGACTGCTACACTTGGTGCCATAAGCTTGCAGGGCTCCAAGGGAGGCCTTGATGATGGACGCTTCCCGTCCTGAAAAGGAGCTAGCTCTGCGGCCTCTGAATCCAGCAGCAATAAGAAATGGACAGAACTTTGAAGACGCAAGTCTAACCAAAGGCAAGCCCAGGGGTGGGAGAGGTAGAGAGAAAACCAGTCAAGACACTGGAGGAGAGGAAACTGGGAAAAGACGGCTCCTCTGAAACCAGGCTAAAGAAAGTGAAGATGAAATGATGATCTTCAAGGAAGGGCGTGGAGCCCCACACAGGAGAGCACTCAGCCAGGTAAGGGTTTTGATGAGACATCAGGTGAGAACCTCACGTTCCTGCCTCAGGAGAGAGTGCACCGAGTTCCCGGGAATGCGACCTAGAGTGGTACATGTAATTTACCACTGACAGGTAGGTAGACGTCCCAGTACAGTGATGCCTGGTCTTCTTGGGCACCTACTTGGAGCACCCACCACATGGGGAGGAACTGACCTTCCACCAGTGACCCTCTCTTGTAAGGCACCTGGCTGAAGAAATCTGCCCTCGCCGGAGAGGCGGAGGTCATCTCGCTAGTACAGCGTGACCCTCTGGCCTGGACCTCGTCCTCCCCCCAGCTCTGCTGGGGAATTCCCTGGCTGCTCTCTGACAGCGGGGCCTGAAATGACCCCTGTGGACCCAGGTCCCCGGGGGTAAGATTAGGTCAGTGTTGAGGTCGCCTCTTTCTGTAATGATGGTGAAAGCCTTGTTTGGGATGTGTAAGAGCTACTATTTTAAATGGGAGAATTTCTTTCATTGGATTTGGGGCCACAGCAGATAAACACACAACCATTTGCTAACTTAAGAGATCGACCTTTCCTCTCTGTTTTCTTTTTCCAACAATGCCTTTTTACTCTCACCGTTGAGGCACCCAGAATTCCAAATTGGACTCGCCCAATTTCTACCAGAAACCTGCCACTTGAGTAGCATGGCGCTGCACGTAATTTCTTAATCAATTTGCCAAGCAGTTTACAAACCTACTATACAAACATATTAAAGTTAATTCTCCAGAGGCTAGGATAATTAATGAAGCATTTCGATATGAAGATAGCATGCGGAAAACAGTCACAACCAACATTTGCATTGCTTTTTTAAAAAATCAGTGACAATGACAAATGTCATATTAATACCTGAAAAGCAAATTACTTTAATACATCCTGAATGGAGTGCCATTACCATGTTCTTTACAGCTTTCCTCTCCCCAGACCCGTCTGGGACGGCATCTGAAAAGCCGCTCTTCACGTTCCCTCCATAAAAATACTAGAAAATGTTAACTACTATACTGAAAAGGGACCACGCTCACCTCACCACGGCAGATGGCCCCCGAGACACACCGTGGACTACGTGGACAGAACAGCTCACTAAGTGGGTCCTCAGAGGGAGCACTTCCACTGCTACAATCCACTGAGGGGAGGAGAAGGAGGGACAAAGAGCAAGTGCTTCATTTCTAACTGAAGCGAGGCAGGAAGTTTTACTTTACTATAAATAGCACAACCGTTCAATGTCTTCTGTAAGCAAACTCACTTCGAGCGGGTTTTCTATCTGACCAACGGTCTTGGAAGTTTAGAATGGAGATCTCTCCTTTCAACAAAGTCTGTTTCTCTGAGACTTTACCCTGAAATCTTCGCAGCCCCACCTTCCGGGGCACCCGGCCACTCTGGTTACTGAGTCTGTTAAGCTGGATTCTCTAGTGGTGCTGGGAATACTCAAGACAGCTGTGGCCTCTCCTCCGCTTTCTGTCCAGAATGTCTTCTTCCTGACCCCCCACTCCTATGGCCCTTCTGCTATATGCGTCCAGATCGCTTGTTCCTCTCCTTTCGGGGGAGGCTACACTCCGTCCTGCCTGGAGCCCCCAGCACCCATCTGTCACTCAGTTCCAGACGCCCAAGTTCATTTGCTCTGAGGACAACCGGTTGTCAGGCTAAGGCAGCAGCTCGTCTGCCTTGGAGAAGGAAAGCAAGTAATACAACCCAGGAAACGAGCACCAGAGAACAATGTCAAAACAACGTCATGCTGACAGCACACAAGGGCACCACTCACACGGTCACTTAGATTTCCCCAAGGGATGGGTCGGTATTAAGCAACTTCAAGTTCCCAGCTGGGACTCTACTGACCCGGTCGGTATCTCTAATCAGCAAAAGTTACATTTGCAAGTCAAAAAAGTACTACCACTTTGTAGAGAATAAATTCTACCAGGGGTGGAAGAGGGCTTAAGGACAGCTCCTTAAGATGGAACGGAGCATCCAATGTTTTGGGAAGAATAAATTTTTTTTTCAGCTACAAAAAGCCCAATCGAATATATCCCTTTGAAAAAAGTCTTACCGACATGTAACAAATCTGTATAGAAAAGAAACCTGGTGGTCCTGCCCACCTTTCAGTACTACTCAAAGACAACGCTGGATGTGCATGCAAGCCCCACTACGATATAGAAATTCCTTTGATATTACAAAATACAAAAATATTTTATCAGAACTCTCATTTACATTGCATTTACAATGGACAAGTAAATAACTTAGTCTCAGGTCCTGGCTAATAAACAAAATTACTCACTGGAAAAAGGGTCCTAAAAGGAAGAGAACTGGGAGGGTGGAAGCGAGCGGGGGACAGCTTGCCGTCTGGTGAGCGGCCACCAACACAGGACACGGGGGAGGAGGTGACCGACCCTGGCCTCCAGAGTCTAGCGTGTTTCCAAAGGGAAATGTGCAAATAAGGTTCAACATGCCGAGAATTTGCGCACCCCAGGCCCGCCGCACCCTGGCTCCCCGCCGGCCGCCCGCGCGCCTCCGCCCCGCCCCTTAGGAAATGATACAGTTTTTGCTCTTCTGCCTCTTCCGGCTGTGCAGCTGTCCGCGGCCGCCCAGGGTGGAGGACTTGGGCGCGCCGTAGGCGCTGTACTTGTGCAGCAGCTCGTCGCTGGTGACGTAGCGCAGGCGCGCGGGCTGCGGGATGGGCTCCCCCAGGAAGTAGCCCTCGTTGTCGGACTCGGACGACGAGGAGCAGGTGGAGCACCAGTCGTACTCGGCGAAGCAGGGCCCCCAGCGCTCCCCGAAGGCGTTCTGCAGCGCCAGGTCCGACACGGTCCGCGGGCACTGGCCGAGCGGCTCCCGGCGCGGCGCGGCGCCC
>NW_004955517.1:1698543-1801516 GCF_000276665.1 Chinchilla lanigera | reverse complement strand
GCGCGCCGGCAGGTCCCGGAAGCCCCCGGGCGCGCCCAGCGGGTGCAGGCCGCCCTCCAGCTCCTGGTACTGCTGCGCCGACAGCAGGCTGCGCACCGACTCGGCGCTGCGGAACTGCGTGGACGAGTTGAGCGTGCCCATGTTGCTCAGCTTCTCGGACACGTTCATCCCGGAGTCCTTGCTGAGGTCGGGCATGGAGAAGCGCGACAGGTGCTCCTGGCGCTTGGCGCCGCCTTCCGCCGAGAAGCCTGCGGGAGAGAGGAGAGGGCCGCGGGGTCAGTAGGGGGCACAGCGGTGGGCGGGCGAGTGTGTGCGTGTGTGCGTGCGTGCGTCCGTGTGCGTGCGTGCATGTGCGTGCGTGCGCGCGGTGGGGTGGCAGGCCCGCACTGTCACACCCCCCTGGCCAGGGCCAGCACAGACGCCCGCCCCAGGACGCGTGCGGTGGGCGCGCTCTCCAGCCCGCCGCAGGGCCGGGGTGCAGACACAGGCGCGCGGCCTAGTAGCTCCTCGCCCTGCTCGGGCCTCCGCAGTGACTCAGAGCCCCCTGCACGCCTTTCACACGGTTTCCTCTGTTCAGAATTTCCCTCCACAGCGTCCTTCAGTCACCTGGCTCGTTCTAACGCCGCACCACAAGCTCTGTAGGACCAACGTCCTGCATGAAGAAACATTAATCTATAGAGACTGCGGCCAGCGCCTCCTGGCAACGGCCGGGCTGGAATCCAGCTGTAAGACCCGGCTCACATTTGTGTTCGCCAGCAGCAACTTCCTGCTCCTCCTGTTGTCCCTAGGTGACAGGTAGCCCCCTCTCAAGGGTCTTAGGCGCCAGGTGACTCCCTACATGGGGATAAAGGGTATTTACTCTCGCAGCCTGTTCAGTGAAGGACTGCTCCAGGGTTATAAAACAGCCAGCAGCTGTGAGTGGACCCCTGGGACAACCCTCCACCCCCGGGAGGCACTTCTCAAAATACAGCAGCGATCCTCATTGGTGTCTAAGAGCAGGCGCCCCACAGGTGGGCCTGCGTTTCCGCAGCGCTATCAGATGAGCTTCTGGCAGCCCCAAGGTGAAAACCGTGTCCGGCTGTGGAGAACGCTGGCCTCAGTAACTTGTACTCTGTGATGTGAAGGCAAAGGAGATGTGAAAGATGGGCCGGATGGGGGGCGTCAGCACACCTCCACCGACAGGATCAGTGCTCTTGCCATTTCTGGTCTCTCCAGTGGTTCAGAAGTGAGGGGTGTGTGTGTGTGTGTGTGTGCGTGCCTGGTGTATGTGAGTACAAAAGATTAGGGGAGCAAAACAGTAACACCAGGTGCACCTAGGAAAAGATGACCTTACAGGTGATGTTTGCTCTACTTTTGCAATGTTTAACTAGTTTGAAGTGATTGTTTAGCAAATTGTAGCAGATTCATATGATATGATGGCTTCTGACTCTGGATAAAATGTGGAAATATTTGGAGACTTTTGGTCTTCCTGACCGGGAAGGCTGTGATGAGTCCTGTAGGCAGAGGCTTCTGAACAGCCCGAGATGCACAGAACCTTCACCCCTAAGAATTATCCAGCCAACTTGTGAACAGTGCCGGAGACGAGAAACCCTGAACATAATGGAATACTACACAACAATGAATAAAGAATGAATAATTACACCTAGCAACATAGATGAATCTCACAGAGAATGTAGAGGGTCACTTGAAGAATATGTTCTGTATGTGCCCATTTATATGACGTCCAAGAACAAGCTAAGGCTATTGGTGACAACAGAAGTCAGGGAACAGGCACAAGAGAAGTTTCCAGAACACTGGAGTAGTTCTGTGGCTAGAGCTGGATGGAAGTTACAAAAGGACACGGGGGAAACTCAGAGGTGGTTTTAATACTTATTTGCTTCATTTCTATTAAGTTACATCTCAATAAAAAATAAAAATAAAGCAATATTAGTTAAAGAGTCAAATTTTAACTGACTTTGCCTATAGGGAAACTACAGTTATCCACACGGGACAAGTTCCAAGACTCCTTAAAAACCCAAACCCCTAGGGGCTCAGGTCCCTTATATATGGGACACAGCATTTCCATGTAACCTATGTACACATTCCCCTGTGCTTTAAATCACGGTTGGGTTACGTATGTCTAATGTGATGTAAATGCTACACAGTAGCTGTCACCTGTAGCATAGGGAATCGTGACAGGAAAGGCCGTGTGCTCCACGCAGACTCGGCCGTCACAGGCCTAACCAAGCTCTCCGTCCTGGGCTGGCTCAGTCTGCAGACGTGGAACCCACACCAACAACCAACTGTAGTCTGCCAAGTATTGTATTCAAGGGTAATTTTTGAAATTATTTCATGACTAGGATAATTGCCAGGGCAAGAGGTGCTAGGTCCTCCCACTTCTGCTCTCCTTGCCGCTTATCTCTGACACGGGGATCATAAAAGCTGATTTACAGCCACCTAATCACTTCCAGAGCCTCCCCAGCGACAGGCAGAGAGGGAGGGGATCTCACCGGAGATGATGTATGAGGCTCACAGCAGATGAACTCTAGCAAGGAAGGAAGGGAAATCCAGGAAGAGAAGCTATCTACGTGGGCACCGTGATCCTCACATCCTTTTTATCGAAGCTCTCGAGTGGAATTAGGGTCAGCTTCTACAACCTGGCCAATGCTATACATTTCCAAACATGCCGCTTTGCTGACCCCGTACTTTATGAGCACTGCCCTGAAAAACTGGCCAGGGCAGGAGGGCTCCTCGCTTGTGCCAAGTCTACCATCAGCTTTGCCTACAGGTAAGCTACTCCTTTGCGGGAAGCGTGCTCTCTCTGGGAGGGGCGGCGTCTCTTCTGATTCATTAACTCCCACTCTCCTCTAGGGGCTTCTTGCAGGCAGAGACATGAACAGAAGGGCACATGCTGCCCAAACATGAGCAATGCGTGTGTTCTTGCCTCTAAAGGGGGCAGTTCTGAGGTTGATTTCATTATTGGCAAAACCTAGTGTCTTCACGAGCACCTACGTGACTTGGCTCCCTCCCCTCTCCGCCATCATCGCCAACTAAGGCTCCTCTCGTCTGCCCCAGCCCGGGCTGTGCCACTGTGCCCCTGCTCCTCCTCCTCCAACACAGAGACGGCCGAGTCCTCCTCCCGTGGACGCCCTCCCCTCCGCACGGCTGACTTCTGTCTGCTGGAGACTGCGCAGAGAAGCCGCCTTCCCAGTAACGCCTCCTGCACTGACCGTTCTTTCGACATGGCAAAGTTATTTGCCCCTGACCGGCCAGTCGCTCTTGTGCTTGAACTTTTCTTAAAGTACCCACCCTGACCTATTTGCTTAAGTTGGTGCCTACATTTGTAGCTGAATGGATGTGTGTGTGTGTGTGTGTGTGTGTGAGAGAGAGAGAGAGAGAGAGACATAGAGAGTTCTGTCCTGTGTTCTCTGCATTCTCACATAACTAGCAGTGTCCAAGATGCTGCTGGTGCGCCGTACGTTTTGTAGAATAAAGGCAAACGAACCCTCATGCTGCCCACAGCCTGGGCAAAGCAACCATCCCCTGACCTGGAGTGAGTCAGGGCCGTAATACCGATGGGCAGAATTCTAAACATCAGGAACAAAATCCCATGATTACACTGTCACTCATCGTCCCTGCTAGGTCACTAGCCCACAACCTGGGCTTCTACAATCTAAAGTGGAAGGTGGTGTGGTTTACAAATAGCTCTCTGCTGCAAATATGTTTTCACCTGATGAGTCACAGCTCTGGAGAGACACGTAAGCTAGCAGTTCCCAGGCCGCTAGATGGAACTGTACTGTCACGGCTCACATTCCAGGTCCAGAAACGCCTTCCTACTCTGACTATGCACAGAAACACACAGCCACCCCCTGGCCAGGGAGCCAGGGCAGTTTTTAAACCTCTTAAGGTCCATGGGCAAATGGGCACAATAGCAGTACCTGAGTGTTAGCCGTAACGATGGTTATATGACAAAGAATGCACAGTACTTCCAAGGGTCACCACAACTGTTCCTAAATTTATGTTTGTTTCCTCTGTCTTCTTGGCTGGACTAGAAGCATCAAGAGAGAACGAGCTCCTGTCCGCTACCCCATCTCAGGAGCTGGTATGCACCATGCAGGAAGAAAGGCAGTGAGGCCTGAAAGGCCCCAGTGAGAGACGACATGCCCCAAGGTCTGACATCCAGCCAACTTTAAGGCAAACAAATACTTCTTTGAGCGCATGACCGTAGGAATGAAGGAGTCTGAGAAACACGGCCCGCACGGCGCCTGCACATACTAATGTTCACTTGGATGTGAGCCTGTGTGTAAATGTGTCCCTCCAAAGGTGGCTGTGGATTTCTTCCCTGCACTGACAAAGCTCAACTCTTTATCTCATTGGTCTATGAAGAAAGAGAATCAAAGTCAAAATACTGCAAATCAGTACAGCCTGTTCGAACAGGCTGAGTGTCCCTCAGCTCTCCTGCCATGCCCATGCCACACTTTCCTTCTCCGGCACTTGGGCTGTGCCGTGTGTGGGGATGCTTGCAGGCTCCTGGGGGAGGGGAGCGGGCACAGTTTTCAGCGTGCCCTGGCTGCCGCCGTCTGACCCCCATTCAAAGCTGGCGAGACAGGAGCCCAGTGCTGGAGGGTGGGGTGGGGGAATGCACCCCACAGCAGGGAGAGAGGGGTGCCAGCCCGTTTTCTCTCCGGTGGACCTCGCTTTATTACATCAGAGTGGGCCTTTCCTCTCCGGAAACGCAGGCTTTGGGAGAGGAGACTCTGGAGTCAAAGGCCTGGCTCTGTCCTGCTCCTAGGGGCAGCACGGCTGGCTGCTGTACGGACGTCCACACATGCAGGGCACGGCTCCCCTCAGCACCCTTGGCCTTTGGCCGGCAGGGAAGGTCAGCATGGAGTGCAGCCTGCGGAGAAGCGGTCAGCACGACGGTGCAGCCGGGCCACTTTCAGTGACAGCAGCCTCTGTCTGAGCAGCGCCTCTCTGCACACGAGTGGGAGCGTGCACAGGAGCTGGCGGCGGCCAGAATCGTCAAGGCCTTTCGAAGACCACTCTGGGGCTGATGGAGGAGGAAGGTCAGCTCCGCCTTCTCCTGCCCAGGAAGGAGGCCCCTAAGGAAGAAGAGGCCTTATTTATGCTCCTGTCTTGTCCCACTGCTTGAAAAAAACATGGTATGGGAAGACAGAGTGCTGTGTTTCTGCCAACTTAAAAGAGGCATTCACACTTCACATTGCTGTGCAGTAAAAGAAATAGACTCTGCTCCCCCTCGGCCTCTGGACATTTACGTCTCCATACTAACGATCCAGCTCCCTTCCACTAGTTCCCTTATATGGCATTTTCCCCCCGAGATGGGAAGACACTGGAATTGTTTAGCACAGGGTTTGCAAAGGAGAGTCGGATCCAGCTTGCTGTCTGCCTTTGTGACAAAGGTGTCTGGAGCACAGCCACACCTACCGTTTGCATGTTATCTACGACGGCTCCCCAGAGTTACTCTGGTGACTGAAAAGCCTAAATATGTACTTTCTGGCCCTCGGGTTTAGCACACTGGGCCAAACCGGGGCACACACAGTATCACCGTTTCCACATAGTCCGTCTTGAGGTACAAGCATGTTTGAAGTGTGTCGGGGAGGGGGCGGGTAGAGAGGGTTGGTCTGATCGGGTCCTTTGGGACCCTTTTTCCAACTAAGCTGATTGATTTCATTGACACCCCTGACTTCAAACTGGCAACAGCTGGAGAGAAACTGTCATCTGGCCAGTGGAGTCTAAACATCACCGCAGACTTCTTGGTGACAGGGGGTGGAATGGCTTGACCTGGTGACAAGCAAGGCGTGCGGGTGGGGGTGGAGAGGGTGGGGTGAGGGGACCGACAGCCACAGGGTCTGGGGCTAGAACTTCGCTCTCAGTGGCACCGGACCTGAGATTCTGAATCTGCACTTAGATCCCTGTGATTCCCGTGCCCCAGGCGGCTAGCAAAATGCCACTCCAGGACAGCTATCTTTGCCCCAAAAGCGTTTCAACCCCAAGACATCAGACTTTAATGCCCTAAGAGATGCTGATCCAGACTTTTCTTAACCTCCAATCTAATGGCATCGTGGGCCAGGGACTTCTTTGTCCTGGAGCTGTGGTGTGCACGTTAGGAGGCTTGGCAACGTCGCTGGCCTCTACTGCAAATGCCAGCGTCCTCCCTTCTGGTGTGACAGCCCCGTCCTGGGCAGAACCTCTGCTCTCAGGGACCCTGCTCCGGAGTCCCTGGTGGCCGGAGGCTGAGGGCAGCACAGCCGCTGCTTCCGAGGACAGCAGTCTCTGCCTGATACTGCTGCGGAAGTGGGCAGGGGTTCAGAAGGCCCCTAGGGTAAGGCCTGCACTGTCTTGTCTCCCAGAGACCACTTCGAGCCTCGGGAGTCAGCAGCCCTGATGGGTCTTTCTTACTTCCTTACTCCCAGAGACCAGCATCCCCTAACCTGGGTGTAGCTCCCCTCCGCCATCTGCCTGGTGGGGACGGCAGAAGTGGAGCAGTGTCCTCGGCCCGCTGTGGTGTGGGGTGCAGCAAGGGGAAGGGTGGGGACAGGGCTGAGTTTGCCTCCTTGGGGAGGCCTTTCCCATCCTCACCGCTCTGGGAGCCTGGCCCAAATGAACCGGCGTCTTTACAACCAGCTGGTGCCAGCCGGCCCCGGTGACCTTCGTTCCCCAGGGATGTCAGCAGGGCTTGTTCTAGGGCCTCGGCTTAAACCTCCTGGCTGGAGGCTGCGGGTGTTGCTAGGCGACTGGAGTCTCCACACACAAGCAGCAGTTACCAGGACACGCCCCGGGCTCCTCCCTCTGTCCTTCCACTCCCTGGTTCCTTTACCTTACGGATAAACCACTCGCCCAGTACAGGTGGGCCCACAGCCTCGAGTGGGAACGGGGCAGGGTCGTCCATCTTGTGGGGACAATTTTCACCAGGCCCACCCAGCTCCTTGGGGAACTCTTGTGTGCATTCACAGAGCCTGCAGCTAACGGAAAGGATGCACAAAAACTCAAAGCAGTTGGAGGGCGTCTGACAGTCCGCGCTGTGCTTACATGGACCCGGCACTGCTTCCCAGGGTCCATGAGCTGAGTCAAAAACAGGTGGCCCAGGAGTATCTTCACAGGTGACACAGCCCACGGGGGACAGAAGCCAAACTGCGGGCAGTGGGCAGCAGGGAGTTCAAGACCCAGAGACCCACTTTGCACCAAGGCCTGGTTTCTGCAGGCACTGTGGGTACCACCGTGCCTAGGGCCGCTCAGCGAGCATCTCACAGGCACGTTACATGCAGGGCAATGCCCCGAATGCGGGGGACACCATCAGGAGTGGACAATAGGAATGGACAGGTGCCTGAGCGCAGGAATCACCGAGCTGAGGGATATGACAGCACACTTCTGGGTGCTGCATGTGTGTCATGTTTATTAAAAACTGCCAGCAGGAGAGGCAAGCATGTACTCGTGACAATTTAAAAGGAAAACGGAGAACACGCCACTCTACCCCACCCCAACACTTCTTGGACAGCCTGTCTGTCACATGGCTCAGACTGGTGGCTGATGTGCTAAGCTTTGTATGGTTGGAAGGATTAAATTCCCGGCTTTCCTCTTTTTTTCCTTTGGAAGGCAGGGCTCCAGCGACTTCGCTACCCACAGTCTTGTCGGTTATACAGTATTCATTTGCATCTACAGAGCTCTTGATACTTTTTAAGAGGATAAAATGCCTTGCGCTGCCAGAGATTGGGAGAGGGCAGCAGTGAGCGCTTTGTCTGAGGGAGGAGGAACTGAACAGAAAAAAAGGAGTGCGCCTCGCCAAGTACTGGGCAAGGGGGAGTCAGCGACACGGGGAGAGAGAACCAGGGCTCTGGCTTCGCAAAGCAGCCTATTTCCAAACTTTGACAGACATGCAAGTCACCCAGAAATCTTAAAACCAAGACACGGGCCCACTGAAGCTAGGGTGTACCCGAAAGCCAAATTTCTAACGAGCTCTAGAAGATGCCGATGCAGCTGCTCTGTATTCTGCTTTCGGACCACAAGAACTGGGGGAACTTGCCTGTGTCTCCCACATTTGGGGGGAAGGCCTGGAGCCCCCTGTGCCCCCTGATACATCCACAAGCTGTGTATCTTGAAGACCACCCGGTGGGCTACCTCTGCGCAGGCAGCCCCAGCAGGCGCCCAGCCACGGAGCCTCAGAAACAAGCACAGAAGGCACGGCCTGACTTTACCCTGTCTCCTTTCTCATCTGCCTCCAACCTTCACCCCGCCTCTGCCAAGAGACACAGTCAAGCCAGCTGGGCTCTTCAGAAGGCACAAAGATGCCAACCGGGCCCTGGAAACCGCGTTTCCTGCTCAGTCTCCAACTTGGGCTGCAGGTGGCAGTGACCCTCAGCTGGCTCCGAGGCCCTGGCTTGGGGAGGCTCCTCCTCTCACACACGGGCCAGGCAGCTGCTCCCTGTGGGTGCTGCGTACCTGGGGGGCCTCCAGGGCGCCCAATGCCCTCCTCCCTCCAGTGAACATCTGTCTGACGCACCCCGTGAGCTGCCGAAGGCTCTCTGGAAAATCCTCCCCATTATGCTAAAGAGCACTGTGTAAGAAAGAAAACTGGGGGGTTTTACAGGACCTCTCAAAATCCGGCTTCAGTGTAACACAGATGTTCATGAAGGAGGTGGAGAATGCACTGTTTCCCATATTTTGAAAATAGGACCCTGTCCCACCCACAGTCTGCAGCCACACTCCGGGAAACACTGGTTCAGCAACGCCGGTTCCTGCGGAAATCCACACGTCTGCTTCCAGTTCCCGCCCCAGTCATGCTAGCATGCTGTGCTCCCAACCTGCAGCCTCAGGCTGAGGTATGAGGCTCCTGTCTTTATCTACACACTGTGTAATTTTGTTAATCACAAATTTTTAATTATTAAAAATTAAATAAAATATTGTCGTAAGCTAGCTCTTGATTCCTGTTTCTCTGTACCCCTTTAACTGGCGTGGCCACTAGGGCGCTAGTTCCCGCCCGGCTGGGAGGCCGCTGTCCTTCCCTCAGTCAAGCCTGCGCCTTGCGTTGCCTCAGTTCTGCGTGCCGCCGCTCACCCCACGCCGTGTCTACTGAGGGGGTGGCGACAGTGCCTGGATGCAAAGCACCGGGGAGATCCAACCTGATCCCCGCCTCTCTGAGCCTGGCTTCCTCTTCTCAGCCTTTGCCGGCCAAGCCCCAGGTGTCCCCAGCTGAGAGCCCGATGTCCGTTCCCTGCTGGAGCCACTCGAGGTCAGGGGACCCCTGCCAAGGGGTCTCTGCAGAGCATGACACCCTAGGAAGATGGCGGCAGAGGCTGTCCTGACCAGTGCGGCGGGGGAGAGACTCGCGGGTGAGTGGGGAGCGTCCAGAGACGGCAGACTGGAAACAGCGAGGAGACGCCTGGACAGAAAAGAAAAGCTGGGCAAGGTGGCACACATCTGTCATCACAACTCTCTGGGAGGCTGTGGCGGGAGAAATGCAAGTTCAAGCCCAGCCTGGGTAACTTAGTGGGATCCTGTCTCATAAAGAATTAAAGGGGCTGCAGACATAGCCTGGTGTGAAGGCCCTGGATTCGATCCCTAGCGGTGGAAAAAAAAAAGCTAAACCCAAACCCGAGATTTACCTGCTTCCTCACCTTTTATTAGCGCGAACCTCTTGCCAGGTCTCTCGTGGGTGTGGTGCCTGCTGGCCTGCGCTCGGCCCCAGAACTGCGGGACCCAATGACTGGCTTACTTTCAGGCTCGGTCTCGGCCCCTCCTGTGTGAGTCCCCAGGGGGCCTGTCGCACGCAGGTTCCTGCGCCCAGTACCAGGTCTGCTGACGGGGGACTCCTAGGCCCGCAGTTAAGAATCTGCCTTTCCCCTCAGCTGCCTTTGGAGCCTTTAAAAACCTCATGGCTGGAAGTCACATGGACATGAGCAAGTGACCGGGACCTCATGTGGCGACCTCAGAATTCAGTCTGAAAAGCCGTGTGTTACGTCACTCTGCTCACCAGCGCCAAGCGAGGTGTGAGGATTCTGGGACCCGCCAAGCCCTGGGCCGCTGTCAGACACAGGATTTCCAGGACCATTTACGTTTCTGCTCCTGTCACAGCTTGGCTGGCGAGACTGATGTCTTCATTCCCCAGGGCCTGTCACTAAACACGGTCCCTTCTAGTGGCAACCCACCAAGAGAGGAGGACGTAATCAGCCAGGGTAGCCAGCAACGCAGCCCTCTGGAAACTGTTCAGAAACCCAGCAGGATGCTGGAGACCTGGAGAGGGGGAGGGAGGGAGCTTGATCTGGCTCCAGCTCGGCCTAGCAGAGCTGCTCTCTGCTCTGAGAGTGCTTGAAACCCCGAATGTAGAGCAGGCGGGGCCCCACTCCGGGAGCTGTACCGCCACCGTCTGCAGGCCGTGCTTGGTAGTGCGGTCAAGCGCCCGCTGTTCCGGTGGAAGTGTAGGTGGGACAAGCCTTGGGGAGACAGTTTGGTGGCATCCCTACAACTTCACCGTGTGCACACACCGTTCCAGCAGCCCCAGGTGGGAACCGAGGAGGCTGTGGAAAAGTTAGAACAAGCACACAAATTGTGATAGCAAAAACCTGGAAAAAAATCAAATATCCAGCAATAGGAGATGGAGTAAAAGATTTAGTGGATAACGAACAACTTCAGATGACTTAAAACTATATGGATCAAAAGAGGAGATGGATAAGGTGTACTGTTAAGTAAAAAAGCAAACTGTAAAACTTTCTTCTTTGCTTTTAGTTCTAAAGTTGCCAATGGATGCCCACAGACATAGCTGTGGGCAGAGGAACAGCTGATGAGAAGAGGAACATCATGGGACAATTCTAATTAATACAATATATATTTCTGTGGCTTTGCAAATTTTTAAAAATGATTTTTCTTTGTAATTAGAGAAAATAGAATGTCATGGAAACACTTGGAGGCTTATTCCGGTTCACCTTGGCCTACCTTGGGCTCCCTCAAGAGCACCAGGAGCTGCTATGGGCTGCCCCCCAGTCTAGGACAGGATGTGTAGCACCAGATCTGCCACTTCTGGGACACTGCGAGGCTGAGCGTTGTGCTGTTTTTCAGAGGTGCTTTGCACCTGAAAGTATCTGGACTCATGCAGCGGTACGAGACACAGAGCACGGGTTTCAGAACTTGTGAGCCTCGCAAACCACCCATCACCACCTGCACCTCAGCCCCAGACAGGACCTGCTACTTGTGTACCTGGCTTTAAGCAGGAGCTACAAGGTCACTGCGACTGGCCAATGATGCTCCAGATGCAGCTGGGGTGCCTCTCATGAGCTATGGGGTCGTGGGCAGGTGGCCTAACTGCTCTGAGCTCTATTTTCCACTCTGTAAAAGGGAGGCTCACTGGTTCAATGGATAATTCATACGCTTCTGCGATTTGTGTCAGGCTCACTGAAAGCCTACTGTGTGTCAGCCAGTGCTCTAAATGCCTACAGATTCTACAAAGCCAGAAACAAGTCCCTCCCTTCAAGGAGTTTTCAGGAGGGAAGGGAACAATAAACAAACAAAATATACACAAGGTCAAATGGTGCTAAGGACGACGGAGAAAATAAGGCCAAGAGGAAGCAAGAGGAGCAGTTCGCAGGGGACGGCCCTCGGGGAACAGGACCCATCCTCACACGATGGGCTGAAACGTAACATTAACGTGTGACAGTTAAGCTGCAGTGCCAACTTGATCAGCTTTGGGAACCAGCGGAAGGGTCAGTAAAGGGCCATGGAGGTGTGACCTTGGCATCTGTATTTCATCCTGGTCCCTAATCACCCTTATTTTCATAATACTCCCTGTCCCAAAGAGATTAGTGGTTTAGTGCTACGGTGGGACTTTCACCCTTGGCCGGTGCTGTTCCCCTGCTCTGCTTCCTGAGCACATGAATTAAGCATCTTCCCTCTGTCATGCCCTTTGTCCATGATGTTCCTGCCTCTGAGTCGGCTGACCATGCAGCAAATCCCCTGAAACCATTAGCCAAATTAAACCTCCCCCCTTTAGGATGTGGGTGTCAGGAATTGTCTGTGTCCCAGCAGTAGAGAGGCTGATTAATATGTAAGGCTATGGGGCTTGCCCTCGCCCCACCACAGTAATGACTCAGTATCTACTGCCACCACTCCTTCGGCCCCACTGCCATCGCCGCCCACCTGCTTTGCCCCGTGGCTGGCCTGGACCTACTTTGTGAGACTTCCTCCCTTGATATTTGACAAGAGGGACCACTGTGAGTGTTTCCCATAGGCCAGACAACTTCCCGTATCCCATCTGCTGGGTTCTCATGAACACTTTCCACAGATCTGTGACAGCAGATCTCGGGTGCCGTTGCCGTGGGGAGGCGCAGAGGCCCAGCTCTGGACAAGGGAGTGGGAGTGCAAGGAATGAGAATGAGAGAGGCAGGGGTGGTCCGAATCACCCAGAAACATCTGACCCTGGTTCGCCGGGCTGAGGCAGCAGCTCACAGCTATAGGGCTCTTCTGCTTCCTTCTGGCACCACCTGTTGAGGTGAGCTACACCTAAGCCAGGCCATGGGGCTGAGGATGAAGACATGTGGACTCCTGACTCATTTTCCCTCGGTCCTGTTTTGTGACTTTGGGCTCCCAAGCCGACTCTGATGCTTGTCATGATTTCATGAGTTCCCACATAGGAGGAGGGCAGGACAGTGATTAAAACTGGAACCCTCTGCAAGGGAGCAGCTGAATGGGGTGGGTTAATTGAAGTGCGGAGGTCAAGAAGCCAGCCAAGGCACTCGTGTCTTACATGATTAAATAAGCACTCTTTTGACTGCCCTTTGCAGCAGCTCATGGGAGGAGCCCGGCCTTCGAGAGGAGGCAGTGGTGCTGGTGCTGGAGGGGTGTGACAGGAGGAGCAAAACAGCACTCGGGTGCAGGAAGGGCTGCGCCGGTCAGAGAGCACCAGGCACAGCACCAGGGCTGGGAGCGTCCACCTGCTCGATCCACACCCAGGGCAACCGAATGGCTGCTGCTGGTACTGCACAGAGAGGGGCCACAGATGCCGCTAACACGGGAAGTTAAAAGCTGGGATTCTCAAAGCGGGGCTTGAATAGCCAGAGCACTACAGAGTGAGGGAAGGGGCAGGCACTTTAAAACGGGGCAGGCACTTTAAAAAGCGTACTCAGTGGTGCAATACTGAACTGAATTTAAAAGAAAGGAATCACCCTTATTTTCATAATACTCCCTGTCCCAAAGAGATTAGTGGTTTAGTGCTACGGTGGGACTTTCACCCTTGGCCCTGCTGACACTTGGGGCTGGATAATTCTTCACTGTGCATTTTAGGGTGCTCGGCAGCATCCTCCCTTTCCCCACTGGGTGCCAGCGGCATCCTGACCTCTCTGGAGCCAACTGACAGCGTGCCGGTCCCTGTCCTATGGTGTCCTTAGGGAAGAGTGTGCGTAACGTCTTCCCCTCTCCTGCAGGGCTGAAGTCACAGGACTCCCAGTTTGGGATGCTTGGCTTGAGCTGCCTGCCCATCTGCGATCCTGGCCAAGCCACTCCCATCTCCCAGGCTTGGTTCCACTATCCGTAAGGTGTAGGACTCGTGTCCCGCACAGCGTTATTACAAAGATTAAGCAGATAATTATGCACTAGCATCTAACACCGCATCCCACTTCGGGCTTTCCAGCCGCCAGTTCTGCCTGTGACAGCAGATCTCGGGTGCCGTTGCCGTGGGGAGGCGCAGAGGCCCAGCTCTGGACAAGGCAGTGGGAGTGCAAGGAATGAGGGGCGGGGGCAAGTGTGAACCTCATGTTTAGCTTGTTAAAAAGGCAGCAGGCCTTATTTATTCATTTCCCTTAAAAAAGGTTGGAGAACTGCTGGGTGGGACTGCGGCTGCTGAAGGCAGAGCTGGGGAGGATCTCACTCCTGCGGTAGTGATAAGGAGGAAGAGGTGGGGAGACCGCCTGGCTGCTTCTCCTCCTGCAGTGGTGCTGTTCTGGGTCTGCGTCCCGGCTGTGCAGGGAGTCACAGGGCCAGGCAGCCGGGAGGAGGGGAGCAAACAAGGAAAGAGGCGCAGGACAGTATTAGCAGATGCCTGGCCCATCCTGACTTCACACACTCATGTCTCTCTGGAGAACCCCTCCTGTGAGAGAAAGCCTTGCGCGCCGTGTCAGCCTCTTTCCAGCCAGCATGAAGGGCTGGTGTCACCACAAGTGGCCTTCCTCATGAGGGGAATGCAGAGTGGCCGTTCGAAGCACAGACCCAGGCCTGCAGGAATCCCACGCGCACGCATGCCCTAGCTACACGACCTTGAGCTCACGTTGCCCTCATCTCTGCATCTCCAAAATGAGGACAATCACCGCAGCGGTGCTGGATGCCTACTGCAGTTCACTCTCCTTCTCCGCTTATGCCAGAGCTTTTACAATATCAAGATACTGGAGTCCCTGGAGTGTTCCCTACCCCTGTGGAGGGCAAAACCAACATGTTTGAGTGCTGACTGTAACGCAGGCATTGCAGTGAGTGTTTTCTCTCTGGCCCCAGGGAAAGAGTTGTTATACATGAGGACACCCATGCCCAAAGAATTTAGATGACCTGCCCAAGGTCTCAGAGCTGGGGATAATGGAGCAGAGCTGCACAGGGTCTGCATCTCCAGCCCGTCTCCTTAGTGGCAATGTGACACCCACACTCTGCAGCTTCTCGGCGCTGTGGGCAGGACTTGTGGGCCCGGAGGTTCCTAGAGAGCATCTGAGTGTTCAGCAACGAGCTCTCTGCTCTTACGATGTGTGCTGACTCAGGGAGGGGGGTCAGAGGGAGGATGCCAAGCCAGGGCACCGGAGGCAGAGCTACCCATGGATTATCCCAGAAGCTCGAAACACAGCACCTGATGAGGAATTTGGATCTGGCTTCGTACAGTGCTTCTCAGGCTCAGTGCCTGGTAGAGCTGCTGTACGGGGGCTCTCATATCGTCCACGCCTGGCCAAATGCCAGACAGGGGCAGTTGGAAGCCTGGAGGCATGGGCCATACACTGGGATTTTAAAAAGACTTCCATCTGTGGCCAAGGTTGAGAGCCAGTGCCTGAGTATTCCAGCGTCTATCTTACACCTTCCCACGCGGTGCCCAAGTGACCACTCTCTGGAAAGAGATGGGGGTGACTGCGCAGTAAGCACTAAGGATGCACCTTAAAACGTTCCAGGCTGGGGTAGACCGTCCTGTGTGCCCTGGGCTCCTGTTACCACCGTGAGCAGAGAAGGCCGGGGGCCTGCCAGTCTCCCTCAGCACTGGGGATGAGATCAAGAGCGCTGTTTCATGAAGACCCCCCCACCCCAACGCAAAATCTTCCCGCCCAACCCCTGGGCCTCAGCCCTCGAAAAGGATCTTGAAGAAAGGTAGAAAGATCCAGACTCTTGGAAAATGGTTTAAGCTTTCTGTAACTACGGCAGTCACCCACATCCCCAGGAAAAGTGCCAACAGCTCCGTGCTGCCTATTAGGGACCAACAGATGCATCCAGGGGCCGCGAGCTGGTCGGCCTCGGTCGGTGCTAGCTGTGTGTGCAAGGGAGGAAAACGGGGACTCGCAGAGCACAGCTTTGTGCAGCCATGCTTTCAAGGCTTACTGCTTAAGGAAAAGCTTATACTTTACACATTTATATATTGATGGCTGGGCTAGGCTACAACACCTGAGGTAAAACCCAAATCTCCAAGGCACGTGACAGCCAGGGTCTATTCAGGGCAGAAATCAGGCTTCCCTGATTCCCCACGTGGAATGCCCGCTTCTCTGGCCCCAGATCCCAGCACACACGGCATTTCGGACCCGCTTCCGTGTCGTGCTGCGTTTGCTTTCTTGTCCCCTGGGTCACACACCTCACTAAAAAGGGGGCGCAGGGCAGGGCTCTCAGAGGGGACGCCGGGAGGCTGAGCGCCAGCCCGCCAGCGCCAGGGAGCGCGCCTCAGCTCCAAGCACAGCTCTCCTCCCTTTGACAACTGCACCCTCCTCACACGGGCCTCCTTCGAGCTCCAGGAGCCTGAGGTTTCCTGCCGCCGACTGCGCATGCGCATTCCCAAGGCCCAGCCCCTTTCCCGCCCCTCCTTCCCCTCCCCAAGCCCGGACCTTCTTGCCCAAAGCCCCCCTTACAGTCACTTCAGAGAGCTTCCTGGGGCCTCCTGTGCGCGCGCCGACCCTCGGCACCCTCCCTTCTGTCCTTGGCCCCTCTCCTCTGCACTTGCTGCAGTCTATCTTCCCCGTGTTTGCAGACCCCTGCGAGATTCTACCCGGTTCTGTGGCCTGCTCTGCTCCAGCTGTATCAGTGGCTGCTTCTCCCCGGCTTCTAGCTGAGTGTGACCAACGGGAGGAGGCAGAGGCGGGGCTGGAGAGCTGCAGAGCGCAGGCTGCACAGCCCGGGCCCCTCCCCAAGCTGCGGCCCTGTGCCCTCCCTCGGCCAGGCGTTCCTCAGTTATCCTCAGGTTGCCATCTGCTTCTTGCTGGGGCCTGACCCACACAGGGCTGCCTCTGATTTATTCATCACCATGCACTTGGCAACTAGCAGAGTGCCTGGCATGTGGTGGGCACTCAATAAATATTTGTTGAATACATGAATATAAAGCAACTCAGAAACAAGATTTTAAAAATATCTTTTTCTTCTCTATAACTTTCTGTTTCCAAAAACATCTTGGATCAAACTCTGCTACAGAAAACAGATAAAGCAGGGCTGCTGGGACTGAGGATGGATGGGCGGAGCCCCGCACAACCCCCTCTCCAATGACCGACCTGGAAGCCCAGTGCACTCAGAGACACACTCGGGGGGTGCTGCGTGGGGAGCACATGCATGTACAAGTGGATGTCCCCCGAGGACTCCGTGCTCAGCGCTGAGGGACAATGTGCTGCGGAAGGGGCTCCAGGAACCCACTAAGGAGGCTCAAAGTGCTTCCTTCTGCTGCAGTCCCAGGGCCCAGAGGCCGGCTGGAGTAAAACAGCCTCTGATCCAACGTGCCGAGGCCAGTACTGCCGGGTAAGGTACCTCACGCTAACGCCGCGGTCCTGAGTGCCCCTACCACAAACAGCTGAGAAGACAGGAAGTGCGGTGGACGCCATCGGCTTACTGGGCAGTCCCACCCCAGAACGGCCATGCTCGGGTGAACTCAGGTGATGGAGGCCTGGCCGCTGACAGGTCTGGTTCCTCAGGGATGGTACGATTTGGGTTGCAATAGAGGGAGCTGACAGGAAGGGAGTTCAGGACCGGCAGAACCTTCCCTCTCCCTGAAGAGGGGCGGAGTTTGAGGCTGACAAGCCCAGGGCCTGCAAGGCTCATTTCTGGGGCTGAGGCTGATCCCAGCGGAAACTTCCATTGTTGTGGCCTCTCCACTGTCTCCCTCCTCCAGGCCCGGGGCGGGGCCTCTTTCTTTCCTTTTTGTGGGCCTCTGCACACACTCGGAGAACAGCTTACCCGTCCTCGCTGCAGGACTGGGAATTCTTCCGGAGTTGACTGATACTGGGTGGGGTGGGGCAGCCTGGGGGTTGCAGTGCTCTTTCCTTTCTGGGGGAGGTGGTGCTGGGCTCCATTAGGTTAATAGGCGTTACAGGGGCAGAATCAGGCCACAGATTCTGGTGGCCTCTTTTAGTTCAGACAGAATGGCAAGTCAGATGCAGGAAGGCCTCCTTCCTTGGGTGCGGGCATTCCGAAGACCCAGGGAACAGTCCCCAGGTGCAGCTGGCTCGCTGACATCTGGGAATGGCCAGGCCTCATGTTACACCTTTCTGCCACCTTTCTGAGTTCTGCCCAACCTCCCTCCTCCCCGTACGTGAGGAGTGAGCAGAAACAGAACAAAGGAAGGTGGCCCGGGAATAAAAGTGACCACACCTTGATGTGCGTTTGCCAGCTGCCCACTGCATGACCCTGCTGCCTGGGAGTCAGCTCCTGCCTCCTGCAGCCCCATCTGGCCAATGTGCCCCAGAAGCTGGGGGACTGAGAGAGTGAGGCCACAGGCTTGGGGGCAGGTAGCCAGAGGGGCGGGGGATTTCAACCCGGTCAGCCTCACTCTGAGGATCCCAGGCCAGTGTGCCCTGCAGCTGGACTCGGAGCAAGCAGCACGAGGGGCTCTCTGCACCGTGGAAGGGTCTCTGCAGGGCCCAGCCAGGGAGGCCCCTTCACTGGGCGTCACGTCCCCTTGGATGTAGTCCAGACCCACTCACATGGAGATGGAGGGTTTCCCAGGGGCTCCCGTGTCTAGGCCAGCCTCTGGTCTCGGCGCTGCTGGCTCCTGGGGCTGCACGATTCCTTTCCGCTGTGTGGGGGGCTGCCGTTCTGCTCACTCTAGAATACACACTTAGCAGCCCCGCTCCACCTACTAGCAAGCCAGTGTCAACCCGAACCTACAGGTTTACACTCAGAATGTACCCCAACCTTGCCAGATGTCCCCGGGTGTCAAAATCACCACTCCGTGCCACTCCACCCGCCCCCACGGAGCACCACTGATGTGGACCACCACGCTCCCACAGGCCTGCGCTGCAGAAGAGAGCACGGCCCTGGAGAGGGGATTTATTTTCCTGTTGTCTTTTTACCTGGGACCTGGGATCCAAACGAAAGAAAGAAAGAGGAAGGACGGGTTGGTTATCTTAGTCTTTTCTTCTCTCTCCTCTCACTCCCCGTGATGAGCTCAGTCTGCTCCCACGGAAGAAACACCAGTAAAACCTGAACTGACCTTTCTGCCTTTACACGCTGGCACCTCTGAACTGAAGGGCAGCCGTGGGGGTGTGCTCCTGGCTGGCAGGAGCCTGGCAAGGCTGGGCCTGCTCACTGCTGAGCAGCGCTGTCACAGCCAAGCATGCTCTGGCCAAAAGCACGATGCCAAGCCAGAAACAAGTTCCCACAGGTGTCCTGGGCGGCTCAGGCCCTCAGGGAAGCAGCTCTGACCCCATGGACAACTGACTCCAGGAGGCAAGAATCTGTCTGACTTAGCCCAGCTGAGAGGCACAGATTTGTTGCAAAGAAACAGCCAGAGAAATGCAGTGTACCTCTGCTCCACCGGGCCAGAAACAAAATGACCAGGCTGTGGCCTGTATTCTCTGTACACGGGAAAATCAGGACCAGAAATGTGCAAACTGCAGCCTTGGGTAGTAAAGAGCTGAGAAAAGCTGATTTTTGGAACAGAAAGGGGAAACATGCCTGTTTTAGTTAAGTGGAACTTGGCATGACATTTAAAAGCAGTTTTAAGATGTTTATTTTTTGGTACCGGGAATTGAACACCGGACCTTGAGCTTGCCAGGCAGGCGCTGTGCCGCTGAGCTGTATCCCTGGCCCCAGTTAGAAGATTTTGTACCAAAGAAAGCACTAGGCTTTTTCTCGGTGACCTCTTAGTGGAAGACACAGGCCTCATCTCCTAAATGACGACTATTTGCATAGCCTGACGTGTGACAGCTGCTTCCCAGATTGTGTCACGGTCTGGTTTTGACTTGGAGAGGGTAGGTGGTAGGTGACAGCACCTGGCAAAACAGGGCTGGCAGCCTACACACATCTCATGGTGATGCACACGCTGTGTGTGTGTGTGTGTGTATGTGTGTGTATGTATGTGTGTGTGTGTGTGTGTACTGTCAGCCCTGCTCTGAGCATGTCCTCTGCTTCTCAATGTAGCAAGAAATCAGCCCCGGAAATTGAGAAGGCCTGGGGAAAATTATTTTAGATTAAACAACTAACAAACCCACTAACCTTAAATGCCTAGGAAAGAAAGCTCTGGTCTCCCAATCTTTTGATTTTCATATTGATTCTAGAGCTGGAAAAGTTTCTATTACAGGACTAGAGTGTTTTGTTGTGCACTTTTTCCGATGTATGCATTGATGATACCAAAACCACCAAATGTCTTGGCATGTCCTATCCCCTTTTGTGTGTAATCCAAATCCATGTATTTAAGGAATCTACCACCATACACATCAAATAGTGCGTTCTCCCAGTAAGGTGCAGTCTACAGTGCCATTAGCTGTTTGGGGATGGGACACTTGCAGAATTTTTGAGAGGAAGTATAATCTATCTTTTCTTTTGTCTCAGCAGGAGGTTGGACTCAGGCAATAAGAATATACAGTATGTGGCAGAGATATAAATTTAGCCTCTGTAGTACGTGCCTGTAATCCCACCTACTACTTGGGAGGCTGAGGCAGGATTAAGGCCAGTCTGGACAACTTAGCAAGACCTTGTTTCAAAATAAATAAAAAGGCCCAAGGATGCAGTGCAGTGCTCCCTAGGCTCAATTCGGAATATCACCACCACCGCCAGAAAAAAAAAAGCCACGGAACAATACTAATGACAAAAGAATACAAATGAATACGTTCATGACACAAATATTTGGTATGTTCACCACCAAATTAGGAAAAAAAATACACAACGTATAGTAAGAAAGCATATTAGCACTCCCCAAGTGGTAAGATTAGGGGTGTTTTTTCCATGCTTCCATCTTTCTTAATTTTTTTCTCTACAGTTTTCTAATTATTCATAGACAGTATTAAAAACAAATCCTGAAAACCTGAGTATCAAAGCCATTTTCAAGAGCTATACATCTCGCTTCCCTTTGTGAGAGTCCCAAATTGAAACGTCCCGAGGGAAATGCTGAGGGTTCTTGGCAAAGCCCCTCTGCCCCCGCACTGCTCTGAGGCACCATCACCCCTCCAGCCCACGTCGCACTGTGGACTCAGTTCTCCAGAGTTGACTTTTCAGTAACAAAATGAATGAAATCAGCAGCTGTTCTGTCAGCACCAGTCACAGACTCCAGGCAGAGGTGGTTGCCCACCCTGAGGTTATAAATGTGCCACCAGAACAGTTATAAAACCAGGGCACTTCAAAAATTTCTCTGGACCCAGAAAATGTCAGCAAGACCGTGACAAGTAGCAAAGGCATTCAGATGCTTTAGGCCGGGCTCAGTCGCATCTGTCCATGGCTACCTTCCTCTCTCATCTGTTCTGAGAATGTCCTCTGTTTCTCTGTGCACAGCCGAAAATGCCAGCTGAAGGCCCCAGCTTTCTGGAGCAGCCTAGGTAGGTCACCCCAGGGGACCCGTTGAAGGTGTGTCCCAGGCACGACCCACACAGAACGAGAAAGCTGGGCTCCTTCCAACTCGCCCTCCAGAACATCTCAGTAGTCAGAACCCCACAGTCCATACCCTAAAGACGAGGGCTTTGTCTCCCGAGAAGCAAAGCTATATCACATGGTGGACGCGTGACGCCCGGTTCGGATGGTGTGGCTCCTGAGGAAGGCAGTGGGTCAGGAGGCCTGCCCCAAGTGCACGGGCTACTTCCAGGGCACCTGTAGGTGCCTGTGGATTCCCCCCCCCACATCACACTTCCTCCCGCTTTGAACACAGGTGCTCAGCTTCCTTGGAGAGCCCTCTCTCTGTCTCCTGCCTCAGTCCTGCAGTCCTGACAGGCTCAACCTTGTGGCCTCGTCCCCAGGGTGGGAACGTGATTCCTTTCCCCTGGTCACAGGGCTGAGTTTGGGAGCTGTTAGGGAACACCAGGCAGGCCAGTGAGGTTCCGTTCTGGAGTTCTGGTGATTATTAAGAAAGAGCAATTCTGTTTCCCTGATACCTGATGCCTAACTGATAATAGTCTGGAGCGGCCAATGGCCAACTCTGCCATTCCTGGAAAGAGCGGCCTGGGCATGAACCCAGCGAAAGATCTGGGAGATGGAAAGAAACTACTGGGTCCTGATGGCATTTGCTGGGCCCCAGAACTAAATCTGTGAGCTCTGTAGTTCTCTAGCCAAAAAAGGAGAAAAAAGAAAATTGTTCATTTACACTTGTTATAGTTAGGACTCCGGGTTCTAAGCTTACAGACACGCTCTGGAGTGCCACTGAACAAAGACGTCTTTCTAAGCATTTCCAGAATATGTCCCAGGCTGGCCCTAGGACTCCAGGTGAGCTCCGAGTCTGTTTGCAAATCTGCTCCGACTTCCCAGGGGAAGGCGCAGGCAGAGAGAACTGCGCCGCACCGTTTGTGTCTGAGGTGCGGCCTCTCAAGCAATGGCGCAGGCAGATTAGCAGGCTTTCCCCAGCTATGTAAATAAAAAACCGGGCTAGACGATAGACATTCAGGCTCTGAGGAGGAACAGGACAAATGTTCCTTCCCCAAATTAAATGTGGAACTGGTTTGCATTACAAGGATTAAAAAACATTTCAGACATTCTTGGTAAAATGAGCTGCTCCAGCCCTTGCTTCAGACCCTCGGCTGTTTTCAAATTCTTCTCCAGTGTGCCAGCAGCACTGAAAATTGCCCTCTCCCCGAGCAAGCGATGTCTGGCGTTGTGCAAACAGCCTGCCTTGCCAAGGTGTGGGCGAGGCCGGGCCGGGGCAGCAACGGCCGTAGCTGTAGACGGGTCGGAGGAGGCGGAAGCCCTTGCTGACCCGCCCTGCTGCGCCTCCTCCTACCGAGGCCAAGGGCACACGGCCTCACAGTACACAGGCCAACCTGCGTCCACTTCTGTGCTCACACATCTGTCTGCCTCTGACCCCCAGGGCCCTCCGCTGGGCGGTGCAGACCCCTGCTGGGTCCTCTCAGCCTCTGCTGATTCTGGATGTCGCCCTGCTTGCACCTTGGATGCTGTGGCCTTCAACGCCACTTCCCAGCAGCCCCTCCGGAGTCCACATCTGAGTCAGCTCCCCACGAGGCACCGCGGCTGCCTTTGCCAAACGCACCTCAGGTGATGCTGCCTCTCTCCCTCCTGGGACTGGCATTTTAAGGGCTTTCTAGTGCCTGTAGGAGAAAGGCCTAAACCCCAAAAATAGCCCTAAGTGCTCTGAAGCAGCTGGCACTTGCCTTCCTTTCCAGGTTGATGGTCCTTTATGCTCCATCTAATCACAAGACCTTCTTTTAGTCCTCTCTTACCACAGGGCCTTTGCACACATGGCTCTTGCTGCCTGGAATGCCTCTTCCCTTATCTCTAGGTGCTGCTTTTTTCAGGACGTGCTCTCTGACCTCCCACTCAGCCAACATGACCCCTTACGCATCCTCCCAGCCGGCACTCCCACAGACGCAGCTATCTGTCATTGCACAGCCAGTGGTTACCATCCACCATCCACGCCCCCGAAAGGAGGTGCGGGAGGGCGGGGCCAGGTCCCAGGGGCTCAGCTCTGCGAGCTCAGCGCCTTCTGCAGGCTGCCAGTGCCCACGCACGCGGATCGCAGCTCAGAGGCGGTGAGCATGGGCGGCGCTGGGCACTGCGCTAAGGCCTCTGTGGAAATGAACTCGCAGCAAGCCTGCAAGCCAGGGCACTGCTGTCGCCATGTTTCAAAGATGAGGACGCAGGGGCATAGAGAACCACCCAGCTACTGAACTGCCAAGCGGACGCGACCTCGGCGGACGGCTGCTGCTCCCGCAGCTTCTGTAACTACGGGGAAGCCGCTCAAGCCGAACCTACAGAGTGAAGGAGCGAGTGAGAGAATGAGCAGAAATCACCCTTCCCGGTCCCTCACGGTCCTCTCCCCGAGCAAGGTCCGCTCGGGGGTCCCTTCTTCGGGCCCCAGCTCTTGCTGGGCCGATGGCCCCTCCTGGAATGTGGGGATCCTCAGGGAAGGGTCCCAGCTCTGTCATCCCGCACCAGCCTGCATGCCTGGGGCCCCCAGCTGTCCGGTGGTGCGGCCTCCGCTCGAGGCACCAAGCCCCCTCCAGTCTTCTCTGTGCCTATGCCTGAGCCCCAGATTGCAGCCGGCACCTCGTGTGCCTCCCTGGCTGCTGCCCCCTGCACAACACCATCGGCTGTGGCCTCCCTGACTCTGGCCTGAGCGCAGCATCTCAGACCACGGCCCTCGCCTTCTGGGTCCAGCTTTTGCTTCGGCCTGTGCCTCCGTGCATCTCCGGCGTGGTCGGAGTTAGCCTGACATAAACTGTCTTCCGGTTTAGATCTAAACCGCCCCCCAAAAGTGTCACGTTTAGAGGCGGCACCTGGCTGGAAGGGGCAGAGCCCTGGGCAGACTGAGGAGCGTGTGTTCCTATCCCTCCACCCCCTCTCTCTGTCCCTGGCCTCCACGTGTGTGCAGTTTCCACCGCTGCCTCACAGTCAGCTAACCGCTGAACCCGTGGATCCGGGGGCCGGGCAAACTTCTTTAAGTCGCGGGTGTCAGGTATTCTGTCCCCTCAACTGGAAGTGACGAAAATACCACCGTTCTGAACCCTGTGCACTTATCTGTGAAAGGAGCACAGCAGAGGGTGGTCGTGAGCTTCTGGTCACAGTCAGGGTCTGTTACGATCACCAGGACCATCATCCTCACCGGCAAAAGCAGTGCCTCGGTGCCACCGACACCTGCTGCGGCTGAGCACCGGGGCCAGGCATGGCGCCAGAACGCCGGGGTGAGTCTGCGTGGTGCAGCCCCTCTGTGCCACACTCATCTCATTTGTAAAAGGGGAATAAGAGCTCTGTCTACCTCCCAGGGCTGCTGAGGAGCGAGTCAGGTGATTTAAGAGCTCAGGCCATGTCTAAAGTAGGATCAGCATTCACTGAGCTGCTCCGAGCCCGTGATCCCTCAGGCCAAGAGGGGCATCACCTGCCAAGCCGGGCACAGCGGGGTGCAGAGCTCCTCCGAGTCGCCCGTGCTGTGGTGCCGTGGCTGTGCCATGCCTGTAGGAGCCCTGTGCCATAGAGGGTGGGCTGTGCGTCCTCTCAGGAGGAGGGGCTGCAGCTCCAGGTCAGCCCAGCCCGGGTCACAGCACAGGCCCGAGCCATGCAGGCCCGGGGAGCTATCTGTTCCTCCAGATCTGTTCCAGGGAGAAGCACGGCCCACAAAGAGATCACGCTTTATGCCAGATTAAACACTGCAGACTTACTCAGAAACCTAAGTTACCGACCATGGAAGGAAAAGAAATCCATTAACCAAAGCCTCTCTCTGAAGGAGGAACCAAGGTGTTTGGACTAAGCCTTCGGTGACACATTCCGATTACTCACAGCCCGTGGTTCTAGGATTTAAAGACACAGGGACAGCTCAGAACACTGCCTTCTCAAGACAGGACTGACTTCTCCAGCAAAACGCACACGCGACAGTGCAGCACAGCGGCAGCAGGGCCAGGTTCCGGGTGCAGCCCCCGCCTCACCCTTGGAGGAAGTGTGCGGTCACGAGGTGAACGGCTGCTCAGGTCTGCTCCTGTGAAGAGGCCGGCCCCTGCAGGCGTGGGGCGCACGCCCTCATCTCTCGGGAGGGTCTCACACAGGCCCGCATTTCTGGTTAATGGTCGGGAACACTGGTTCAGGAGCTACGGGGCCCAGGTTCGCCTCTAACCTCCTCAGTCAGGAGCTGTGTGGCCTCACACGGCTCCGTAAATTCTGAAGGACTCAACTTCCTTGTGTGTGGAATTTGTGCACCTCACACTTCCCAGGTGGGAACTCTGTGGGGATGAAATGCTAAATGCGCTTAAATTCACAGACAGAGTCCTTGGCACATACAGCCTTTATGATGTGCCCTGCCACGCCTTGTTATACTTTCTCCCGCCCCCCACACTGCATCTTGGTTTTGGCTGCGGACTCCGCCCTACGTCCACAGGCTTTGCAGGCCTGCGTTGCAAGTTTAAAAATGCTTCTGAGGCTCTTCCTTCTCCCAACCATCACAAGAGTAAGAGAAGCAGAGAATTAAGGAAGTTAATTTTGTGCTGAGTGGGGTGGCGCACACCTGTAATTCCAGCACTTGGGAAGCTGAGGCAGGAGGCTCATGATAAATTCGACCAGCCTGGGTTACATGGTGAGTTCAAAGCCAGCCTAAACTACAGAGCAAGACCCTGCCTCAAGAAACATAACCAAAAACAACAACAACAACAAGAAATTAGTTTTGTGCACTCATATTTCCATGGACCTGTCAGACGCCACAGTGTTAAAGAAAGAGGTTTGGTCAATTGTGTGAGTGTGAGTGTGTGTGTGTGTGTGTGTGTGTGTGTGTGTGTGTGGTGCTGGGGAACTCAAGGCCTTTACACTGAGCTACACCCCAGCTTGCTTGCTTGCTTGCTTCCTCTCTCTTTTCCCTACTTTTTTTCTTTCAACAAGATCCCTCTAAGTTGCCCAGGCTGGGCTCCAACTCGCAATCCTCCTGCCTCAGTGCCCTCTGACAGCCCACTCTGGCCCCGCGCACCATCAACAGGGCTGGCACGGCCGCACGTGGCTAACCAAATTTAAATTAATGAGAACAATGAAATCTGAATATCGGCCCACTGCTGCTGAACACCTGCAAGGCTGTCAGCGCACCGGATGGCCCACAGCGTTCATTTCATTTAGCTTGCATCCATTTAATTTCAGTAGCTGTATGTGGTGGAAGCTACTGTACTGAACGCTGCGTATTTCAGGCGTCTTTTCCTGGAGTTTTATCAGGCCTGGCTCAGGGCTGCTGGGCAAAGATCTGACATGAAGTGGCATCCGGTGCTTTGCCCACGGCGCCGCAGGAAACCGTGAGGGTCAGGGTCCCGCACACTCTTCCTTGGCAGTAGAGCTGCTCTCTCTTCTCACTTGGTCTGTCCAGGGGTCCCTAAGCCTGCCCCTCCACACTGCCCACAGGGTGTCCTGCTGTAACGGACAAGCCAGGAACAACTGTCCTCAGACAGTGCTGCACATCTGCACCAGTAGGGAGCTGGTTAAAATGCGGGCTCTTGGCCCTGCCCTTGTCCCATGCTGCTGTGGGGAGCCTGGGACGGGAGCAGCAGTCCAGGTTTTAATCAAGCACCCGATGAGATGATTCTGTCGCAGGTGGTCTAGCTCTGAGCAACTCTGCTTCAGAGGCTGAAGTACATATTTATCTGCTGGCCTCCTAAATAATTATAGCACACAGGTCTTCTGAGACCAACACAGCCAGCAGGAAGCCAGGCAGTCGCCACTCTGCACCAACTGCTCACTCACTCCCACAGTGCTAGGGAAGTGCCCGCCACCCAGCCCTGGGTGCTTCCACCGCCTTTTTCTTTCTTCATCTGAACACACAGGTAAGGGATCTGCTTTTCGTCATCTGGGACAAACAGCAATGCCGGTGTGAAAGCATCTGAGGAACAGAAAGGGCAAAATGCGCTGGGTGGACACCCTACAACTCAGAGACACGTTCTGCTGTCCTAGAAAGAGTAATGGATTTCACATCTACGAAATCCACGTTGTTAAGTGCTCTGCAATACCTGGAGATCTGACAACACGGCGCTCATGCTGGGTTGGCAGCCTGACATGATTAAGAGCGTGGCTCTGGAGGCCTTGTGCACAGGTTTGGATCCCTGCTCCGGCACTTAGAAGCTGGGAGACTCTGTGTTTCTCAGTTTCTTCCGCGCAGAAAGCAGGATGATAATACACCTCTCTTGGTTTTGT
Source organism: Chinchilla lanigera (assembly GCF_000276665.1). NCBI lineage: Eukaryota > Metazoa > Chordata > Mammalia > Rodentia > Chinchillidae > Chinchilla > Chinchilla lanigera. The sequence goes on along the minus strand of NW_004955517.1, from coordinate 1,774,300 downwards.
GACAGTTAATTGAGCACGCTGCTGCCTGTAAAGGGCCTAGAACAGCGTCGGGCACATGGCAAGGGCGAGGTAAGTGCCGGCTGCACGGACACAGATCCCTGCACATTGCAGCACACAGCTGGCGCTGAGCCGCAGGCTCAGGGGGCTGCCGCACGAGCTCCTCGTATCTGCACCTGACCCCTTTGACCGGGGGTGCCGGCACCTGCCCTGAGAGGGGAGACACGCCGGGCGATCTCATAGCACCTTTCTTGGCTGTGGGCGTGCGGGGCCAGGCTGCTTTACCTTCATCCCACCGTGGACCTCGACGCACAGGTGGACATAGCGCACACCTGAATGACTCACCAGGAGGGCCTAGAGCACCCACAGGCCTGTCAGGAAGACAGCTGTAAGAGCAGCAGGATGAGCCGACCGAGCTTGAGGGCTGGATGTCATAGCAGGGACGGGGACCATGCCACCTCCACCTGACCACTGCCCTCTCAGGTGACACCCAGTCGTCATAAACCGACCCTGTGGAAAAGGGCATCTCGAGACTCGCCCCCTCCCTCCTCTCTGGGCTACTGCCTCCTCTCTGTCCTCAGCTGCACACTGACGTCAGCTCCCTGTGAGGTGCCGGGGCTCAGCGTGGCCCCGCGAGCTGCCTCGGGAGCCTGGGTGTTCCAAGCAGCACCTGGCTGGGGTGACCACAGCCCAGGCGGTGCGAATATCTGCTTCGCCTGTGTTCAAACCCATGGACGGACGGTCACTCTCCAGCAGCCCAAAGCCAACGGCAGCGGCCGCAGTGGACAGAAATGTCAGCCCCTGGGGCACAGGAGGGAGCCGGCAGCAGTGCAGGTCACCTGCAGAGCCCCGGTGGACAGGCTGGGGGTGGCCTCGGAAGGGACAGCACTCCTCACGTGGCTCCTCTCTGGCCTGCCTGGTTTCCCTCCGCCTTCTCCTCAGATGTCACTGACATCCAGCCCTCTGACGCAAGCCAGGAGCCACACCGAGATCCCGAGGGCCAGCACCACGTCACCAGAGATGACCCCTGGCTGGCTGCCTGCCGGGGCACCAGACCTACCTGTGGTGTTAGACAGGGCCAGCGAGTCCATGGAGCCCCGGGGGGTCTGCTCCGTGGGTGTCATGTCCTCCGTGTACTTCAGGGAGCTGATGGGGTGGCGGGTCCGACACTGCTGGGCAGCCATGCCGCCTCCCTCCTCTTCCTCCTCCTCATACTTGGGGACCGGGATGCTGCCCCGGGTCTCACTGAAGCTCTGACTGGACATGTCACTGTAGCTCTCCTGGGACCGCAGCCGCCCGGGGTAGTAGTCCTCGCGGCACTCCTGGACGAAGCTGCCGCCGTGTCCCTTCATGGCCAGGGACGAGCTCCTCTTGGGGTTGCTGAAGTGCTTGGGCCACACGTCGGGCTGGGCCCCTGCGCCCTGCCCTCCTGGGCTGTAGGAAGTTCTGATGTTGCACTGGCTGAGAAGCTGCAAAGGACTCTGGGACTGGTTCTGCTCCATCTTGTTCCCGTAGTGGTAGGGCTCCTCCCGGCTCCTCCAGATAGGGTCCCGGTTGAGGCTGGGGGTCTGGCTGGACAGGCTGAGCAGGTCCATCTGCAGCGACAGGGGGTCCACGTCTGCCGACAGCCGGTTCGAGCTCACCTGCAGCTGGCTGTGCGGGCTCAGCACGGCCTCCTCGGGCTTGGTCTTGTTCCTCCCAATCTTGGCGCTGCGCCGGGACTCCTTGGCCCGGGCATTCTGGAAGGCCGAGTCGGACGAGTCGGAGCCATTAGGGTCCTCGCCGGCACTGCAGGCCCGGGAGCAGAATATCTGGCCCTGCTTCGGCAGGAACGGCCGCCCCAGGAGGGACTTCTTGCAGTGAGCGCAGCAGAAGCAGGTCTCGGTGGCGTGCCAGTGCTGGCCGTCGTAGGTCATCTGACCCTGGTCGATCCCTGGAAGGGCCAGAAAAAGGCGAGGCTGAGGGACCGCTGGGCCCACGCTGCCTGGCTGGGCTTGGGGTAGGGGAATAACATACCCATCGGGCGCCTAGGCCCGGGTACCCGGCATGCACACCCTACTCCACACATCCTGCCAGGTGGCTCCTTCCTAACTCGCCTGCTCCCTCGCAACGCCCAGACCAAAGGGGGCACCCAGCACTCTGCCCGGGACAAACGGCAGCACAGGCCTAGTGTCCCGCACCAAAAACGTGAAGTGAAAACAATGCTCGGACAGTCACAGCCTTTGGATGTCAACAGGGCAGCACGAGCAGAAACCGTACAACGAAACTCTGCCGCAGGCCGGGAACTATTAAGGGCAACATATAAAGTGCGTGGGACTCGTCTGTTCACCCCGCCAGGCGCAGCCTCCGAGAAGTCGGTCAGTCCCTCAAACCCTCTGCAGGGAGTGGGGGCCTGGACGGAGCACGAGTCCTCCTGGGGAGGCCGCACCACGTGAGCCCCACCTCTAGAGCAGAGTGTCTGACCCAGCAGGTTCGTCCAGAGCCGGAGCGGGGCTCCGTGCGGGTCAGAAGGCAGGGACAGGAGGCACAAGCAGCCCCTCCTCCGCCCATTACCCTCTCCCAGCCTTGCAGAGGCTGTGGGGGGGACTCTCCATGAGCCGCCCTCAATGACAGGGTGGGACCCTCTCTCCAGCTGGGAGCCTGGCCCTACAGAGGAAGTGGGGGTGTCATGGAGGAGGGAGGGGCCTTGGCCACTGTAAGGACAGCATCCTGTGAATGGACCCGTCCCTCTGGGCAGCAGTGAGGGTGGCTGGTGGGGGCGCGGCTCGGAGCACAGCTGCGCCGGCTCTGGACACTTCCCGCCTTGGCCCCTGGTGCCCTTGGGACTGGACACACAGTTCTGCACTAGCTGAGAGTGAGGCTTCACTACAGAGGCAAACACAGGCTCAGATCCCCTCTACCCACTTCGCCCTGCCAAGTCGGGTCTCAGCCCTGCACCTCCGGGCAAGCAGCCGCCTCCGTGCCCGGGGCTGTGGTGAGGGTCCCTGCGGAGGGCAGCTGTAGGCCCAGCCCATGGCTCTAAAGCCTGGCTGCCCTCTGCGCCCAGTGTCCTGAGAACTCACGCCGAAACCCCTGGCCGCCTGGGGTCCTTGCCCAGCACCCGAGCAGCTGGCGTCTTGCTGGCTCCCTGCTCAAGGTCTGAGAGCAGTGTGGCCCCAGGCCTGCCCTCCGCCAGCAGCTGCTTGGTGCTTCTTCGAGGAGGAAGGGTCCCGTGCAGCAGCAGGGCCTGGTGCCCGGACAGGGCCTTGGGCAGGGCGGGCCCGGGAGGGGCGCAGAGGCGGGCGTGCTATAAAGCAGCCCCGCAGGCAGCGGAACGCGGCCTGATAAACATCAGCGCTGTCAGACGGTCCTCTGAACTGCTCCTGAACTCGAGACATCTGGAAAAGGGCTCTGCCCTGCAACATCTAAGCATTCCTGCTTTTATTCCCTCTCTAAGTCCTTTAATCACTTCGGCTGCAGCCACAGCCTCGGTCTGTTTATAGGACTGTTTATTCGGCTCTGTGCCGGCAAGAGTCCTGTTGCCATAGCAACAGTGGCCTGCTGCAGGGCCTGCTCCTCGCGGCTGGGTAAATGTGGAGCGTCTGCGCAGCGTGGTCAGGGGCACAGCACCCCCCACAGGGGACTTATGACACAGAGCGCAGACTACTGCTGTGGCAGGAGATCACGTTCCACAGAAAAGGGGTTTTAGAAAGAAGCCTCAGGGCCTGTGATCCCAGCACTCTAGGAAGCTGAGGCAGGAGGATTTTTGCAAGTTCAAGCCCAACCTGGGCAAAACCTCATCTAAAAATGCAAAAACAGATTTTAGAAAGTGGTCGGGTGGGGTGTGGCTCAGTGCAAAGGCCCTAGGCTCAATATCCAGCATCAAATAATAGTAACGCTAATGATGATACAAGAGAGCATCAGGGTCAGGAATTCAGCCATAGCAGGAAGCGCATTGCAGGTGCTAGCGCTTCCGATTCTGGTAAAACCCTGATGTCTTTCGTGGATGTGGGAGGGGAGAAAGCAAGAGGGAAGCCAGTGAACAGCTGGACAGCTGGAAGAAGAGGGCAAGAGGAAGGGCCAGCTCAGGTGTCAAGCAGGTTCCTCTCTCTCAAGCTGCCGGGTAAAAATTCTAGGTGTCTGAGCGGCTGAGGCTTCCCGAGGAGAGACGGGACTTGGGGGCCAGGAGCTGCCGCTGTGGCCAAGTGGTCCGGCGCCCCGCTGCTCACCTGAGCAAACGCTCAGCGCGGACTCAAGTTCTCAGGTCAGCAGCACGGGGCCAGCACACGCCCGTGCCCCTGCGGGTCCCACCTACCCCGCTCCCGCCCAGCCTCCCATCCTCGTCCACTGCTCCAGTGTGACTCAGAGCGCCGAAGTCCGTGCGCATGGGCGGCTGTTGTGACCCTTGAGAAAGGAAGGTTCCTGGGTACTTGGCTGAAGCCTCGGGCCGGGAGAGGGTGGCGTTCTGGGCTGGGGGGACGTCCTTGGGCAGTTTATGGCTTAGGAGCTATTTAAGGATCTCTTGTTTCAGGTATTGGCTGGCTTAGCTGTGCTGATGTTTTTTAAAGGAAGACATGTTGGCCAGAGCCATTGGGTTTCTTGACTGTCTGTCCCACCAAGAGCTCCGCTCTCCTGAGGAGAATGCGGGAGACAGTTTGTCTGCCCACCTTCTCCCTCCGAGCCCTCACGTCTTCCCTGGTGCGGCACACAGCTCCGCCTTGGAAGTGGGCCCTTGACCAGAGTGGGGCTGGCGGGACTCTGATTTGGAGGAAGTGACCTGGAAATTGAAGTGACGCGGCCCCTCCTTTGAGCCGTCCTGGGGACTCAGCTTGGTGGCCACGTGGGGCAGCACGCTCCCTTGGGAGCCAACAGAAAAACCCAGACTTCGTCTGAACCTTGGTCCATCCCTCCCTGAAGCTAGCACTCTCCTTGGGTCCTCTCGTCAGTCTGTCAGTCAGTCGAGGAACGCCCAGCTTTACCCAGTGAGCTGGGCTCCCGCGCCTTGTAACCAAAGGGAATCTAACTGCATCCGGCAGAGAGACGCCACTGCGACAGGCTGGAGCTGCGCGCCCCGCCCGCCTCACCTATGTGCTGGGCGCAGGTGTCGCAGTACTCCGCGTACAAGGACTCGAAGCAGTGGCAGCAGTAGGGCCTCCCCTCCTTCATGATGTAGCGCTGGCCGCCCAGCACCGTCTCACACTCGAAGCAGCAGAAGTGTTTCATGTGCCAGTGCCGCCCCTCAGCCTCTGTGCACTCGTCCGCAAAGATGATCTGCAGACAGGAAGCCGAACAGTCAGTGTCCGAGACCCGGTGCTAAGAACCCCCTGCAGCGGGGCGCCCAGAGTAGAAGGCAGAAAGCAGCTCTCCTGCACGAATCGTTAACTGAAAACCTACACGTGCCTGTGCGTGTGTGTGTGTGTGCACGCACGCGTGCGTTGATTCTACATCTACATCAGCTCCCGCACTTGGATTTGCCCGGAGCACAACTAAACATGCTGCGTGGCCTGACCGGCGAGGAGCCACCTTAGATAGGACAGAGGATGTCGTGCCTTAGGGAGCTCAGGGTGGGGCCCAGGACAGGGCGCTCACGGGCGCACTGGCCGTGCACAGCTGTTTCACTTGGCCCGTGCACGGTATTTTGTTAAAATGGGAGATGTCACAGAAACACCTGGGATCCCGGTTACTGCTCTGAAACTTAACTCCGGGCAACACTCCCGACACGGTCCGGCCTGGCACGGGCAGCCAGAGCCAAGAGGGCGGCTGCTGCTTTCACACGAGTGGCAAGCTGCTCGATCTGTCACACGCCCCATCACTCCCCGCTGACACGCAGTGGGACGACCTCATTTCCTACCTTTCTGGCCCCTGAGTTTTTGTGCCTTTCACCCCGATGTAGGCTTGTTTCAAATTTTAAAGCACAGATATCAAAATGTACTACCGCTTAGCGCAGTCAGCCAGCCAGTGTGGGACGGGCGCAGCGTGGACACAGAGGGGAGTGGGAGAGGCTTGAGAGCCTGGGAATAAATCCACACAGACACGGTCAACTGATCCTCACCGGGCGCCAAGACCGTCCCGCGAGGGCAGGACAGTCTCGACACACGGCCTGGGACGACAGGACAGCTGCACAGGAAATAAGCAATCTGAACCCCTACCTGCAACCATATATAAAAATTAACAGAAAGCGGATTAAAGGCCTAAATGTAATGGGAAAAAAGATAAAGCACTAAGAAAAAAAAACACAGGTAGAAATCTTGTTGACCATGGGCCAGGCAACGGTACTATAGATATGACACTAAAATTATAATTAACAAAAGTTAAGTAGATTCCATCAAAACTGAAAACGTTTATGCTTCAAAGGACATCATTAAGAAAATGAAAATACAAATAGAGAATGGGAGAACATATTTTCAAATCATGTATCTGTTAAGGGACCATATAAAGAACTCAACTTGGTAGTAAAGAGAAAAATAACCCAACTGGAAAAAATGGACAAAAAGCCTAAGTACATATTTCTCCAAAAAAGAAAAAATACAGTAAAGATGCTTAATATTATCAGCAGTTATGGAAGTACGAATCAAACTCTCAGTATGATACAACTGCATACATACTAGGATGACTACAATAAAAAATACACACAATTAAAGTGCTAACAAAAATGTGAATAAATTAGAAAGCTCATGCATCCATAGCATGAATGGAAAATGGTGTAGCTATTTTGGGAGATAGTGTGGCATTCTCTCAAAAAGGTACACTAAGATTTACCATATGACCCAGCATTTCACTCCTGGATATGCACTCCAGAGAAAAATGTATGGATACACCAAAACTTACACATGAATCTTCATAAGCAACATTGTTTACAATAGCTAAAATTGGAAACAAAAATGTCTATTAATTGCTAAATGGTTAAACAAAAGGTGAGGCACACTTATAACTGGCTGTTATTCAATCATGAACAGGAATGAAGCACTCTACATGCTACAACATGGGTGAACCCTGAAACATACTAAGTGAAGGACTTCTGACAGAGGCGGTCACATATTACAGGATGTCTTGAAGGTGAAATATCTACAGGCATTTGTAAACCCACACAGCCAGAGGACACAGTGGAGCGGAGGAGAGGCTGGGGAAGAGGTGACTCCTAAAAGACACAGAACTGCACTTTGGCCGAAGCAAGCGCTCTGGAAGCAGACAGGAGGGGCGCGCACGGCTGTGTGGAGACGCTAAAGTCAAGTGAGCTGCATATCTTAAGGGGGGGTCCTTAATGCTATGCAAATCCTATCTCAGTAGGCGGAACCTCCCAGGCCCACTTCCTTCAGTCACCTTGTTCTTTGCCCACGAGGAACATAAAGTTGTCCTGAGTACTCATTTCCCGCTGGGAAACTGAGCCCTGAGGGTACAGCGGCGGCCAGGGGCCCCAGCCTTGGACCTGAACTCAGGGTTCCTGCTTCCTGCCTTCAGCGGCTCTGCAGCACAGGACTCTGGCCACTAGACCCCACTTCAGTTGAGTGCGATCAGGTCCTTCCTAGAAAAGTGATGCCAGCAGGCCGCTGGTCAGTGGTGCCCACGTCCTAGTGCACTCTGGCTGGATAAGGGAGGGTTAACCGCCCAGACTGCTGTTTGTAAAAGGTTACACAGACCCAAACGCTCCTCTGGGCAGGAGGAGACCTGTCTCTAAGCCTCCCCAACCGACTCCTGTAGAAGTGGTCAGGTTTAGAACGCTCTTTGTGCTCCCAACTTTCACAGCTGAGCCAGCACCTTGATTCTGTTGCCTACAGGACTGGCTTCTGGGGAAACACAGGCAGGGGCAGGGGCCTGTGTTCCGTCCTGATTTCTCCGCTGGCACAGCTCATGCAGACGCCCTGGAGTGGCCACCTGTCTCCTGAATTTCCATCCAGAACCTCTGCAGGTTGTGGGGGAATAAAACATGCCACTCGTTTTCTCCTCTAACCAACCTGTCCCGTCAAAACCTGGACAAGCAGCACTCCGTTCCTGACGACTAATCCCTGGGCTTTGGGCTGACAGCTGCCTAAAACTGCTCAACACCCTAAAAAACAAAAAAATTAAGAGCTCTGTACAGACCCTGAACCAGATGAACGAAACGGGATCTCCCAGGCCATCCCGAGGGGAAACGCGCCACCTCGGGTAAGGCCGAAGCCCGGACAGTCTGGGCTGGGAGGGGAGGAGAGCGCCTCTCTGGAAAGCGGGGAGACGCTGCCTACGGTGTGTGCTCCGTGCAGAAGCCACAGGTCGCGCGTGGGTAGGGCCGTGGCCGGCGGAGGGTGCGGGCAGGGTGAGGCGGCAGGGCGGGGCTCTGACCTCGTCACAGGCTGCACAGCGCGGCTTCAGGCACTCGGCGTGGTGCCTGCCACAGTAGATCTTCCCGTCTTGGTAAAAGTAGATCAGATCCACCAGGAGCTCACTGCAGACGGTGCATATGAAGCAGGGCGGGTGCCAGCAGACGCCGTGGCCAGCGCGGGACGCGAACACAGCGATGTCCCCGCCGTTGATCTGGCCCCCGCACTGCAAGGCAGACAGAAACATCAGTGCCAGCCCGCCCGACGTCCAGTGCGGTGCGCAGGTGCCCAGCCACGCCGCAGCACCCAGGCACCGAGCGTCTGCCCGCCCTCCTGGCACTCTTCACGCAAGTGGCAGAGCGGGCTCCTGCCACCCCTTTCCCAGGTCCTCCAGAAGGTGAAGACAAAGTTGCTGGGGGACCCAAGGGTCGCCAAGGTGGGAAAGGAAGAAGACGTCCTGCAGCAGGATGCAGGGCCCTGCAGGCGGGAGGCCAGCGTGCACGCACGGTCTGCACAGAGGCCTGGCCAAGCCTCCCGCCAGGGGAGCAGATGGGGGGGGGACCGGAGGTAGGGGCGCAGGTCGGGTGCCCGAGAGGGAGGGGCCTGCAGACGCCCGCCCCCACCGCACCTGCCCACCCCCAGTGTGCTGTCAGCCCCTCTGCCGCGCCCTGGAGGAGACTTGCTGAGGGCACCGCTCAGGCCAGAGCAGCGGAAGCTCCCTTCAGTGTCCTCCGTACCCCGCTGCACTTCTTCCAAAGAGCCCTTCCCTGCCCGAGAAGAGCAAGGCGGTCACAGAGGACTGCGCGGGCGGGGCGGGGCTGCGCGTGCTGGGAGGGCAGTGGAGGGAGGCAGAAAGCGGGAAGCGGGTTATCATCCTCACCGGAGGCGACAGCCTCGAGGGACAGTCTGCGGAGCTCACACGTGTGACCAGAAAAGGGCGACACCGCCTTACGGCAGGTCGTTCCCACGGTCCACCACGGCCCGGAGAGCCACACGGTGCACCCACGACGCCATTTCATCGTCCCCACTCTCTGCAAGGTCCCTCACCCCACTGCGCAGACGGCAAAACCAAGGACAAGTAACAGGGTCCGGGTCGCCCGGTGGAAACTTGAGTAGACTTAGCAAAGGTCTTTCAGCTTCCACGGCCTCACAGTCCTCTGTGCTCTGCTGGGCACCTGCCCAGAAATGCCGAGCCTCCCTCGCCCTCACCGGGGGCTGCTCTGAGGGCGAGGCAGGGCCTGAACTGAGCACAAGGATCCTCACATCATCAGCACCGAGCACCTCAAGGGCAGGTCTCAAGGATGCTTTCCGAGGATGGAGACCCTACCACCACCTGTCTGGTAAGACCCTCCCCATCCCGCCTACCGGAGCTGCCTGACCTCCTATTTACAGACCCACGCGCTTGGGTCCGTCCGGAGTGCTGCAAGCTACACGCTGCTCGAAAGCGGCAGCACTGAGAGAGGGGTCAGGAATGACCGACTGCACCACCCTGCTTTTGGGAGCTGCGAGGTGGGCAGGGGAGCCCAGGCAGGCTGGATCCCCTCCTTCTTTTCTGTAAGACCCTCCCCTACCACGCCCAGAGCACTGCGGAGAGCAGGAGCAAAACCAAATTCCCACCCTTTGACTCAGGGAGCTCCGGAAGAATGCAGAGCGCTTCTTGCACTTGGACACAGAACTCACAGACCTCGAAGACCAAGCGCCTCCCCTTACAGGGCACCACGGGTCCCGGGAGGTCCTGGGAGAGAGGCTGACAGTGGCCCAGGCAAACTCCTTTACCGAAAGCACTCACTTCGAGGTCGGAGTCTTTCACACTGCTCCTCCGTCAGTCTCGCAATGGCTTATGCAGCCTCCACGAGCTCTGACTACATCTGTCCCAGCCAACGGCCACTCGCTGGCCCTGGAGCACAGCAGCCACCTCCTGGCAGGACCTCCGAGCTGGCTGTCCCCCCTGCCCCCGGTCAGCTCCCTCCCTCCCTCCAAAACATCTTCAGAAGGCTGTTCAGAAGCTACCTTCCAAGTGGGGTCTTCCCACGACCCCAGTCCTTCCCAGCCCCCGCCCTGCTGTGCTTTTCCTACTTGGCTGATAACATTCACTGTCTGATGTCTTCCCCTAGAGCACAACCCCTTACAAGGGCACGATCGAGCTTTCACGTCTGGTTTCACCACTGTTTCGCCGAGGCCCAGAGAGGTGCCAGGCACATGGCAGCAGGTCGAAATCCTCAGAATGAAGAAGTGGGTGCCAGGGTGCCAGAACTGCGCCGCCCTCTGGGAAAAACACTCACCTGCTCACAAATCGCTCCGGTCATGGTGACGGGGAAGGGCCTGACACTCCCTCTGCCCAAGTTCTCCCGTTTCCTCTGATTGCTGAACAGCTTCAGCTCCCTCTTCTCCTCCTCATCCAGGGAGTTGCAGTACCGGACCTGGATGCACAGAGCACAGCGGGCATTGGCGGCCCTTGCTCCCATGCTGGCCTGGAGCCCCGGCCTCAGCTTCCCCACTGCACTTGCTGCCACTGGGATTTACAGCACTGCCTGAACTTCAACAGGCCCAGGCTTGGTGCTGTTCAAGGGAAGCCTTTCCTGAGATTGGTGAGGCCCAAAGGAACCCTTTAAAGGCTCTGAAGTCTGGAGCCCAGGTCCTGGGCAGGCTGTTGGTTCTGCAGCTGCTCTGTACGCTGGCCCCTTACCCTGCTCACCACCCTCAGAGTCAACTCAGGAGTGGCCCGGTGCTAGAAAAGTTCACTTTCTTCCAAGGTGTAGAGACCTGATGCCTCCAGCTACATGTGCCCGTGCAAATGATCCCTACCACCAAAGAAGGGCACCAGCCAGTGACCAGGACTGAGGTCACTGTGCCTGCTCGTGGCTTCTGCCTTCTACCTCACTTAGGGAGGTGGGACACGGAGGCCTGGGCCTGTGAGTTGGTGTGACACTGAGGGAAGCGCTGGGGCACCTGGGGGGGGGGTGCCTGCTGGGCTTCAGTGAGTGTGACAGCACGCTATGCCCAGAAACTCACAGAGCGATGGCAGGGGTGGCACAGACGTTCAAATCCAGTATTTGCCATTCTCCCCGCTTACTTCTGCACGCTTCGGCAACTGCACCACATGCACGAAATACTATCTACTAATCCTCGTGTTAAAAGTGACTCACTTTTTAAAAACTTGAATATATTTACCTAAAGTGTATTATGACACACACACAAAGTCAGTTGCTTGCAACAAACACAGGGTGACCATGAAAGCAGAGCACACAGCCGCACTGTTGGACTCCAGCCGGCTACTTTGCCCTCGGGAGAGGCTAAACCTGAGATCCCTGACGCTCCTGCTGATCACTGAAGACTAGCATGAGGGAGAGAGGTGAGATACCAGCCGGGACCAAAGTGGAATTCCCTCCCTGTACCCAGTCACTCCATCACCTGAAGGGCAACTCCCTTCCCATAAGCTCGGTTTTATTCACTACTGTGTTGACATTCCACTCCAGGCCGTATCACACTGCCCGTTGGGAATACGGCCCTGAACCCACCTGCCTTCTCATTCTGGAGTGATCTGGGCATCAGAGAGGGTTCCCCGTGTCACTCTGCTGATTTGTCACAAAGGTGTTTGGAGGAAAACCTGCCAACTAGGAACACCCTCCTCTAATCTGAGACCAGTACAACTGTGACTGTCCAGGTTACCTTACCCGGGCGATCAATATTGACTTTCTAGTCACTGTTTGTCTTCCAACGGGCAACACCAAGGGGCCCATTCTGCCCAATGGGCCCCATGCACTGCATTCCTACCAGTAGGAAGTGGTGATCTGAATGGGGTCTCTTCACAAAAAGCACTGCTGACCACACCCGAAATACACAGTCAAGGTGGAGAAGAGCAGACCATGTCCCATCATCAAGTAAAAAGTTTTTTTTTAAAAAGTCATCATAGGGGCTGGGGATTTAGCTCAGTGGCATAGTGCCTGCCTGGCAAGAGCAAGCTTGTGAGTTCAATTCCCAGTACCCGGAAAAAAAAAAGGAAAAAAAAAGTCATTGTAAGAATGTGTCAGAAAGAGAACCACAGTGACCTCACCAGCCCAGGACACAGGTGGTCCCACCACTGACATTTTATGTGCATGCCTTAGGAGCAAGGTACACCCTCCCCGCTTGTAAAAACCTGCATTTTCATCTCTAAATTCGTTAAACTGGGCATCAGGTTACCATGTTTGCTTCTAGCTTTAAAGGAGAACACATATTTGTTTTATGATGGCTGATACAAGCAGCATGTAAAGAGAATCATCGCCCTCCTAGGGAGTGGCTTCAGTTTTCAAGTGTCATTTGTTCGTTTACTTAGCCGAGGTGCTCAGGATTCAACCTAGGATCTCCTGCGCACGAGGCAAGCGTTCTACCACTGAGCTACACCTCCAGCCCCTCACGTTGATTTCTGCGGCTCTCAAATGATCGCCTTTCATTGGAATGTGCAAAGTCATGCTGCAAAACACTCCCTCACTTCCCCTGGGACCAGCCCAAGGACTGGGGGACTGAGAAATTGGTGCCCAGCTCTCTGAAGGGGCTCTTTTGCCTTTCAATTTAAAATTACACTTTTGTTTCAAATGCAGTCAGAATTAAGCAGCACAATTGAATAGGATTCCTCATTTTTAAAAACCAGATACCTAAATTTTAGTTTCCAGTTTACAAACCTCATCCCTTCCAGCACACTCTTTTTTTTAAAAAAGGATGTTTGCAAATTCCCATTTATGATCAATGCGATTTCAAGGAAACGCCTGCTTCGAGTACTGCTCTTGGATTGACAAGGAGGCCAGTCTGAAAGCCGTGCTTCCAAAGGCACAGACTCCCCAGAGACAGAAATCGCAGACGTGCAGCACTGCTGATATGGACACACAACTTCTCCTGCAGTGTGACGTGGAAAACCTGCACATTCCTGTAATACAAATGATGCTGAAAACTTGGAGACTCACGCAGTTACTGCAGGGCTTGCAATGACCCGGGGAGCCTCAGTCATCTCTCCAGCCCATGCCGGCAGTCAGCAGGGCACCTCCTTCTTCAAGTCAGGAACCTAGGGCCTGAGTTTTTAACTTGTACCATGCCAGGCACAGAGGCTAATCCAGTCATAATGAGACCCTGGCTTTTGGCCACACTCTCCAGAAAGTGTTTTTCTGTTTCTTTTGGCTCTAAATTAAGGAAGCTAAAGACCTAAGAGAAATTGCCAGAGGTTTTCCTCAGCGACCTCGCTGATCACAGCTTTCTGACTGTGACATGGGGCACCAGGCACAGAGGTTCCAAGCAGCCCCAGGCCCTCCTTACCTCATTGTCATGCGGCGGCAGCTGGTGAAGGAGCTGCTTGATGCGAAGTTTCTCTCCAGGGCTGTTGACATAAGGGACTTTCTCTTCTGGGAGGCAGCTGTAGTACTGGTGCACCTGAAGGACAAAGCACACAGAGACTTGCCCACCGCTCTCATTCTGTGCCCACGGCCCCCTCCTGGGGTGCAGATCTCCCCGGCTGGACCCAGTCCTCTTCTGCTGCCTCCACGTTCCCGCATTTCCTACAACCAGCAGAGAAGCTCGTTTGGAAGAAAGAGCCAAGCCCGTCACCCCAACGGGGGGTTTCCTATGGGGAAGGGAAAAGGAAAGCCAGCACACTTTCCTAGCGGAGGAGACTCCGCAAACAAGCTGGGGAGGCCGGGGGATGGGGCTTCCCGCGGACTCCCTCCCCGGTGTCGCTTTACCATTTTCTGCAAGTCTCCAGCAGGCGAGGCGCCTCCCTCGCCAAGGGATGTGTCAGCGCCTGCCTGGGCACTGCAGTCGCAGCTTGTCTCTGGAGCTCACTCGGTGGACTCGGGTGCCCAGCCTCCACCTACATTAAAAGCCCTTAGGTTCTGAGCTGTCTGCACAGCAGGAAGCAGCTGGCATCCATCAGAAAAGGGACTCACCAAGTTCAGCGTGCAGAGCATGGTTCAGCAGCTGTCACATGAGGACTTTTGCACCTCCTCTCACGGTCCTGTTCGTGACTGTTAGGACCGAGTCCTGCACTTTCTGAGGCTCGTGCAACCCGAGCAGTTGGGGAAAGTACCAAGCATCTGATTTTGCCTGAGCACGGAAACCAGACCTTTACCACCCAGCCGTGTGCCGAACGAGGGGAAGGAACAACTGAGCAAGGAGAAGCTGTGTTATCACACAGGATGGGCAGAAATAAAAATTCCACAAGCTCAGATAACATCATGGAAAAGACTTCCAAGTATTTCTTGCTTAGTGCTCTGAGCAGCTCTTGTGAAACAAGGCACCCGTTTAACAACCGGAAGAAGGCAGAGCTGCAGGCCCCAACTGTACTGTCTTCACTGCACTCCACACACTGGGCCGCATCCCCCGTGACCAGGAGCCTTGGGAATGAACACATGCTCTGGGAATGCTGGGTGAAGAGTTGCGAAAGCTCTGCCTTCTTTGATCTCCAGAAACCAAGCCATGAGTGTTAGAAGAAACAGCAGGAAAGGGCTTGTGACGACAGGGCCTTAAAAATGTGAACGCCATCTTTATTTTCTTAACCCAGTGATGGGAACCATTCACCATCAGGTTCTGTCATCCTCTGAGTCAAATCCCACAGGCAACCACAAACAGACCTCTTGACCCAGGCTGCAGGCTTTGTTGGGCAGGGTCTCTGTGGGCCGCCCCCAGAGGCCCTGGCCAGAAGCCATGTCCTGGGTGAGAAGGAACAGTTCTGGTTCTGCAGCTCACAGATTGCCTGTACTCCTGGGCAAAAGCAACAGCCCATATCAAAAGTTGGTTTGGGATTAGGAGCTGGCTATTTGCTCCTCTGGGACTGGCCCGGCTCTCCTGGAATGTGTCCCCAGGGTCCCTGGAGTTTCTGCTTCATGGGGCATGAGCCAGGTGTAAGGAAGCAGGCTTGGTCTCCGCGTCTTGGGGAGCAGGCTCTGCCTCCCAAATCGGAGTACTGCTTGTAGGAAGGTCACGTTCCACCATCACCCTATCATTCAAGTCTTACTAGAATCACTGAACATCAGGAACAGTTGCTGACACGGAATGAATCACTGTGATGCTTGAGAATGCAGGATAACTGGCGCTTGCCTGATCCTCCTCTTAATCACCCCTCTCGTCACTGACCAGCACATTTGTCCATGACAGCCCTTCTGAGCTAGCACCTTGAACCCAGCCGGCCGTGATCCTGTCCACGGCTGCTCAGGCTGGAATCTCTCTGCACCTGGTACAGCACGGCAGGTAGAGCTGCATTCTGGCTGTGGCTCTGTCATTCCCCGCCTTCTATTCCTGAGCAAGTTACAGAGCTGTGCGGGGCAATCGTGCGAAGACCAGGATGAATAAATGAGAGAGGAGGCCAAGCGCGTGGCCCTTAGGTAGAGTAAGTAACGTGAACACGTAACGGAAGCACTCTCCAGCCTGGCCTGGTTCAGACAGGGCACTCCAGGTGCTCCCTGGCCTCTCCTCCATTCTGTGTGCACGTCAGCGGTGGTGGTGGATACAGCAGGGCCAGAACACGGGAACCACCACCTCAGTGAAGTGAGACAAACACACTGCAGCAAACAACGACAGTAAAACTTGTTTGATTTCCAAAGAAAAACGTCAAGTTATTACAGAAGCGTGTGCTTTGTTGAGAGCCTCAGTAGTACTGTAGGACCTCAGGAGGAAATGGCAACTGTCCCTTCCCGGAAGGCAACTGCTATGGGATTTCTCACTTCCTGATTTTGTGCTCTCTTCCCTCTCCTGGTCTCTCTCTCAAGCTCTGTTCCTCACCGTCTCCAAGCGTAAGGCCTCCCACAGCACTCACTTTACTTTGAACAACTTCAGTTCAAGAGGCATCCTACACTGACCAGCTTTTCTCAATTCTACATTCCCCAGAGACAGGCCCTGGTCACCCCAGCTTGGGTTGGGTCCACATTAAGAGATGGATGGAAGGTGTCTTAACTTAGTCACTGAGGTGTCCCATCCTCAAAACAAATCAGGGCACAGTAATCAACAACATATCAAGTCACCCCATCACACAGCAGGTGATCCAGCTCGCTCTGGGAAGGGGGAAAAGTTAGCCCTTCACGACTTCCAGTGCTCTTCAGAGCTTGCTGGAGCCCAGGGGAGGAGGCCAGCCCTCTGAGGCTGGCTCTGCATTTCTTGGTGTTTGGACACAGGACTTTCCAAGCTTTGCAGCAAGCAAAGAGATTATCAGAAGGAAGGAGGGGTGGAGAACCAGGTCTCCTGGATTCCCACTGGTCTCCTGCTGGATATAAGAGTGCTGTGTCCATCCCCTGTGGCATCTTCCACGATTAAATTCCTGGGCGGCCCAACACAAATGCCAACCACACCAATGATAACGGGAAAGGACAGAATATACTTTCTGATACTATAAAAACTAAATTTGGTGCTGCCTCTGAAAATCCTGTAGATTGCTCACATTAGTTGAAACATGTTTTCCTTGTCCATTTTTAGAAATAAATAAGCAAACCTAGTAGAGTTTTGTCAAAGATGATCAACACTAAGTCATTACCTGGTATGATGATAACTTTACATGTACCGAGTATATTTATTCCAAAACAGGTCTGCTGGATGTGTTGGAAGCCTCACGCCATTTAAGACATTTGTTGGGAAAGGTGTCCTGTGATCCTGTCCTGCATGACGACATACAAGGTACACTTCCCCGAACAAAAGGATCTGAACACAATGCACTGACTTAGGAAAATAAACAGCTGAAGGCCTTTATGTAAGGTGTTACTCCCTAACAGGGAAGAGGGGTGGCAACTTCAGTCCATGCCACATGGATTGCAAGCACTTCACTCAGTGTGCAAATACACTCTATAGCCAGGCCTCACCCAGCTGAAGACTGGGCTTGTTAGAAGGAAGTGTATGCCTGACTCCATTTCTGCCTGCGTACAGAAGGGCAGCTCAGAACTCAATGACTCTACCTGTGGGCCAAAAACGTGCTTTTCAAAACGTGGTTAAAGCACTTCAGTGTGTCAGTCCCTGAACGAAGTGCAGCTTGGCTAGAATCCCTTGACTTCTCCCTCAGAAGTCTGGGCTCAGGCCCAGTGACCTGCCCTTCTATCCGGGAACCATGCTTTGAGAGTTCTTGAGAGTTATCTCATCATTTTCCCTCAGTAATCCACTGTCTTGGTTTTTTTCTTTCATTGCTGAGACAAAATACCTGACACCCAGAATTAAGGAAGGAAAGGTTTATTTAGCTTCCAGTCTGTGGAGGTTTTCGGTCTGTACTCAGCTGGCTCCAAGGTAGGGTGGCACACGGCAGAGGGCAACAGTTCATGGCAGTGGAAGACAGCAAAAGCACAAGAGCACAAGGGAGGAGCAGCAGCAAGCAGCCTCTCTCCCTCCCTCACACTGTATGCAAACTACCTGCCTCAGGGTGGGTGTAGCCCTCACACCCATAATCCCAGCATTGGGCCATGGATCAATCATAAACTCTAGACGCCCACGCCATGACTGCATGAGGCTTTGGGGGACACCCAGACACGAACCATAACACCCACCTATGCAGCTGCCATGTAAGTGATGGGGTTTGTTTTTCTAGGAAATCCAGGAACTTTCGGGGTTGCGAAAGAACTTGCTGGACATGGTCAATTTCTCAGGTGTCTCTTTCCACATCTAGGTGGATGAGTAAGCAGGGAGCATTCACCAGGTCCAGTGCGAATGGAAAATCCTAAGACCGATGCACTCACACAGTTGGGTGGGAACATTTTCTGTATCAAAAACACCACTCTGTGACAGCAGGGACCTAACAAAGGGACACCAGACTCTCCTGGTTGATCTCAGAATCAACTGTTCTTCACTGCCCACATGAGAAAAGGGGCCAGAGAGCTATCTGTTCACCGAGTGGCGCTTCGGCCTGAGTGTTTACAGCAGTTGTTCCACGAGTACTCCCGCACCTGAGAGGTGGGTATTTCACACTTGCTGACTGAGTTTCACACAGTTCCGTGGGGGGCAGATTCACCTTTCTCCTTGACATCCTCATCCTCCCCCTCTGTTCACTGTGGATTGTTGGCGTTTATCAAGAAAAAGACACTGGCAGGTGGATGGGGGAAAGGTAGACAGACAAACAGTGCCCCTCGCAGACGCAGCAGATTTCTAATACGTGTGTACGGCTGACCACAGGAATGATGAACGTTCCCTTGACCATCATAAGATGCCCAGATAAATCCAACATGAACTTACTGTGAGTAAAGATGTTCCGGCATTCAACAGTCTCCCACAGCACCACGGCCTGATGGGGCCACACAGCTACGCAGAAGAGGCTGCTTAACCCACACCGTCGTTTTTAGCGCACCAGTGTGGCTGACCAAGAACATTTCTGTGCCTCCCCAGAAGCTGCACTTGACAATGGGAATGCAGTGCAGCTCACCACATGTAAGATGCCACTTGGGAAGAGCTCTTCTCAGGGAGGCCAGCAGTTGGCAGAGGCCCTTTCTGCTCCCTCTTCCTTCTTCCTGTCTGACAGGTGGACAGGACTGATGGAGTTCTAGCAACCACAATGTCCAGTTAGGAGCCCTGGTCTCTGACTGTACCATGGAGCCACCATACCAGTCCTAGACCTCGATTTCCTGTCTCTGACCTTCTGGCACTAGTGAGAGAAATGAAGAATTTCTTTATTTACAGTCTGTATTACTGAAGAGTGAATGCAATTCCTAAACGATGCATCCGCAGGCCTTAAATGCTAGCACCCTCCGGTCACCCCGTGCCCCTTAGTGAACACTGCTGCCATTTTCATCTCTCTGAGTCTGAACAGAGCCTGGAAATCTACATCTAATGAACACCTCGCCATGTGCCAGGGCACACACAGGTTCAGAAGGAGGAGATCTGACTCCACCAGGTAACGGTTCCTGAAGTGTGGTCTCTGAAAGTTTTTAGAAAAGCCAACTCAACCAGGCAGTGACCAGAAGACAGGGCCTTTTCTCACGTTCTTGCTCACCCGCAGTCTCAGAAATGTGCAGCCCTGGCTCCTGGGCCTCAGTTTGGGCCACATCTGCAGGGGATGGGGATGCCTGAGGGCAGTCCGCAGGGACAGGAAGACGCTGCCTGAGTGGGTGGAGGTGCTGGGCTTGGGGACGGGGTAGCATCACAGCCACCAGCATGTGGGATGGCCGCGCTCGTGGAGGCCTGCCTGCTCCTTTCGCCTCTCTGGCCAGGATTTCACTAACTGCACAACAGGGAAGGAGCGGCGAAGGCGCGTGAAAGAGGAGGAACCCACCAAATCAGCCCCTTCTCTTTCTCTCCAGGACAGCAGCATTAATTGGTTCAGTCAGGAGGTCATGAAGGACACAACAACAGTCTAACACCTAACGCCTAACCAGTCTCCGTCAGGCTGACGACTCCTGCGGGATTAGGATCACAATCAGAGACGAAAGCCCATTTGGGGTTTTTGAAGGAAATCTTTCGGAATCCTTTCTTTTGCTCATACTGATGTCTAATGCAAGAGCAAATCTTGTCTGGTGCAGCCCTGAGACACATTGAGAAACCAGCGCTGTTGGACTCCCCCGCCCCACCACCCGAGCTGGAACCGACCGTGAGGCAGGCACATCACTGCTCTCAGCACCGGCACCGCCTCCCTCTGATACCGGGCCACAGTCCTGCCTGCTACAGCGTCCTGTGCGACCGGGGACGCTCCCCTCAGCACATCCTCTGGGCCAGGTCTTCCCACAGTGTCCTCTTCACCACTACCGACCTCAGGGCCTCTGCACCTGCCCCAGAAGTGCCATGAGCCTCGTCTTCACTGGCCTCCATTGCACACGGTCACTGGCTGAAGAGGACCTCGCCGACTACTCACAGATCAGTACAGCTCGCTGCTAGGGTTTCCACCAACTCCCGCGACATCTGACTGTGTCTGGAGATGCTCTGGGGGGACGGGCAGATTGTCGTGGACTGTGTAGGGGCCAGGGATGCCACTCAGCCTCCACAACACACAGGCCAGCCCCACAGCAAGCATGCTCCCCATCAGCGTGTCCGTGGTGACGGGCCAGATACACCGAGGCGTGCTTTGCTCGAGGGATGTAACAGCTGCTGACTACTGACTTGTTGGCTGTCTGTCTCTGTGCTCTAGAACATGAGGGATTGGGACTCTTCACTGTACTTCCCAGCGGATGGAAAGGAGAGTCCAGCACGCCATAGGTGCTCCCTAAATGTTCGCTGAATGACTTCACACTGTGTTCAAACCTCCATCTTTCTATTTGTCTGACTTATCAAAGGATTAGACAGATGCAGCCAGAGAAAACGTGGGTGAGGCTTCCGGAGGAATCAGAGCGAAGTTCACCAAGCTTCCCTTTCCTCCCACCAAGGCGCTTTTTCCCTCCAAAAACAGCTGGTGTGTGTGGGGTGGGGCACAAGCTCGACCAGGGACAAGCAGAGTAACTATCAACCACTGCTTCTCTCGGGGGAGAGACACAAGCACTTCTATCCGAGGTCAGACAATTTCTTCCAAACCAACTTTTTCGAACGCTAAGGAAAACAGTGTCATCTTCCTTAATGGCTGAGGCAGGAGCTAGAGCTCGGAATCAGGGGCGTCCTCCTCCCGTGCCTGCGGGCTCTCATAGGCCCCCTCTCCACCCATCTCATTAACCGTCCAGGATCAGCTAGAAAACACTTTCCGTTCAGGCTGGAGAGTCCCCTGCAGTTGTTTATCCTCTGCTGTCTTCATGAAGAGGCCCCAGCAGACAGTTCAAACACTTTCGGGGTGGCGACAAAGACCTAACAAGTCCCCGTCCCCATTTCACCAAAACACGCAGAACGTCCACACGCACTACCAGAGGTGCCAAGTTACATTTTGTGTGTGGGCTGTTTCAGGGTTTCCTTCAGACGAGAAACACGCACATGTACGCGTGTACAGCACACACAAGACAAGCAGGGCAGCCTCGTCCTGGAGTCGGGGTGGGTGTCTGCATCCTAGAGTCCAGCTGCAGCACTGGAGGCAACACCTGGCTCTCTACATAGCTGGGCAAAGACCAACATCTTCACCCTGAAGCAGGGCTGGAGAGTCACGAGATACACTGCGGCCAGCAGAGGGACAGGCCACGGTTTGAAACAATGTAGTGATAATTCATAACTGTCTTTGGCACAGGCAGGACTGTCTTCTCTGCTATTCACATGTTGCATCCCTAATCCCCACATGAGACTCCATTTGGAGACCAGAGTTTTTTACTCTTTTCTTTTCTTTGAAACGAGGTCCCCCTATGTAATCCAGGCTGGCCTTGAACTCACTATGTAGCCCAGGCTGGCCTTGATCTTGTGGCAATTCTCCTGCCTCAGCCTCCCAAGTGCTGGGATTACAGGCGTGCACCACCACACCTGGCCTGGAGACAGAGTTTTACAGAGATAACTAAATGAAGCCATAAAGGTGGGGCCCTATCTAACAGGGCAGATGTCCTGATAAGAGGAGGCAGGGACACCAGCATGCGTGCGTGTGGAGAAAGGCCATGTGTGCATACATGGAGAAGGTACTGCTATAGGCTGGGAAAAGGGCTTCCCCAGAGCCCAGCTCTCTGGCACCTTGATCATGGACTTCTGGCTCCCAGAGTCCTAATGGGGGCAAGGCCTGCCGTTCTGCCCCTGGCTCCCTGGTGCTCTGCCCTGCAAGCTGAGCAGACCAGTTCAGCAGGCTCTGTGAGCAGCTGATGAGTGTGCTTGGGGAAGGATGGACAGAGGAGTCTGCAGCCCCCCACCCGGGTGGGAGTCAGGGAAACACAAAGTTAAAACAATGCAAGAGCCCTGTGATGGTGAATACCTTGTGTCAACTTGAGAAGTTTAGAAGCTTAACTAAGGGGCTCAGCAGTTCTACATCCTTGTGTAGAGGACAGGCCCTTAGCTCTAGGATGTTGTTCATTGTGTCCATTTGAGAAGTTTAAGTGACTCAGCAGGGGCCAGGGTCCTCACTTTGTAAACATCCTGAGCCTGGGCAAGAGGAGGGCAGAGAGATGGTGTGAGTGCTACACCTGCCCCGAGGTGGATAACCTGCTTACAGCATAAGGGAGGAAAAGAGGCTTGCTCTCCCCTCCTTTGCGCTCTTGCTGCTTTTGCCGTCTTCTGCTGCCTTGAACACCGCTCCTGTGCCATGTGCCATCCTGCCTTGAGCCAGCTGAGTACAGACTGAAACCTCCACAAACTAAGAGCTAAAGAAACCTTTCCTTCCTGAACTTTGGGTGTCAGGTATTTTGTCTCAGCCACAGAGAAAAGTAACCAAAACAAGCTCTACGAGGCAGAAAAACACACTAGCAAGCCCTCTGGAGCAATGGGTCAGGAGCTGATTTGTAGCACCAAGCCCTTTGCAGGGCTCCTTCCTGCGGCCACCACACAGGTGGCCCAGATAGATCACAAGGGCATGTGTAAAGAGATATGGCAACATACTGAGGAAGCCAAGGCTTTTAAGATTTTATGACCACCTTTGTTTCGAATGTAACTATAAATCTATACCACTGGGCTTTTATAATGGCTGTATTTAGTAAGTAACTTACAAAGTTCCTGAGAAATGACCAGTTGTTCCTGCATGCCAGGAACTTACACGTCTTTTTGACAAATGTGCCATAAAAAAGGAAAGGGAAGCCAGGTGTGATGGTGTAAGTCTGTAATGCCAGCCCTCCAGGTGGCCATGCCAAGAGGAGTGCAAGTTTGAGCACAGCTTGGGCAACACAGCAAGATCCTGCCTCAAAAATGAAAATTACATAACGTTCTTTTGCTATTTTGTAAAAGATTGTCTGTCTGTTAAAGTTTTTCTCCTTTTATTTTTAAAATAAAAATAAAATAAAAAAGGAAATTAAAAAGGGCTAGGGGTGTGGGTCAATGGGAAGGCCTCGGGTGCAAAACCCGGTGCTGCAAAAACAAACAAACAAACAGCAGTGCGTAAGTCGGAACCAAGGGCTGCACCACTAGACTACACCTCAGAGGCGAAGACGCCAGTGATCTGCTGCCTCAGTCCACCGCCACCTGCAGCGGTCCCAGCACAGCACACAGTGGGCCAAATTCACCTGCCTCAGCCGGGTGACGCGCACTTCCGTGGACCAGCCTCGTCAGGTCCCTTCCCTTTGTCTCCCCAGACATTTCCCTTTACCCTTTCCTTTCCGCCTTGCAGTGTCTAAGTCCCTGGGCATAAAACAGAAGTGGAAAACACAGGCTCATTTAACGGGGGCGAAAGTTGTGTTTTCTGAAGTTAGAGAGGACACGAGTGCCATGTACTGTGGCTCTCCACAGGGAAGGAGAGCAGCAGCAACAGCACCGAGCTCACACAGTTCTGAATATGACTGACTGTCGAACTGCTCCAGGAGGAGAGTGCTGCTTACCTAAAAGCAAAAAAATGTTAAAAAATCCCACACTGTTGGGATAGTTACTCAAGAATAATCTAACATTTACCAACGGTGCAGGAGAAGTAAACTGCATTTGTGCTTGCTATTTGGGTCTTGACTATAAAAAAACATGCTACGTCTATAAGTCTGTCCAAAATGTAATTTCTCCAGGACTCCTCTGAGAGTTGTCCAAGGTTAGGGCGAGTAAATTCACCTCACTGGGTTACAAGGACTAAAGGTTATCCTTTATACGGTCAACTACCAGGCTGTATGTAATTATCAGAGTTACTGTTATTATTGAAAACAACACCCTGGAAATCAGAATTTCACTGGGCTGCTGGGGTCATGACTGAAGCATAACTAGGGCTGGTTCGGCACTTTGTGAAAACCATGAGCATCAGGCTCTTCCTATCTTTTCTGAGCCTACAGCTTATGGTATCTATCCTCAGAGTTACAAACTGGCTGCTGGTGGTGCGGCCATCATGTTCACACTCAGGTAAGAAGACAGGTAAGGATTAAGGGCAAAAGACCTACTATGTCCTAGTTAGAGAAATTACATTTAAAGAGATACACTAGGAGTTTTAACCAACTTCTGTTTCTACCTCCTTGGAGAGAGGAGCTATAAGGGAATCTGAAATACAATCATCAGAGCATGTTGCCACCCAGGAAAAAATCAGGATCTGTCAGTAAGAGTGGAGGTGACATTTAGCAATCTGTGTTCCCAGTGGATATCTGAATTCTGGTTACCTTTTTCTATGTGGACTCCTTCAAGAATCCTGCATGGCATCTTTTCTGCGTGTTTTAAATCCTGTTTTTCATTCAACACTCCACGTATTCCGTAACGAGCCCATTTTCCCCTTCTCTTAGCAAGACAACGGCCTGCAGAACCAGTTGGAACAGAGTTCAGAAGGCAACTGCAGAAGAAATCCTTGGGCCAGCTCAGATCTTATGCTCTCCAAAGTGACTTGTGAGGACAGGTGTTAAAATCCAAAGACCTTTTCTTGGAGAGACTGGAGCATACTGATCACGGGACATTACTGGAGACTCATTTTGAACTACAGGTAACCTCTGTTTGGAAGTAGTTCATGTAAGGATTTCATTTCTACAATCAAAATAAAGGAAGATTGTGAAGCTACAGAAAACTAAGAACACAAGACACGCACATGTCACGAAACGTGCACTTCTGAGCCCTGCGGCTACCTGCACCTGGGGTGACTGGTCCTGCTCCAGAAAGCCCCCATGGAGCCCCCCTATGATCCCCAGGGCTTGGTTTGTTCTGCTCTGAAGGTCAGAGCTCAGTGAAGGGTACAAGGTGACACAGGGCCGTACATCTCTAAGGCCCTTCTTAATGCCACCGTAGAGAAGCAGACAGGAAAAGGCTCTGCTCAGGGTGCACTGGTGTATGTACAACACCAAAATACGACTGGCTTCACACCTTGTTTTTTTTAAATTAAAAAAATTATCATGCTAAATATATATTAACACCCGCTTTGCCATTCCAGCTATTTTTGCAAATATTAATAATCTTTTTTCATCCCCTTTCCCTCCCCCTCTCCTGCCTCTATTCATCTCTTGATCCTTTTCCTTTTTCTTTTTTGTGCGTGTTTTCAGCACCTAATGTCTCCAGCCCTTGTGAGGAGCTGATGCATGCACAGAACACACCTTAATTCCCTTTTCATCCCCTCCTCCATCGCTGGATCCCTTTCCCCTTTGGGGAAGATTTCCTATTATCTGTCTTGTATTTTGCTTGTATTATAGTAACTTCCTAGTATCTGTCTTGTATTTTGCTCTTTACTTATCCCACTACTACGTGCAGAATTCTGTGGTATTAATCACATTCACAATGTTGTGTAATCATTACCACGATCTATTTCCAAAACTTTTTCATCGTGCCAGGGAGAAGCTCTGTACTAATTAAGCAATGCTTCCCCTCTGCTCCCTCCCCCAACCCTGGCACCCGCTAATCTCCTTTCTGTCCCTGTGAATTCGCCTAACATATTCTGCATAAGTGAAATCATATGACTTTTGTCCTTTGCGCATGGCTTTTTCACCCGGCATGCTGTCAAGTTTAATCCGTGTTGAGTCTGTGTCAGAATTTCCTTTTCCTGGCTGGTTTGATATTTTACAGTGTACAGCTTTGACGTCTGTTCATCCATACTGTGCACTGGCTGATGGAACTAGGTATTTTACCCCTCAGACTCTGGATTTTTACCGCTGTGAATGATGCCGCATTGAACACTGGTGTGCAAGTACCTGAGTTGCTGCTTCTATTCTCTTTGGAGGAACCACCATACTGTGCTTCCCAGTGGCTGTGTGCACTTACAGCCCCCTCAGTGCTGCACAAATACTCCAGTTTCTCACCATCTTTGCCATGGCAACTTGTTATTGCACATTTAAAAAACATACAGCTATCTTAGCAGGCATGCGGCAGCATCTCCCCGGGGCTTCGAGGTGAATCATCCTAAACACAAATGCTTGTGCGTCTTTTCACTTGTTTATTGACAGTGTGTTTCTCTTCTGTGGAGAAACGTCTAAGTCCTTTGCCCATTTTAAACTGAGCTGCCTTTTGGTTGCTGGTTTGCAGGGGTTCTCTGCACACTCAGGGCACTAAAGTGTTGCCCACCCTGCAGTTTCGTTCCTCACTCGCTGCTTCTCCCCCACGGTGGGCAGCAAGCCGAGGGACGGTGCCATATCAGTAAATGCCTCCCTGACACCAGCAGCAGAGCACAGGAGCAGAACACTGGCAGCAAAATGCCTTCCCCTGGGTGCTTAGGTTCACGTTTCATTGGCTAAATCGAGTCACGTGGCCGTGCCTCCTGTGGGCAGGGCAAAGAAGCACCGCGCATCCCTTCCTGTGCCTGAAAGAAGACAGCATGGCCGTTTTGAAGTAGCCCTGAGTCCCACTAGGGCGGGGAACGAACGGGTGCAGGGTGCGCAGGACCCCGCCGTGTGGAGGTGGGCACAGCTGATTCCTTTACCTGCGCAAGCAACAGTCCCTAAAGCCACAGCAAAGGCTGAGTTAGTAAACCCGGACCACTGCTCCAGGGGAAACGAAGGGCAGGTTCCCGCTCACTCACAGCATTGCCCTCAATCAGCCTACAGTCCTGTTTCAGGGGTTTCTGTGGGAGAAAAATTGATCTCATACACAGGATCGATTCACTGTACTGAACCCACCGCCCACAGCACTGCAACTCAGCCAGACTCAAGACTGTCTTCTCTGCAGGGCCCACAGCCCTTCTCGCTTCTGGAAAAGCCAGACAGCATCCCACGTGCTTGAGCCCATCTGAAGCAGCACAACAGCCTACAGAAAGCACAAAACGAAATCAGCGAAATCAGCCGCACCAAACAGAACGTGGGTGCGGGAGCTGCCCCAGAAGGCCGAGCGGGGCACTCACATCGTTCCCCTGTTGTGTGTCCCCGGGGGGCCAGCAAAGTGCTATAACAATTGACTTGGGGGTTACAAGCAAATGTTGGCAAGTAGGCAAAGCTGTAGGTACAGGATCGTGAGTACTAAATTAACAGTAAATTATAAACCACCCGACAGGCCCGAGGAAAGGGCTGTGCAGGGACTGAAGCTCTTGCTCTAGCCGCGCCTCCCCACGCCCGGCAGGCTGGGCTATGCTCCTGTGCGGCAGATCAGTGAGCAGCACAGGTGCGGTTTGTCCTCCAAGTCTGCAACTCCTGAGTCAGAAGCAGGCCAGGGCGGCTCTGAGTCTTGACTGTGAAAGACACGAGGATCAGGCGTAACTCCAAGGAGGGTGGAAACTGGCCGCACTGCTTGCAGAGGTGTGTGCTTGGCAGACTCTGCACTTCAACTGTGTAGTGAGGGTCAGGTAAAGTGACTCAGGGCTCTCTCCCCTGGGATCTGTCTGAGAGCGTTAATGTCCCTGGCTTTACCCTCAACAGAGGCCAAGAGGTCTTGGAGGGGACTGAGCTAATTCTTGAGAAGGACAATATTTCATTTTATGTATATATGTAATTTGTACGTATGTGGACTGTACACGAGATCGAATCTGCCATTTGAGCCATTTTAAAGTGTGCAGCTTAGTGGCATTTAGAGAACTCACACTGTCGTACAAACCACCGTCACCATCCATCCCCAGGACTTTTTCATCTTCCCACACTGAAACTCGGTCCCTGTTAAACACCAACTCTCCACGCCTCCCTCCCTCAGCCCCTGGCAACCACTCTCCTCTCTTCTGTCTCTCTGATTCTGACAACTTGAGAGTGATTTTTATTACAAGCTGGGACCAAATGTTCTTCTTTGGTAACTTGTCTCTGAAATTACGGAGAGAATCCATGGAGGAAAAAATGAGTCAGACAACATAGCCGCACAGACATTTTAGTCCTTCTACAAGCAACTTTCTGTTTTCAATAAGACAGTGGAAGCTCACAGGAAAGATGCTGGCCCTACCCACTAGAATCTGTAGCATAAGAAAGGATCTGGGAACCGTACTGTGCATGGTGTGTTTCCGTGAAGACCCATGCAGTAAGTCGTCACTGATGGTGGCCAGTTATGTCTTCTGAGTTTGTAGTCGTGGGCTATTAATTCTATATTTTAAGGATCACAGATTTCCCATTATAGGATACTTCCCAGCTTAGGACAGAGACTTCTGACTGCTCCAGGCACGGCACGGGAGGCAACCCAATCAGGCTGTCAGTCATGAGGGAAGGGAGCTCGGCTTCAGGGAGGCTCAGACCCAAGTGGCTGTTCTGACCCATGCTCCCCAGCGTTCCTGCCACCCGGGATAAAGCAGCGCTCACCCTCCAGCCAGCCCAGGTGCACCTGCAAGTCACAGCTGCCGTGGCCAGTGGCAGCACTGCCAGCACCTCCAGCTGTGGCTTTCTGCTGGAATCACTGCCTTTCCCTTTGTGGCCTACATCACCCCTCACCTTTGTCATAGTTACTCTACTGGAAGCGTTCCCGAACCCTTCATGGAAATTGGTAGGGGATGGATATAAAAGAAAAAAAATTCACGCATATACTCTTAGAAAGGAGGACTATGCAAATGGGAAGTTTAAGAATCTGTTCTTAGCTGTGTTAAATGCAGACAGCAAAGATGTGAAAAACGTAGACATGCTATGCTCCTGCAGTGATTAGTGTTGATACAATTGTGCTTTACAGAGGAGCGATATAAAATTACATAAAATTACATTTGACATAGGCTTGAGCAATTACACATTCAAAGTCAGGTGAGGAGGCTCAGAAGCTATGGAGATGTAGACCAGTCAAGACAGGAGGAGAAACCTTGCTTCCTTTCTTACGAATTCTAAGAAATTATATCAAAAGCTTGTCACAGAAGATCACTATCATATTTGGAAGGAGGACATTTTAAAAGCTAAATGAAATAGCAAAGCGAGGTGTTAAGTACGGCAAGTGCCAAGGCCTGAGCCTGGGTGAGCTGGTGAGGAAGGTCTGGTCTGAGTGTGTGCATAAAATTCATGGTGAGACTCACCACCCACCACAGCAGCACTGGGTGGTAGGCGGGTGGGCGGCGTCAGGAACACGTTAACGCTGCTATAAAGGGGTTTGCAGAACACATTCGCCCTCTTCTGCTCTTCTGCCATGTAGGGACACGTTGTTTGTTCCTTCTCTTGTCCTTTTACCATCTGCCAAGCGAGGACACAGCCTAAAAGCCCTCACCAGCTTCCAGCACCTGGATCTCAGAGTGCCCAGTGTCCAACAGAACATAACACAAAACTCTTTGGTAGGGAGAAATTTATAATACACCTGAGAATACTCCATCACTGTAACAGCAGTGCGTACACTTTCAACTGAGAGGATACGCTTCTGTTCTTTAACAATTACTCAGTCTCAGGCATGCTGTAATAGCAGCACAAACAGACTAGGGCAAGTAGCAAAGGATCCAGCATGGATCGATGTCAGGAAACGGTGGGAACTCGCGCCACAAAAATACATTCTACCATTTGCATCAAGCAAAGGAAAGTGAGAAAACTGGGAGATGTCACTAAGAAATAAGTTGGGAAACAGAGGGGAAAAGAAAGCAAAATAAACTGGTCGGATGTTCTTTTTCATTGCAATAAACGCAAGTACCTATCAGTGAAAGATAAATTACTCGCTTAGATATAAAAATGCAGTACCTGTCACGTACTGGTTAGAGCGTGCCCTTAAAACTTCAAGACTGAAGGGGAATGTGTGGAAAAGAAAGCTAATACAGTGTTCATAACTGCAAACCAGAATTTAAGCAGATATACTCAGGAGGGACAAGAAGGGATGCTACAATTGATTTAGAAATTATCGACCATTCAAAATTATTAATACCACGACTTGCTGACCACTTCTATAATACCCACCACTTTACTACTTGTATTTTAGAAAATACTATGAAGAATTTTAAAAATTATTTTCATGTTAAACTAAGTAAAATGAAAAGATACTTACAGAGGCTGTTACAAAATAAAAGGAACAATCTATCAAAATCAGTTATATCTAAAGGACTTGTAAACACCCAAAAACATAGACTGAAATACATAAATCAAAGAAGAAACAGACTTCTAGTCGCAGAGGAAGAGCACAAGATGTCTCTGCTAAGCACCGGCTGAACAAGATAGAGCACTATGAAGGGTATTCGGTGTACAGCACCTCACATCAACTGTCATTATCACTCATGATCTCTGCCACCTTCCTCCGTGCACTCTGGGAGCACCGACCTGTTTATACTTCCAGTGGGAAAGAAACATTTTACACCTTCACACTCCAAGGGGGAAACAGAAGCTGGAAGGTTTCCCCCTGGATATCGTAAGGGAAACAGTGGAGGAGTAAGTCAACTGCTCCCTAAATTCTGGCTTTGTTGAACAATGGCAAATTATGAACTTTCCTGGAGACTTTTTTTCAATACCAAATGCAAGATTTGGGCTTAATAATTCCCATACTGTCTTACTTATGCTAGAATCCTATGGTCCTTGATCTACTAGCCTGGACAAGAAATTAAGAATGAGACCTTAGTTTTGTTTTCCCAGGTGCACCTTACCAAGAAAAGTGTTTTCTCACCACCTGTCCTTTCAGTAATAAGACCTGGTCTTTCTTGAAAGCCCAGGTGCTGATTAGATAGTCTGTATGGCAAGAACCACTATTATTCATTTCATGTTACCAGGATAAAATAACTTATTCAAATCACAAATACTAAATAGCCAGAAAGTGGTAAAACTGACTCTGCACCCAAGTGTGTGTGACCCCAAAAGCCATGTTTTCCACCACTAACATTTGGGGTAGACCAGCCGTTAAACATACTGCAGCGGGTGTGTTTCCCATGCTGTATGGACCATCAAGATGAACCCTTAATGATGCACACAGCAGTGACCCAGGAGAAGACGGATGGCTTGTAATGTGTGTGTGTGTGTGTGTGTGTGTGTGTGTGTGTGTGTCTGTCTCTGTCTCTGTCTCTCTCTGTCTCCCTCTGTTATTGCTACGTGGGTGGCAGAATTCATTGGCTGGCCTTTCAGCTCTTTTCCCTGCACGGACCTCTGTCCAAGGCTATGATGCTTGCGAATGGAAAAGGAAGGAGAACACTGAAGGCCCAAAGTGTGCAGAGCCTGGACCAGCAATCCAGGGAAGCCATGATCCCTTCACCCAGCACTCAGGGCCAGGAGGATGCCTACGTCGTCTTTTTTTCCTATACTCTTTGGGAAGAGAAAGGAGGTTTCCCGCATACCAGGATTGTAGGGAAGAAACGATCTAGGTTGCGAGAGACTTCATGGTGTGTTTATATAAACTAGAAAAAGGCAGCCTCCCAACTATGAATGAGAAAAGGTCGATCCCCAGTCCAGCAGGGCGAGTCCTACATCACAGCCAGGTGGGCTGCAAGGTGCCGGGGGTTCGGCGAAATGTGCTCCTTCCTCTGGGAGTCAGTAGAGCCCAGCGGGGTATCAGCCTCTAATTCCTTGCTTGGCCAGACCGAGCAATGCACACTCTGTACAACTGCATGTGGGAGTCCTGATCCCAACCCAAGCCAGTGGTCTATGAAGTCACTCTTCTGCTTCTGGATCGGAAAGTACAGATGCAGAGACTGCTGGAATAACGAGCTTCCCTCAGCAAGACCTGATCACCAAGACTTATTTGCTCTTTATGATGGCCGTAGCAATAACTACTACCACAATTTACTGAGTGTCAACTCCATGCTAGGCACAGCCCTCCAGAATTTACAGATGACGAAATGAGCCAGTGTAGAACTGAGCTTTTAGTACCATCCACCTGGAAGTTGTTGAGTTTCTGTGCCAATCTCCTGTGTGTGTATGTGTGTGTGTAATTCACACTGAGAATGTTCTTGTTGACAGTAACTGGCCAAAAAGGCTCAGTTACTTCCTGAGGCAACTTATGGACCCTTAAGAAGACCCCACCAATGGATGGGAGGCTGCTTGCCATCCTGCTTGCTAAAGAACAATGCATTTCATCGAATTATCTGATATATAATAAGCCACAGGTACTTACGGCATGCACACAATTGGGTAAGTCTCATGTCTTGACATATAAGTGTGCCCATGAAAGCATCAGGACAATGAAGACAGTGAACACCACCGAAGTTCCCTTGGTCCTTCTGTCATCCTTCCCAGGTCCGCCTGCTCCCCCATCCCCAAGTATCCACTGACCTGCTTCCTGTCACTACAGATTACAGAGTTTTACATAAATGGAAACACATAGCCTGTATATTCGTCTCACTTCTTTCACTCAGAAAGATTATGAGATCATTCATAGCATTACGTGTGTAATAGTTTATTCCCTTTCACTGCAGAATAGCCCACTGTATGGATCCACCTCGATTTATTTACCCACTTACCTGCTGGTGGGTATTTGAGTTGTTTACTATGAAAGCAGCTGTTGTCTTTAAAGCTTACACCTAAAGACTGGTCTCGGTGAACCCTCACAACCACTACAGCAGGGCAGTGATGTCCTTATTTTTCCGATGCTGAAATGAAAGCTCATGGATGTGAATTCTCTTGGCCAGGGTCAGCGAACAGCTCAGCCAGGGCTTTAACACAGAGGTAGCTGGGATCAAAGCCTACCCTCTTGAACTCTAGGAGCCAGAAAGGTAAGTACTCTAAAGACAAAAGCCAGGGAGGATCAACCCAAAGCCCGGAGTCTGTGTGGGTCTTCCAGGAAGGGAGATTTCCCATCTACCTGGGAGGCAGAATTCTAACACACCACATAAAGTAAGGCAGGAAGGCTGAGGGTGGGAAGGGCCGTTATTACACTGTGCCTGCAAAATATCCACACTGTAATCAGTCTAGGAACCAACGGCTTGTACATAATGGACACTTCATAAAAAAAACTACTGAATGAATATACGGCTGAATGCTCAAATGGATGAACGGATGGATAGATGGATGGATGGACAGTCAGGTGGAGAGATGGAGGAAGTTATTTGCTGACTTGATGGTAGAGGCACCCAGCCATTTCAGGAAATTACCTCAAAATCTCTCAAGCCCACGTCAGGAGAGGTCACGTTGGTAGTGAGCTCGCCCACCCGCCTACAGCACAGACTGCTTGGCTAGCAGAAAGGACGCGCAGCTGTGAGCTCAAACAGGAAGTCCAAGCCCAGAGGCCCACTCCCAGTCTTCAGGGTCCCAGAGCGCATGTCCTGTAAAGGCTAGAGCCATCTGTCTTTAAGCTGGGAACTCCAATGGCAGGCCTCCTTCCTGCATGTGCAGATGAGCCCTGGCCTCTCTGGGCCCCCATCCTGCTCTCATCCTTGAGAAACCCTGCTGGGGCATCTGGCCCTGCTGCTGCTGACTTCACCTGGCAGAGGCCCCAAAGACTGGGAACCCAGGTTCTAGCGCTCTCTGACAGTTCTGCTGAAAACAAGTTCATTAAAAGGCAGTTTTATGGAATGCTGCATACTCAGGCATATTTCTCATTGTTATCCGATGACATCAGTGCCTTCCCGAGCCAAGATAAACAAAGCAATTGCTCACGTGACAGTTTCCTGAGAACCTGGAGGTAGACTGCTTTGGGGCCTCCTCCTGTCCCTCGCTTGTCTCCGTCCACTTCTCGAGCTGCACTGGAGAGACTGACAGTGAGGGCAACTGAGGAGCTGCCGCTCAGGGGAGATGCAATCCAATTCAGCTGGACAGGCACGCATCTCGCTACAACCAGGAAATTCCATTCCGAGCCCAGCATGTGCCGAACGAGTAATGAGATGAAGGCAACACCCTGCAAATGGCTGGCGAGTCTAGCAATGGTTTTTATGGGTTTTCAGAGGGGCCGTTAGAGGGTGCATTCCTTCTTTATAGCCCAAACTGCCGGGCAGGCCTTAAGCCATGAGCCACTCTGTCCTTCTCCCTGCCCCTTCCTGCCGGCCTCTGTCCTTCCTGGTGTAAACAGCTTCTCACATAAAAAGAGCAAACTGTCAGCAGTCTGAGTGCACATGGCAAAGAAGGATGCCCGGCGCAGCGCGGGGGCCTGGCCTGGGGTGGCGTCACAGGGAAGACACCCAGCATCCTCCATGCAGCAGCCACGGAGGGAGCTGGGAAAGCAGCACCGGGAGGGATTTTAAGCCGTCCTAAGTTGCCTTGTCGTCAGCTGCTGTCCAGGACAAGTCAGCTGGGGCAGGAAGCTGGAGATGTGCCGGGGCAGGAGGACCACAAGTTAGAGCCCGGCCTGGGCAACTTAGCAAGACCCTGTCTCAAAATAAGAAATAAAACTGGCTGAGGACGTAGCTCAGTGTGAAGGCCCTGGGTTCAGTCCCCAGCACTGCTAAATAAAAATGAGCAAATCAAGCAAGCAGCTAGCCAGGGCTGGGACAGGGACGCTCTTGGGGCTCGTTTGCTGTAACTACCCGCAGGCCGGTCCACCTCTGCGGATGTGCTCCACTCAGAGGGACCTATTATTTGTCAGCATTCTTCGAGGCTCTTTATGGACACTTCACTATACTTCACAGCTACTTTAGACTTGAGCATGGGCCTCTCCCCACTCTGCAGAGAAGAAAAACTGTAGCGCTGGGCACCCAAGTTTGCATAGCCAGTAAGTGCCAGAGCCAAGATGTGCCCCGTATCTTCCCAGCTGTGTGGGTTTTCCTTACAGCGGTTAACTTTGGCACGCACCACGAGCACCAGAGGCCTTTACGGAAACAACCGGCCCTGCCCGTCTGAGTCCTGGCTCGCAGGCCAGGAGCAAGGCTGAGGGTCTGCCTCCGTGAGACGCTCCCAGGTGACTCGGGGCTGCTGTGCGGAACCGCTGGGTGGGGCTGAGGAAGGCTGGGCCGTCCGGCCATCGTCCCTCGTGACCCGGCTCCCGCATCGTCTCCGCAGAGGCTTCTCACGACCGTCCCATCCCAGAACAGTCTTCAACTCAGGGGCTGCAAACGGCACCCAGTAGGTCAAGCTGGCCCCACTGGCTGCTTTTGCAAGTTTTACTGTAACACAGCCCGGCTCATTCCCTACTTCTTGGCTACAGCGGCTTTTATGCTACACTATCGGACTGGGCGTTTGTACAGAGCCCGAGTGGTCCATGAAGCCTAGAGTATTTCCTATCTGGCTCTCCACAGAAAGTTTCTCAGTTCCTTGCTGCAAATCACATCAGCTTGTTGTTTTTGTTTAATGCCTTGCCAGCGCACTGCTTTCTGCGTTGCTTTTTCCTCTGCGAATTTCTCTGCACCCTTCAGTTGCAGGACAGCTCTGTGAGGGCAGGGCGCTAGGAAGGTGCCTGGCAGGGCGCGGGGCTCCTACGTCCTTTCTGGCCGGGTGAGCATCACTCTTGCCACTGTGCCAGGAACAGGAGAGCCCAGAGAGGAAGCAGAGGGAAAGCAGGGGAGAGTGGAAGAGCGAAGATGAACAGCTTGCCAGCGGGTGGAGTCTCAGAAGGCCGGGCTGTGCTGCTTCCTGCACTGATGGTGAAACAGACTCCAGGGAAAAACACAAAGGCCTTAGTCACCAAGGTCAACCTGAGACGAGGGAACACTCCCAACCCCGACTGTGAGAGAGCCTGGTGTGACACCCGCCGTCCTCCCTTCCCACTACACGCCACGCTGGCTTCCTCGGATCTGGTATCATGGGTAGAGGACCACAGAGGGAACAGGGAGGTGGAGGAAGACCCCAAACAGGCTTTGGGGTCAGACAGGCGGTCGGCGTGGTTCCCGGCTGTCACTCACTAGCTGTGCATCGTGGTCAACTATGTAAGGGTGCCTGCTAGGAATTCGGCACATGCGGGTATTTCTTGGTTCCTTTCCGGTCCCCGTGGTGGGAGCTGATCATTGCCAGATATCCACCTGCTGCAGAAATGTGGCGTGAAGGGTGATGGGATCCCACGGTTTCCCACGGGCAAGCATGGCAGTGGGACCTCCCACCCTTCACACCCACGGGTGCCTCGCCAAAAGCTGCACACCGCACAGACCTCACTGCTTCCTCCCCAAGGGTCCTGCAACAATCTCCCTAAATTCCGTGTGCACAAAGTGGGGTCTGAGTCCAATTCACTACTGAGCTCCACTCAAATGAACGCTTTAATTCCGTAATAAACCAGATCTTTGCATAAGAGTTTTCTTTGTGTCACTCAGTAGCAGCTCAAATACCACCTAGAGAGGCTGGCGCCGGAGTCAGCCTGCGCCAGCCGATCTCCTCAACACCCGGCCCACATCTGTGATCTCAGAAGTTGTCCTATAAGGTTATAGAATAAATTAACAGAGATGCAACACAACTGGTGAAGCACACAGAACCACCTCTGGCACAGCTGCGTTCCCGAAGTGTCAATACCGCTATTACCAACACCGCTGCACTTTAAAACAATAACCTGGAATTACCTCAGTCAATTTGTGTTCTGATGCAGTGGAACCTTGGTTCACAAACTTACTTTGTTCCACGCCTCTGGAAAAGATGACCACATTCGTGTTCACGTGGGAAAGATGGCTGCAGTCGTGTTCATGACCCAATGCAGAGTTCACAAACAAAAACAAAATTCGGGCAAACTCTTCTGTTTGCCAACCAAATTCTTCACTAACAAAAGGGTTCGTGAACTGAGGTAGCACTGTATGTCTGTCTCCATCCTCTCCCCTTGTCAGACAGTGGAGCATTCAGCTTAGTTTTCTTACTTACTCTGTCTCTCCTGGATCCAGAGAGAGGCTGGGGCAGTTAGCACGCAGTGAACACCTGCTGGTGAGTGACCAAAGAAAGCCCAGTGGCCGCTCTTTACACAGACACTTCTGGCATGGGCTTCGATCCATTCCTCACCTTCCTGTAGGGGAAACCCCAGGGGCCTCCTGCCAAGAAGCCCACAGGCCAGCAGGGAGAGACAGTGCTGAGTAAGTTCTAGTGGCAGAGGGAGGCTGGACCAAGGGGCCTCCTGCTGCCCTGCTGGGCCCCGGAGGAAGGCGCAGAATGTTCTTTGTGGGAAGACTCTCGGGACCCTGGAGCACCCTGGACTGCTTCAGGGCTTCGCTCTCCCCAGGCCTGGAGTCGGCGCTGTCTGGGAGATTCTGGGCTCCACGTAGGTGGGCGCAGAGCTCAGCTCTTCCGCAGATGGTCCCGAAGCCTGCTTGGGACACTGGGGACCGCGGAGTCCGGCGGCTCCCTCTGGCCCCTGTCCAAGCTGCTCAGAGCTGGGTGAGTGTGGAGCGACACCTTCCAGCAGCCCCTGCGCAGGGACGCCGGAGGGGGCAGAAAGGCTCCCGTGTCGGCAGAATTAGAAATTATTTCATTAAAAGCTGTGGAGAAGGTTGGGAGGAATCCGGGATTCCCGTAAACCCTGTGCGGGAGCCCCGCCCCCTGCCCCACCTAACCGCCCGCCGCTTGGGTGCCGAGCATTCTCTGTCCCTGGGGGCTGGCTCAAGGCAACCGCAGTCAGCCAGTCACCGCTGTTTCTCAAGAGGAGCAGGAAAGCAGCAACTGTTTATTGAGCAACTTCCAAGCCTTCCCTCACCCCGGCCCGATCAGTCCTGGGACTGGCAGGTCTGACAGTATGGCTTCCAGGCTGTGGCTGTCTGAGATAAGAGCTGTCTGCTACGCCTTAGCTGTGCTGTGTGATCTTAGACAGGGTACTTAACTTCTCTGAGCCTTGCTTTACTTGCCTCTCGGATGGGGACAGGAATAACAACTGCCAGAGAAGGCGGACATGAGAATCAAATGTGGTAACGTGTGATTAAGTATTCCAGATGGTGGAGGGACACAGTGCACTCTCCTGGACACTTTACTACCTTCCTCCATCATCACCAAGGGTCCTGGAAGGTGGGCCAAGGGTCCCAAGTGACGGGGCAGCAGAGCACACAACACAGAGCCCTCCTTACGGAGGAGAAATCTCACCGACAGTCACCTCTCAGTGTGGTGCAACCGGCGGGCCTGCCAGACCTGTCTGTCTCTTGACAAATACTTGGGTGCCTGCCACACGTCAGGCCCTGCTGGGCGTCAGGGTAAGAAGGTTCCACAGGACAAAGCAGGCAAGATTCCTGTCCTTCTGGGTCTTCAGGCAAGGGGGTGGGGACAAATATTAAGCCAATAATTATACCAATAAGTATCTAATGAGTTTGATTAATAAGGAAAATGGCAGGTTTTGCTACAAAACATGTAATTAGGAACCCAAGCCTGCTTTGGGGGTTGGTCAAAGAAGCTCTCTGAAACTTGGCATGGTGGCCCACGCCTAAAATCCCAGCGCTCGGGAGGCTGAAGCAGGAGGATTGCTGTGAGTTCAATGCCAGCCTGGGCTACATAGTGAATTGAAGACCAGCCTGAACTACATAGCAAGAGCCTGTCTCAGAAAATGAAACAAAACAAAACAAAACAAAGATAAAAAGAAGCTCTGTGAGGAGGTAATCTAATCCGATGCCTGATGGATGACGAATAGTCACTAACATAAAAGCCAAATAAAGAATTTTATACACTCCCAACAGAGATGTCTGAGCTTCACAGGGCTCACATCATCTCCAGGTTATGCTGGTGTTCTACTTTATCACATATCGAAGAATGTTTGGGGAATCAAACGCTGGGAAATTCCTCCTGGTATCTACGTCTATCTTTCCTGTGAGCATTTGAAGTGAAAGTGGAGTGGCCTGCACAAACAACTTATCACTTGTTATATGCAAAACCAAGTTAAGGTCAAGGTAAAATTACTAACCCTTGGAGACTGAGGAGTCGGGATTCTCATATTTGAGAACCCTCCATGGACACTTTGGGTATCCAAAATGCCAGCTGAAAGGACATCCACTCGGAGAAGCACACTGAGAGGTTGTTTTGGATGTGCGTGAAGGAATGACCAGGACATGATTCCCATATGTGTCCATTGGAGACGCCAGCCAGGGGACCTGTCAGTTCCAAGCTTACCGGAAGGCAGTGGCCTAAGGCATCGGGAGCCTTGCAAGTTCACACTGGCCTGACCCGCCTCTAGAAATCGCACAGGCACAAGTGCGGGGTGCACAAAGCTGGCTGTAGCTGTGTATGTAACAAGAAAAACATCGCCGAAGCTAGTGGTCAAAAGCAGACCTCCGGCTCCACGGTGCTCAGCAGGGGCGCGGTTTGCATCTGGGGAGGTCAAGTCTCCTTTGTACAGGATCCTCTGGTGCCTTCTAGGATGTACGGCATCTGAGGACCAATGCAAACACTGGGGGAATCTGCCAGTCCTTTAAACAACTGCCCCCTCTCCAAAGTACATACCCAAGTGCCCCCTCGTGGTGGGTAGTGCTACTGCAAGTTACAAACCACGGGTGGAAAATTATCCAACCACTACAAAGCATGTTTGGAACATTGCTGAGATACCCTCAAGCTTTTAGCATCACTTTCACTGGTGGTTCTCCCATTCCTCAGGAACATCTGGAAATATCATGGGTGTCACAACTGGGAGATGCTACTGGCATCTCGTGTTGAGGGTCAGGGACGCTGCAGAACACCTCACTGCACAGGACACCCCACACCAACAAGGGGCCCAGCCAGAATGTCCACGGTACTGAAGTTGGGGAAACCCGCTTGCCATTTGCCTTTCTCACAGCTTTGTTAATGATTTTCCCACACTCTTCCTGAAGTAGCATCTCTGTAAATTTGTCATAATGGCATCTCTAAGACCCAGGGAATGTATCATTCACTGAGTTTAAGGGAAATTGGAACCTTCAAAATGACTTACTGGGCAGACACCAGTTCTCGGTTCTGCTACCCCAGGGCTCTCTGGATGACACTGAAGTCCTTGTTTGGAGTGAGCAGGGACAAAGGATCTGAGCAACATCTCTGATTGGTTTTCCGTACTGTCTCTTAAAATCCTGTGACAGCATCCTTGCTTCTCGGCATCATCTGCTATACTTCTCATTTTCACACTATTTTAAGAACATTGGTTTTTGCAGCTACTGAATTTTTATGAAATTAAATGCTCATATTCAAAGACACTTTCCTAAATGGGAGATGACTTTCATTTGTATTATATTACATTGAAGGAATTTCTCAGAAGAAATCAAATAACAAAGACTATCACCTGAAGGTATAGGTATTAGCAACCCATGCTGGGGAGGGAGAGGAGAGGCTTCACCCCACAACGCAAGCACTCCGCTTTCGCCCTAACTGGCCTCTAACACTATGCCTCCAGCACAATGCATTTCCACGTACACTGTAATTTCTCTTCATAGAAGAACAGCTTTTCTCAAATCATAGGCAACAACATATTACGCATCAGGATTTCTATTAGGGGAAGGCATTTAGAGCTTAAATTTTTCTACCTGAAAATAAACGAGGCAACTTCTTAAAAACCTTTGAATCCATAAATAGCTCTATAAATAACAGATTTTAAAAGATCTCATAATTTAAAATTTGGGGCCCATTCTTGCACACAACATGACTCCTTCAGAACACTTGATGTCGACTCACACTTTATTGGGCAAATATAGAACCCTTCAAGTCTCTTGAACAGATATTCTCTCTCTGGAGGGTAATTTCTCTTTCTAATCATCTGCGTCATATAGGTTTGAGTAATCGTAGGGAACAGAGAAAGCCTTCCCAGGAACAATAGAATTATAATAGATGGGAATACCCTGTCATTTGGCATAATTCTAACCACTTGTTTAATAGTGTTAATCATTTTCCTTCACAACAAATCAAAGAAACTTCAGTTTTATGCTTCGCAAAGACATTCATTTTGGATGAGTCAAGTGGCCTCTAAAAATACCATAGAGCCTCACTTGGAACTGGTGAATTTAATCAAGATCCCATCTTTTGCAGTGGCCTGTTCATGAGGGTCAATGTGAGTAGAAAATTTTCTCTGGATCTGAGTATCTCTGAGTGATGCTTAATAGTTTTAGAGAAGAATCTACTTAGGCAGGTAGCTGAAAATAGCTTCCCTTGGGAAAACTCGGGCACAATTCAGCATGAAGCCGCATTGAACAAAAGAAAGGTGGGCCCTGTCGAAGTCGCTGGGAAGCAGGGGCCAGCTCACAGCCCGTCTGGGTGTGGGGACTCGCAGTGGCCAGAGATGTTCAGCCAACCACCACTGCATCCGAACTTCCAGACAGACACTCAAATGCTGTCATTCTTCCGAAACTACCTCTCCACTAAGACACTCCTTCCTGAAACTGAGGAAATGAAAGATACAACCTCAGCCCACAAACTGCACGCAAGAAAGCACTCCCTTTTCCCTGCCAATATCCCAGCTCTAAACTACCTCATCCAACCGATGTTTTCTGTGAATGTTTCTAGCCTAAGACATGTTCTTTCCCCTGTTAGGGATAGAACAGAGGCTGCAAAACTGAAGTGCATGTCAGGTTGGGGGAACTAACACAAAAAAAGAAACGAACTTAGTGGAAACTGGAATGATCTGATTAAGGAAGATGAAATTCTGAGTAAAAAGCCCGGCCAGAGCTCAACTCCCGCCAATGACACCATTGGGGGCGTGGAGAAGACCAGTGGTGGCGAACCTATGCCACCCGTGCTGCAGTGGGCTGTTTGTTATCACCGAAAGCACTAAAAGGTTCACCATCGCTGTTCTAGATCCTCAAAATTTTAAGACAGAAAAAAAACTTACACATGAAAATTCCTACTCGCAAGTGCTAGCAACTAAATTTTTAAACAAGACACTGTTGGTTACAAAAAGTCCTCCCTGATTGCACCTGCAATTTATAGAAGAAGGAAATGAGGAATGACTGAAGAGATGGCAGAAGGGTCAGTCTGCTGACATCATCAATGATTCTTGGGGCACCTAGTTATAAAGAACTCTTTCTGGGCCATCATCACACCAAAGCTCTTGACTTACAATTTCCAGGCTGCCCAACTCTAAGAGCTTCTGTCGACATGGAGATCACCACAGAAAGAAATGTAATGGGTCAGGGGAAGACACCATGGCTTGCAGGGAAGACGGTGAGAATTCCCACCTTAGAGATGTGCCGCTAGGCCAACCCAGGGGGCTGGAGAGCAAATTCCAAGGACCAAGAAATGAAAAGCAGAAGTTGTGTATCACTGAGGGAAACGCAGCGTAACAGAAAGACACCGAGTTCTCCTCATCAAAACAGTAATACTTATAGCCTGTAGGTCGGGTCCAGATATTTCGCCCAATGTCAATGTCTCTTTTTATTGTGTAGGATCAAACTTGATATCTAAACACAGCACAGATCACTGAGCACAGTGAGGCAATGCCACACCTCCTCACGCTCTCTTAGAAAGAACCTACGCCTTGGGACTCACGGTCAACGCTATATCTCCTCTTCTCCTTACCAAAAGTGAGGTTTTGTCCTCTAACATTTTGAAGCCAACATTTCCGAGATGTCTCTAGACAGTCTGTGCGGAGTTAATAATGGCAATAGAGAATGAATTAGCAACGGATCACCCCGGGCTCAACTCCATCTGCCTTCCTCCTCTTCCACTGAGGCCCGTGACATCTTCAACTCATTTAGACCCCAACCCATTTGCCCTGAGTCAGCAAACCCACCTCTTCCTTCCCAGCTGGAATGGGGAAGGACCAGCAAGACAGTCTGAGCCAAGCCCGCGGCCCCCGCCCCCAACGGTACCTGCTCTGGCTTCAGCCCGGGCGGGACCCAGGCGTACTCCTCCAGGGCACAGCCCGAGTCGTCGTCTGAGGTCGAGTTCCGCTGGAAGTCAAACATGAGCTTGCTGATGGTCTTCTCCATCTCCAGCGGCATCACGGTCACCATGTGCTCCTCCTGGCGACACTTGCAGTGCAGGCAGATCTTCCTGCGGGCAGCAAAAGCAGAGGTGAGAAGGCAGGAAACAGAAGGCGTTTCTTTCAAGAGGCTGCCAGTCCCCTGACCCTGTGTATTCCAAACCACAAACTCATTCCTAGCAACGGGCTTCTGTCAAGGACAGGGCAGCTGCGATGTGAGCGCACCTTTCCCTGCGTACGGTGTGGCACGGGCACACAGCGTGAAAGCCGGGTGAGAGGTCGGCTGAGGACAGACTGAGGTCTGCTGAGGACAGACACATGTGGGCCCCAGCCTCTTCCTCTAACCCAGTATTCCACGAGGGCTGGAAAGGTAATCATCTTATTGCATAGGACAGCGGCATGGCCCGCAGTTCCTCCACTGGGATGGCGATTACATACATGTAATATACACTGACCGGAAACCTTGCCAGATTTAAAAAACACCCTAACAGTGCCCTGTTTTTATCAAAGGTTCCTAAGTCATGCAGAAGGCAAGAAATGCTTTTTAAAAAGAACTGCAGGTGAGATTTTCCTCATAAAGAGCAAATCTGGTCCTAGGATCTCATGGAAAGGGCATTTCCACCTCCACTAAGTCCCTGGTTTGAAATTTCGATAACGAACCCAACTTCTCCCTATGTTGTTAGTTTTCGAAATATACATGAAGATCATGCATCTAAATTACTTCAAAAGGTAGCAGCCAAAGATAAAATTCTCTCCCCCAAGCTGAACATTTCTCTTTTAAGGTTACCATCTGTTCCCTTATCCATGGCTACAGAAATGATGAAGCAATAAAAATGGTGATGTCAGCGACACAAAACCAGTTCTAGCTTCCATCACTAAGATGAAAAGACCAGACTGGGGAACATCTGAAGAGAACACCCGCTTCTCCGTGCACTCTGGCCTGCGTTAGAGTTCCAGTAGCACCTTAGAAAGGCACCAAGTTTTTGACAACAGATGTGCTCAGATATAATTCACACACCATAATCGACCCTTTTATTTTTGTGGTGAACTATCTCTTGCAGTGCATGTTTACAGTACATAATGATTATCTCCTGGCGGGGAGTTGGTACATGTACACGACACACCTGAATTCATTTCTCGTCCCCTCCCTACCTTCCCCCTCCAGCTCTTGAGCCCCTTCTCATCTGAGAAGGTTCTGTCTCCCTACTTCCTATTATCTATCTTGTATTTTGCTCTTACTTATAATTTGGGTTTCTCATATAAGAGAAGCCATGCAATCTTTACACTTGTGTGTCTGATTATTTCACTTGACACTACGGTCTCAAGGTGCATCTTTTTTCCTACGAATGACTCAAGTTTATCCTTCTTATGGTAGAGTAGTGCCCCATTGTGTGTAAATGCCACATTCTCTTTATCCATTCATCCGCCGATGGACATACAGGCTGGTTCCAAGATTTAGCGATTATGAATTGTGCTGCTGTACACATGGATGTGCATGTATCGCTGTAACACGATGTCCTTAACTCTTTGGAAGAGACCTGTAAGGGGAATAGTTGGGTTGAATGGAATTTCTAGTGTTAGTATTTTGAGGAATCTCCATGCTGATTTCCATAGTGGTTTCACTGGTTTATGCTCCCACCCACAGTACAAAAGGGTTCCTTCTTCTCCACAGCCTCCCCAGCATGTATTATTTCATTGCTTGATGACAGCCATTCGTTCTGGGGTAAGATGGGATTTTAATGTTGTTTTAATTTGCATTTCTCTAATGGCTAGTGATGTTTAGGATTTCTTCATCTACTTATTGGCCATCTGTACTTATTCTGAGAAGGGTCTATTCACTTCAGTTGTCTGTTTTTTTGGTTGGGTCTTTTATTTGGGGGGGGGTCTAATATTTTTTGACCTAACATTTAGATCTTTATCCATTTTGATGTTAATTTAGTATATGGGAGAGACATGGGTCTAGATTCAGTCTTCTGCATGTGCACAGCCAATTTTCCCAGCACCATTTATTAAAAAGGTTCTCTCTCCTCTCAC
The DNA here is from genome assembly GCF_000276665.1 of Chinchilla lanigera. NCBI lineage: Eukaryota > Metazoa > Chordata > Mammalia > Rodentia > Chinchillidae > Chinchilla > Chinchilla lanigera. The sequence continues at coordinate 1,729,697 of NW_004955517.1, read as the reverse complement.
GTATGTCTTTGGCTCCTCTTTCAAACAACAATTAGTTGAATGTGCCCGGGGTTGTTTTGGCATCATTTATTCTGTTCCATTGATCCACATGTCTTTTAGTGCCAGTACCATGCTGTTTTGATCACTGTAGCTTTGTAGTATAACTTTAAATCTGGGATTGTGATGCTTCCAGCTTTGCTCTTGTTACTCAGGATTGCTTTTGCTATTCTAGGTCTCTTCTGATTCCATATGAACTTTAGGATTGCTTTCTCCAGCTCTGTGAAGAATGTTGCTGGTATTTTCAATATTCACCCTTTTAAAGTATATTATGCAATAGCTCTTGATGTATTCAGAGTTGAGCAACATCACCAGTATATAATTTTATATACCACATCCCCAAAACTCATGTGCATTAACAGCAACTTCTTCTCCTACTCTCAGACCCTGATAACCATTAAGATATTTTCTGTCTCTATTACTTTGCCTGTTCTGGACATTTCCTGTAATAAAACCATACAATATGTAGTCTTTTGATACCAGCTTCCTTTATGTATAATGCTGTTAGAGTTAATCCATGTTGTAGCATTTATCAACCCTTCATTTTCTTTTATCATTGAGTAATACTCCACCGTACAGATAGATCACAATTCTCATTCACCAGTTGGTGGATGACAGGACTCTTTCCACTCACATGAGTACTGCTGCCCTGCATATTTAGGTACAAATTTTGGTGTGTGTGTGTGTGTGTGTCTATATATTTTCATTTCTCATGAGCACGTATCTAGGAATGGAACTGCTGCATCACACGGCTACTTTATATTTAACATCTTGAGGGACTGTCCAACTGCATTCCAAAATATCTGCATGGCTGTATAACTCCTCATCAATGAATGGGGTTACCTGTCTCTCTGCTGTAGCCATCCCAGAGGGGGTGAGGTGGTATTAAGTTGTGGTTTTGACTTGCATATCTCTAATGCTAACAAAATTGAGTGTCTTTCAATGAACTTATTATATATATTTTCCTTGGAAAAATGGCTATTCAAGGCTTTATTTTTTCATGAAGTTATTTGTGATTTTACTGCGGAGTTGTAAGTGGTCTTCTTACTTTCTGGATGATGTTCAGTGAAGCATAAATTTTTCAAAACAATTTGATGTAGTTCAGTTTATTTTTTCTCTATTGTTTGCACTTTTGATATCATATTTAAGAAACCATCCCTAACTCATGGTCATAAAGATTTACTCGAGAGTTTGAAGCCTTAAGCCCTTACACTTAGGTCAGTGATCCATTTTGAGCTAGTCTTCCCATACGTGATAAGGTAGAAGGTCCGCTTCACTCTCATACAGCTGTGCAGCTGGCCCGGTGCCATTTGTCAAAAACACATCTTTTGCCCGTGGTTGATTTATCCTCATTTTGTCAAAAATCAAACGTGAGTGGTGGTTTCTGGACTCTCAACTCTCTTCCACTAATCTATGCTATTGTAGTTTTGTAGTAAGTTTTGAATCAGGACATATGAGTCTTGCAACTCTGTTTTCCTTTTGAAAAACTCTCCTGGCCCTTGTAGGACCCTGCATTTGCACTCTTACACTATGAATTTTGGGGTTAGCTTGCCAGTTTCTGCGGAAATGCCAGCTGAGATTTCAGTGGGGGGCCACAGAATCTGTGGATTAATTTGGGGACTATGCCTTCCTAACGCTGTTCTTTTCCAGTCCAGGAACACAGGAGGCCTTTCTATTTATGTCAGTCTGTTTTAATTTCTTTGTATGCTATTTTGTGGATTTGAGGCACAAGTCTCGCATATCTTTTATTAGGTCAATCTTATATATTTTATTCTTTTTGATGCTATTTTAATTGGAATTGTTCCCTTAATTTCATTTTCAGATAGACCGTGCAACAGAACTGGATATGAGTTTTTACACTGATGTGTGATACAACCCTGCTGACCTCATTTATTAGCTCCTTCTTTAGGTTTTCCTGTGCACAAGGTCGTGTCATATGTGGGGAGAAGCAGTTCCACTCCTTCCTTTGTGATCGCATGTCATCTGTCTCTTTGCCTTGTCTTTTTGCCCCGGCTTGAACCTGCAGTACAATGCTGAGGAGAAGTGGACAGGGCATGTCTTGTCCCTGATCTTAAGGAAAAACATCTAGCCTTTTACTACAAGCACTGATGCTGGAGGTGGTGGGATTTTTCTATAGAAGCCCTTTATCAGTTTAAGGAAGTTCCCTCCCGCGTTAGTGCACTGAGAGTTTTCATTGGGAAAGAGTACCAGATTTTGGCAAACGCTTTTCCTGTAGCTGTTAAGACGGTCAGTTGTTTTTTGTCCTTATTCTATGAATGTGTTATCCCTGAAGTTTGACACAAAAATGTACATGAAGAAACTAAATCATTTTAGCCCAGCCAAGTGAGGCTTGTCAGATCTTCCAACTTCCTGATTTTTATCACACCAAAAATCACACAGATAAAACATCTGGGATCTAGTTTACAACTCTAAGCTTAAAGAAGTTCCATCAAAACCCTAGATGCTACATTTGAAAATAGAGTTCATTGTAATAGTAAATCATTCATTAATCAGCGGCTGTAAAGAGGTCAAGGTTGTAGAGTTCTTTTAATTTCTCAGAACTTTTTTTTTTCCAGTTTTTGACTTTAGAGGAAAAAAATTTTAGAGTGTTTAAGCAAATTTAGTAAGTTTGTTGGTGATTAGTGCTTTTTACCAGAAAGCCATATTTTAAAAATAAAATGTAAAAGAATTTTAAAAACCAAATACAGTCCCCTAGAATATCCACAAATGAAAAATTCATTTATTCAGCAATGCGGGCAGAGCACAGCGTTTATTCTTGGGTGGACGTCAGCTGATGTGTAGAGGTGCGTGGAGAAGCGAAAAACAAGAAGAAAACAAAATCCAGAGGTGCTGATCCACCCGGAGTGAGTCTGAGCGCACAAGGACAGGACCGAGGGCTCCGCCTGGTCACTCAGCAGACAAGATCAAGGACCTGTGGGACCGGGCCCGCTCCAGGCACCCGGGACACTTAACCAGAACAGAGTCCTGAGACATGGCACCGAGTGCTCAGAGGGGAGCACACAGCAGGCAGTGCACACAGCCAACAACTCACTCACACGACAGATCAGAAGTATAGACGTGCAGCCCGGCGTGGTGGTGCGCGTCTGTAATCCCAGCACTTGGGAGGCTGAGGTAGGAGGATGGTTGTGAGCTCTAGGCCAGCCTGGGCTACATAGTGAGTTCAAGGCCAGCCTGAACTACATAGTGAGACCTTGTCTCAAAAAGACAAAAAAACCCCGAAACAAACAAATAGCAAAAGCAGCTTAGAGGTGCAGAAGGTGTGGCCCAGGTGGGGTGGGCAGGTACCTTAAGAACATGCAGAACAGGAACTAAAACTAGGGCCCATCTGAGCCTTGAATGAAAAAAATACTGATCAAAACATATCTGCTTCCAACCTCCTAAGTAACAAACTCACTCAGAAAAGGCAAAATCCAGGACAGAAAAGGGAAGGAAAACAAAAATGGAAAATCAAAAGACCACAGGGCCTTATCCACAGTCCCAGCTCGCTGCCTGCCTTCTGCTCCTCATTTATAACAGGCGCTCCTGTGACCAGGCATTTTTATTTGCAAAGCATCTCCAACCTTTGAGTGATTCTATGACTGCCTTTGAGCAGGCTAATTCAATAACTCCGCTCACAAATCGAGCAGCTAAGGCTCAGGGGCTCGGGAGGGGGCAGAGGTCAGGGGGAGCCGCGGGGTCTTCTGGGTCCTCAGCGTCCTCCCTCTCTGGGACAGCACGGCCGGCAGCACCAGCTCCGTGTCTCAATGCTCCGATGAAAGCCGTGCAGCCGAATGACGCACATTCGCAGTGTGTGGGGAAGTATATGATTTGGCTTTTTAAAAAATAGACATTTATGAAAATAGAACCTGCTAGTAAAGCAGGATTTAATTTAAAAAAAAAAAAACACATAAAGAGTGCATTGGTTTCATTCTGTCAGAGTTGACACTCTACCTGCACATAATTGGGTTCATGAATGACAGGTTTCCGAGGAGTGAGTAGGGACTCAGACAGCAGAGGTGCCACTCACCCCTTCCCCCCCGGCCACTACCCCCAGACAGCCTCTGCAAACGCCATCTGCAGTATTCATTCATTTGCTTCCGCAGTTCAGAAGCCACAGCGGGCTCGGCCACGGGCCACACGGTACTGCAGGCAGAGGTTTTAGAACAGCCTGGCCATCCGCACCCACAGCCACCCCTCGTGGAAAGGACAGGGTGTACCGACAATGAACTGGCGTGCCAGGCTGTGGAAGCGCTCGTTATGAGCACATGGGGGTAGGGTGGAAAGACTGATCCCTGAGACGCTGACAGGTTATTTTCAGCGCTGAACCGTAGGCCTCGAGGTCTTGTTTTGCGTGAGACTTGGTAAGATGAAGGCAGACTTCTTCCTTCAGAACCTGATTCTGACACGTGCCAGTCATACCCTGCAGAAATGTGGACTGGGAGGGGACTGTCAACATCATGAGGTCTTTTCTCGCCCTTTCCTCCTCTTTTATCTGCCTCCTTTTTAATACGGAAAAAGATTTTTGTAAGAGGATTCATGTGTATGCAGAAGCTCTGCAAAACAGAACCGCCTCGGTCGTTGTTAGGGAGACGGTGACCCCGGCTTCTCTCCGTGCGATCTCCTCCCCAGTCTCCAGGTGCGTTCACGCACCTCGGGGTCAAACATGCAAGCGTGGAGACCACCATGCTCCCTGGACTCCTCTAAGTCATTTCTACAGTGTACCAAATACGAACTAGAGGTCTGATAACTGCACAGATGGAAAGAAAAAACAGAGGCTGTCAACTGCTCTTCAGAGATAATTCCTTTTTTTCTTTTTCTTTCTTTTTTTTGTCTTTTTGAGACAAGGTCTCGCTATGCAGTTCAGGCTGCCCTTGAGGTCACTTTGTAGCCCAGGCTGGTCTTGAACTTGCAATGATCCTCCTGCCTCAGCCTCCCGAGTAAGAGATAATTCCTGATCATGAAACTGCAGAGAAAGGATGCCAGTCACAGGAAACTGCGTCTCTGGTTGCCAAGATACTGCATGGTGATGCTCGGGAGCAGAGTTCCCCGCCCCCAGCCACAGACTAGGGAGGTGTGAACCGGGCACAGAAGCAGGCACTTCCCCAGCATGCCAGGGGCCTGTCACTAAGTGTGTCCGAAGGGCCCAGCAAGTCTCCTGAGCCCCGCACGCATCCCATCCACAGAGGGGCTCAGGGTCAGCCCCGCCCATCTGCAGTGTCTACGGCTCTTGGGTGACCCCTCCCACCTGTCACTCAGCAGGGCCCTTCCATGGCACGTGTGCAGGGAGGTGCTGGTGAAGGAAGGCCGCACAGGCCACCGGAACAGGGTCTCTCCTCAAAGCCCTGCCACCTCCCCTCCTGCGTCCGCTGCCCTGAGGCTGTGGGCCCCCGGGTCCCAAGTCCACGGCCAGACCACGTTCAGGACATTTTCACACACAGCGTCCAAGTGGCTCAGTCCTAGCACAAACCAAGTGCGTGATGAGGAGTGAACAGGCCAGGCTCAACACGGATGCTCTTGGCAGCTGAGGGCTGTGTGGGGCGCAGATATGGTTCACACCGAGGGCTAACATAACCAACCTCCACTGCTCTTTCCGCAGTTACACAGGGGCCCAGCACATCTAAATTCTTCCATGACCCCAGCTTGCTGGAGGCAAAAGAATTGCTCTTTAGATTTGTAATATTAAGGAGGACAAGGGGCAACGTTTTCCTCCTCTTTTGTACTTATCATAATTTAAAGTTACTGCTTCCTTATCCTTAACAATAAAGAGGCAACGTACAATGGATGTACAAAGTAATCAGGAATTACAGATAAGCAAGGAGAAGGAAAAAAAATTCAAAACACTCCCAATCCCAAAGATAATCACTGCTAAACAGAAACAGCTGCTGGCCCCTTCTCCCGCAGTGCTAAGGGACTGCAGACCAGACTCCGTCCCACGTGTTCCCATCAGCAAGAGCCAGGCCACAAGATCCCGGCCCAGAACGGCCAAGGCGAGAGCCAGGACGGCCCCCGCCGGCACACAGAAGTGCACTATTCAATCCAGATAAATGGGTTTGTTCTGATCTAGGGCCCTGTGGCAGGATCAAGAATTTACTGGTGGGAATTACTTCCACGCCTGTGGGTATCACAGAGTTAAAAGTGAGGCCCCTCAGATAAGAAACATCTGAAAATCAGATTTTAATAGCTATCAACTTTCCATTTTCTGTGCAGATGGAGAGATAGGGGATGTAAAATTCAAAACCATTAAGACATGGTGCTGGATGGTGTCTCTGCATATCAGCCACATACTGGCCCCATGATGACTTACAGCCCTTCAGCCCTCCTCACGGACCTGCCTGGGGAGAGGCTGCTCAGGAGGAGCCGGGCAGGGGCCTCACTTGCTCCTCTGCTGCCCCAGTTCCCTGAGTTTCCAAGGAGAGCACCCATTCATCACCCATGCCAAAGCCCTCTCCAAATATACACCGAACGTTCTTATCTGAGTTGACTGACCTCTGGTGACACTTTCTCCATCATTCGGGAAGGAATGACGTGTCTGGGGTGCAGAGAGTTTTACTGGGCTGCAGGATGCCTAAGAAGTAGTTGACAAAAAAAAAAAAAAAAAGACAGCGGATGCTGATTGCCAAAGTCCGATCCTGTTGAGCTCAGCTGAGAGGGTGAGAACAGGAATGAAGTCTGCAGTCCCAAGATACTGCTGAGGCCACCCTGCCTGGAGCAGGTCAGAGGAACGGAAACTGCGCCATCCCAGGAACCTCGGCCGTCTTCCTCAACAACCACTTGGGTCACATCAGCGTCTGACCCCACGGGACGCCTCGGCTCCCCCACGGGCCTCATGAAATACACGAGGAGGATCGACTGCCAGCAAGGAAGGAGGAAAGACACGCCTGGCTGAAGTGGATGACATCCCAAGCAGGGAAAGTGCGACCAGGGACCAGGGCTCCCTGTGACCTGCAGGGCCCTGCTGCATCCCGGAGGACAGCAGTGAAGGGTGAATGCAGGGCTAGGTTCTATATTAAAATAATTATTTATGTGGCAGATTTATAACAGTCAGACTATATCACATACTCCAGCTCATTTGTCATGCTCAGCAGTCCTATAAAGCTGGCATTTTATCCATTTCACAAACACAAAAATTTAGGTTTAAATTCCTACATGACTTGACCAAAGTTACATAGATTAGAACCCGTGTTGTTCAACTCCAAAACCAGTGTGTCTACTACCTTGTTTTTAAAAGATTGGTCCGATATTCCTTTCTTCCTTCTAACCATTCATCTAACCTGTCCCTCTGTCTTTCCATCCATCCACCTATCCACCATCTGTATCTATGGATCCATCTATGCAACCAACCGAACAGTCATTTACAGATGAAATAATAAATTGTGTGCTGGACCCTGTACTAAGACACTGGATATACAGTAATTAAGTCAGACAATCTCCGTGCCCTCATGGAGCTTCCAGCCAAGACAGGAAGACAGGTAACAGTGACGGGCACAGAGACAAACTTGCCCCGTATGGACCGAGGTAAGTGTTCCGGCATACAGAGACTAAGGATGGGTCGGGACAGTCAACCCCACTGAAGGGACATCTGAGTTACAATTAGAAGCTGACTGTAGACAGCTGGGAGAGAGGATGGCCAGAGAGTGCTCCAGCAGAGGGAAAGGCACTTGAGGCCCCGAGGGCAAAGCGACGCCCTTAGTCATTCTCAAGAGCTGCTGCTATGGCTTCCCTCTACCCGGCACTGTCTGCACTGGTTGATCACAGTGGCCCAACTGGCTAGGCCACTGTCTGCAGCAAAGCCCAAGCACAGATGTGAAACTCAGGGACAGTGCCATCACAGTGGGCGTAGGAAAGTTCCTCCTTTGTCCCCAGCTTGCGTCTCCTTGGAATTCCTGTATCTCTCCGTCTAGATACCCAGACGCCAGCATATCCTGTTATTTGCAGCCATGCTGGCTCCTTCCCCGCCCCCCAGTCACAATACTCTGTTTATCCTCTCCTGGCAAACGCTCAGTCTGCATGAGGGACCCAGGCATGAACCCTGACACTTGCCATGTCTGGAAGTGAGATTGCTATCTCTGTGAGAAAGGAAAAAAGGTTTCCTAATAAACACAGAAGCTAAAGGGCGGCAACCGTGACAGGCCCAGCTGGGTAGAGGCTGGTGTGAGCCGAGTGCCAGCGCCACACCGCCTGTCTTGTCCCCGCCCTCCCCGATGCTCGCCATGGAGCTCTGGCCATCTGCACAGAGATGCTCCTCTCCCCAGGGGCCTGAGGGGGTGCAGAGGACTCTCAGTGGCTGTAGCTCCCTTTTCTCAAGGTGCCAGCTCCTGTTTCAGTGAAGAAAGACCCGGTGCCCTACAGCAGATACTTAATTTATCTTGCAGTTTTGAAGCAGTGAAAACATGTTCTCTTTTATAAATAAACCTCCTGGGTGGTTCTGCTCAGAAACAAACATTTTAAAGGTTTTTACTGTACCTTTATTTGTAGGTATAAACCACGAGTAGCTGAAGGGCAGGATCTTGGACTGGGTTTCCCCAGGACGGGACCCTGAGGGTGTCCGAATGAGACAAGTGGGAGTGGATTCCAAGAAGGGACATGAAGGGGAGAAGGGCAGCAAGTCCCCCGCGCTGGGTAACCAAGAGGAACTGTGGAAGACAGTACCGACTACTCCTCAGCTGCAGTCCCCTGGAGAATCAAAGAGGCACGGTCCTTATCCACCAGTTCCCTGGGGCACTGGCTGAAAGCCACTCTGAGGCTCTTGATCCAACCAAACCAAACACAAGCTAAGCAGGCTCCAGCAGAAAGCTGCAATGGCTACTGCAGTGAGAACAGGTCGGAGCGTGCTGCAACAGCGCGTGCCTGAGGGCCCCGGGACAGTGACAGCACCGGTGGCATTTCTTACACAACGATCCACCGAGCATCGACCACTGGCTGTGGTAGGTGTTGGAAGGGACTAAACCAAAGCCAAACAAAACTAACAGTGCGGAGTCCCTGTCTGATTTGAACACAAAGACAAAGCCACGAGGAGCTACGCTATAAATTTCAAAGCGGAGAGAACTCCTGGGGATATTTAAGAGAATGGCCCTACTCTGAGGTGATAGATGCTGAAGACAAAGGGTGATGTGTGCAGTTGGTCCCCGATGGCTCCTCAGTGATAACAGGTGTGTATGTACACGGAGAAAGGGAAGGAAAAGGGGGCGGAGGACAACGGTGCACAAATACGGCAACGTGGGGACAACAGAAAATCTCCCAGGGTCCTTCTGTGACGTGTGGAACTCCTGTGCAACACTTCGATTTTTCAGAACCAAAAATTAGACAATAAAATGGGCAGTGCTGACACTGTTCTTTGGTCATTGCTTGTGTGGAGGCACTGCACTTCAGGGATTCCTGGTTAGACACACGTTCCTTGGCAAAGCTGGGCCTGAAGGTTGCTAAGCGAGAGGTTTCTAGGCACACAGAGAAGCAAGGAACATTCCTGGCAGGTGAAAAAGGCAGGGAGGTGGGACAACACGATGCCATCAGGACACTGAGAGGAGGCTCAGAAGGCAGCAAGATGACACCTGGTGAGCTCTTCATGCAGTCCAGGAAGAGCACTAGCTGTACTGTAAGAGCATTCACAAGCCAGAGAGGAAGCTGCCTACCAAGCACACAGAGAGCTAATTCAGCATCATGATGAGTAGACACAGTGAGCCCTCAGAGGAGAAGAGCTTGGCCACTGATGGTGTCTCCATAGCAACACTGCTACCTGCATCACTGCATCCCTACACCAGGCTGTGGGGATCTACAGAGCTCTGATTTCCTCAGATTTCAGGGCCATTCCTCTGCTAAGAATGAGCCAGGTACAGAGCACGGGTTACCTCTGGATACAAGCCTTCACTGTGTCCACACGCTAACCGGGATTTTACCACATGTATGTGTTTGCCTCGCTGAATGTTTGGTAGAGCAAGTTCTAAAAGTCCTTCCGTTCCAGATGAGTCATGAGGGGTAACAGTTCCTGAGGAAACAACTGTACACTGAATCCAGTTCTCTTTACCTCCAGATTTTAAGGCCTTTCTCCCCCATCCAACACTGAAGTGCTTTTTAGCCTCTACTTCTTTTGTGGAAGGGGATGCTCACTCAGACAAGCTCAGAGGCGCATTAAATAATTCCAGGAGTACTTCCAGGCACAGCAGTGGGTCTGAAGATCTCTGATCTGGAGAAACGGTGACTTGGGGTCACTTCACCAAGTAGCCACTAGGATTAAGTAACTTCACATATGTAACGCACTTGGGACACAGGAAAGCCTGGCCATGTGCCAGCGTGCTAGGAAGGGACACAGAGGGAAACAAACAGATAGATAAAAGGAGACAGAGCTCTGGTTCTCCCACAGTCAGTCTGGACTCTACTAATGTAGTGAGGATGGAAGACAGTGGTGAATGACCCACTCCTCCCAGGCCTTGTTAAACTCTTAGTGTATCTCAGGTGCGCTGGGCTAAGCAAGGTGATCTGATCACTGTCCTTACCAAGGGGCTGCTTCTCTTTGACCACGCTTTTGATTTTCCAAGGTCACACAAACGACCTTCTCTTGTACCAACGCACAGTAAAGCAGCCAGGTTAGGTACTGAACTGATGATCTGCTGGGCCTGCCAAGAACTCTGGAGCTTACCAACACTTCCGGTTCACCTTGAATCACCAATCGTCTCCCAGGGTCACCCGGAAGGACGAGGCTGCTGACGGATGAGGGCTGCGAGGCTCTGAGAAGCCAAGCGCTGTGGTTCGTAGAACTCAGTGCTGGAGCTGTCTGAAGGCCACATCGCTTTTCCTCTGTCCAGAGAACGTAAAGCCACCTCGGTTCCGCGTCTGGGGTAGGAGCTCCTCACCCTTCTCTTTAAAACAGTTTGTGACTGCTGCGCGGCTCTGCCAAGCATGTTCAGTGCAGTTTTGCTTTAGTCCTCAAACCGTGTGATGAGATGGGAATTACGAACATCTCCATTTTACAGCTGGGACCATCGAGACCCAGCGACCTACAGGAACTGACCCAAAGCCCTCACCAAGCACCTGAATGCCTTTTGGAGGCCCCTGCAGACGGACTGCAGGGTCCCTTAATCCATGTAAAACAAGTTCTGCTTTTCTCCCTTCCACATAGAGGCCCCCAAATCACTGGCAAGTCATAGGAAATTCTTAAGTGGCTGCTTATTAATAACATTTTCAGTTTATATTAGGCTGTCTTTCATCCAGGGGAACAGGGCCAGCTCTGCACACAGAGACCCACAGGGATCCAGTCATCTCTGGTGTGGACTTGGGCCAGCTGGCACCAGCACCCCTCAGGGGCTTGGCTTGTGGGGATTCTGGCGCTGCTGATGCCCTCTGAAACTTGACAGAGGCCTTTAATATCTATGCTGAAGGGCTTGAGGCAAAAACTTCCCAGAAATCTATGCTTCTCTGTGAATGACGCCAAAGGCTCCGGACGACCCCAGAGGGCTTGCGAAATAAGACCATCGAGAACTTGGGTGTTTACCAAATCCCAGCGTTGGATGTTAAGCTCCTCCACTCAGACTGGGTTAGACACCACAGAGAAAGACATCACTTTTCAGGAGAGACCTGGCTGCGGTCGAGTCCAAAGCAAAAAAACCAACAAAACCAAACCCTGGGGGTTTCCCATAGGAGGGACAAACAAGACACTGACTTCTCTTCTGCAGCCGGACCTATGGGAACAGTTTTTGTGGTTTTGTTCTCAGCCACAACTCGTTTCCTCACTCTGGAGCAGGGAAAGGAAGGAGGGAACGACACAGAAAGAAAATAACATTTCCTGGTTTCATATTTTACTGGAAAGCAGCCCTTGAAAAATTAGATTCACATGGCCTACAGCAGTAAGGTTCTGAGAACATTTAAAGACGTGTTGTATTCGGGTCTGACACGGTGCGGGAGGAAGGACGACACCTCCTCGGCCCTGCTGCCCAGTGATGGCCACGCGCTTCTGGCACAGGTGACCCGACGAACAGATAGGCCGCGGGCCGCCATCGTGCAGACGATCTGTCTCTTACCCACTGTCTCTTCCCCCATCTTCCCCGTCTCGTCAGCTACTGTCACGGCAGGCGCTATTGCCGTGCCCTGCTCCCACTCCCACCCTTCCAGAGTTTCATTTCCACCCATTGCTTTTAAAAAGTATTAACGATAGCACTCAACTCTGCTGCCTGAAATCTGTCACCGGCTTCCCCCTGCAGGAAGGAGGAGGGCCAACCCTGGACGTGGCCTGGAAGACTCTAAGGGATCCGGCCACTCCTTCCAAAGTCAATCTGCCCTGTCCTCCAGCTTGCCTAACGTCTCAGCCACAGAGGCCTTTGTGCATCCCCTGCGCCTGCCAAGGCCAGGCCTCGCCTAGGACATCTGCAGTGGCCACTGTGCCGGAGCATCTTCCCCCTGCTCCTCGTGAGCTGGCCTGCGCTTCATCACTCAAAGACACGAACCCTACAAAAACTAACTTCCCTCCTCCTTCCCTCTCCATTCTGTTAAGTGTTTTTTCTCCTAACGTTTGTCCCTACAGGAAATTATTTTATTCTTGTATATGTCTCCCATATGTCTCCCCCTGTAAGGTAAGTTCCAGAAAGTCAAGGATCTTATCTTGCACTCAGAATAAACACTGAATTCCTAAAATCTAGTCCAAAATCTAGCTTGTGGGTTCTCAACCAGTGAGCAACAAACTCTTCACTGGCTACACACAAATGTGGTAAGTGTACAGATCTTATCATGTTCCTGTATTTTTTTACAACTAAAAATATATATCGCTACAAGGATGCTAAAATGTACAGTATGGCTCCACTAGGGTGAGTGGTATATTACCAGGACATCAGAAAAAGACTGCCTTTGTCCTCAAGTAATGAAGTAAGCAAAAGAGAGAGGTGAGGCTTGCTACTTCTTTTTTTTTTTTTTGTCTTTTCTTCTGGTACCAGGAATCAAACTCATGACCTTGCGCTTGTCAGGCAGGCGCTATGCCGCTGAGCTAAATCCCCAGCCCCGAGGCTTGTTCCTTCTGAGAAGAGGCTGTAACGTCAGTGCAATTTAACTGTCATGTGAACTACAAAATGTCCAACGTTTAAAAGCATGCTTGGGAACATTAAGACTGAAAACCCACAGCCCAGCCCAAAAAAACTGTTCCAAAAATTATTAAACTGCCCAACCAGCAACAAGAAATGTCTCAGAGACAGAAGAAACACAGGAGCTTATGTGATCTTGGCTTGTGAGACCATAGCACTTGATTCACTCGTCTATAAAGAGAAAGAAAATCAGACGATTCTCCTTCCAGCTCCATGGGGATTAGCATCAGCTACCAGGCAGTCACATAGCAAGTGCTGTACGTTCACAGGGCAGAAGAACATTCTCTTGATGCCCTACCTTACCCTCTGGAAGGTTTCTCTGGATGAATGTACAATAACACACTTCCTAGCCTTGCAGTTCTTAACTTTCTGGGTGACTTGATACCTCCAAGAATCTAATGAGAGCGGTGGTCCACTCCCTTAAAAAATGAACGCCAACACATTCCCAGAAAATTACTTGCTTAATTTCAGAAAGATCATCCGTGCTATCGGTCCTTTGGCACTTGTGGATCCCAAGCTAAAAAGTCTTGTTTGTGGAATGGGTTAAGTGCGAAAGATCTTCTCTAGTATTTTAAACCATCCACAGGGCCTGTATCTTGCAGCTGTTCAACTGCTATTTCTCACTCCCTGCAACATTCTTTTAAACATTCAAAATAGCACATGAAATCATAGTTACCACTTAGGGTGCTGCATCTCAGCGATTAGGGGTGCAGGACTGAGAATGACAGGAAAGCACAGGCAGGGCAAGCCTTCCCGGTGCTCAGCAGCGGAGCTGACAGGGCGAAAGGAAGCCGGCCTGGGCTCCCTGGCCAGTGGAGACCGTGCTGCCCCGCTCTTCACTTCCTAGGACCCTCCTAGCAAGAACTGAAGCTGCTGCTCTGGAGAGGAGGAGCACAGAATCCTTGTGCTCGCTAATGAGGCAGGGCTCGGCGTGGCCGATCTGCACAGGAAGCGAGCGGGGGCGGAGGGCTCACTGTGCCAGCTCGAGACAAGGAGGAAAGGTCCTGCGGTAGTTGGTCTGACAGGCCTTCCTGAGATGAAGATGAGCTCAAGAGCAAGTCTGAGACTCAGGCAGCGCTTTACAGGTGTCCTGAACCCTGACAGGCAGGCTGGAGGGTGCGTGGCCTTGCTGAGGGCCAGGCAGACGCTGAGGCAGGGGCAGGCGCCCGCTCTGCCTGCCACCCACCCGCTGGCTGCCCTGCCTAGAGGGCAGCACCCAGCATAGTCACTCCTCTTCCCAGGGCCTCGCGCGGGAGAGCTGAACGCAGAGCCCGCGTCACCAGTAATGAGTAGTGACAGAGCCTTAAGGATGGTCATTATTAACCAGAACAGCAGGATGTGTTCCCAGAGAAAGAAAAGAAAGCCATTAAAGTCTTAATTAACCAAAATTCAAGTAACTACACTTTCAATAAGTCCACAGATCGCCCACATTTAGGAGAAAAAACAAAACGGAGAGCAAGTGGAAGACAGAATTTCTTTCCGGCACACCCAGGAAATGGGTAGATGCTCAAGAGATATTTATTCACCAGAGGGAGACGGGCGACAACCAGGGGAGAGACGGCAAGCAGGCAGGTTACGTCTCTGGGCCGCCAAGAGCCAGCGGAGGCAGGCGGCCCAGGGGGCGGCGTTGAGGGCCCTGAGGCCGCGTGGGTGCGGGTCCTCAGTGAGGTGCTCAGTGGACAAGGGACCGGGGGAGGACGACAGTGCCCAGAGTGTGCCACACCAGTGCTCTGCTTGCCAGACCCCTCTAAGAGTAGGGTCCTAAAGGGGCACACGTTCAGCGGACCTCACTTCCCCACTTGGGGAAGCTCCCCCTGGTACTTAGGTAGGCGCTACCAGAGAGTGCTAACGAGGGCAGCGGAAGGAAGCGGACCTCTGTACTCCCATCAGACCACAGCAAGGTGGCAAACGTCAGCTGTGCCCGATACACAGTCACCTCTGGCTTCCATCCACAGCACTTCCCTGAGAACTCGCTTCCGGGTGATCATTCACATGGCCACCGTGTCCCGAGCACCAGCGGGGCCTGCTCTTCCCACCAGGGCAGGACAGTGATGAGACAGTGTCTAAATCTGCAAAACCAAGACTGAAAATGCGTGAGGCTCTGATTCCAAATAACCAAAAACTCAGTTAAACGGATATATTTTGGTAGTACAGGTACTAGGGATCAAACCTAGGGCCTTCACACTAAGCTACATCCCTAGCCCTTTTTATTTTGAGACAAGGTCTCAATAAGTCACTAAATTTTCAGGCTAGACTTGAACTTGCAATCCTCTCGCCTCAGCCTCCCAGAGTGCTGTCATCAGGTATGCGCCACCACACCCAGCCTGAACAGAACATTTTTTTGCCCTCCTGTGTGCTAGCCAAGACAATCAAGCGAACATCTGTGTTCTTCAAAACATTGCAAAGTATCTGATTTTATACTAATTGGAACAGTATTTTTTTACCGAAAACCAACATAACTTTACCTTGGAAATACCTCCTTATAATCTCAAGTACTTAAGATACTTATAAGCATAAGTATCACATAAAGCACAAGCGCACACCACCTGTGTGTGCATACGTGTGCAAACACAGAGTTCCCATATCCTTCAGATCTACTGTCCCTACGAATTATGAGGGCTCCAGAACCAGGCGGGGTGAGCAATTCCAATCCCAGTGGACCATTTACCAGCAGTGTGGTCCTGGGCAAGTTGTCCAACCTCTCTGTGCTCTGTGATGGGAAAAGGGAGCCGACAATAGGCCCTGCCTCGTGGGACGAGGATTGAGAGTACACTGCCTGGCGTACAGTCAGCCATCCTTAAATGTTAGCTGTTAATTATCTGTACTACTCTGCAGAGGGCCAAACTGAGTCATGGGCAGCTAAGTGAGTTCTAGGAGGTTTAGTGAAATAGGGAATGACAGAATTGGGATCAGAACCCGGGGCTTCTCAATTGAGCTACACTTCCTTTCCCACGGAGTGCTCTGCGCCTGTCACACACTGAGTTAGAAGTGGTGTGCCGGCGGGGAGTTTGTGGAGGGTGCAGTCAGCAGCGGCAGGTGCGCGCGGTGATGGTGCAAGCCTGGTCCACCGCGCTTTGCAGGACACCCAGGCACAGAACAGGGAGCCTCGCCCACACCCTGCCCTCGGCTACCTTCCCAGACAGGAAGGCTCATCCAGAGGCCAGACGTGCTTCTGGAAGCCGAGGCCACGCTGGGAGGGCTCCTCCTCCTGTGGCCCGCACATGTTCACCACAGAGACAGGGAGAAGCCCGGTGTAAGACCCGACCTTTGCACTCTCGTCAGGAGCAACCAACAGTGCGTGTTGCAGTCCCTCCACCACAAGGCTGGATCCACTCAGAAAGTGCATGTTCACTGAAGGTCAAGGCTGGGAGGAAACTTACACATTGTTGGCTTGGGACTCTCACGTTGGTGAAGACAGAACTGAGGCTCAGAGCAGGAAACAGACTTGCTAGTCAGCCCCCATGTGCCGCAAGTACAGGTCAGGAGCACCGGCTCCGCCTCCACCCAGAACCCAACGTGCTCCCTTCGCACCAGAGCGGCCCATCGCAATCCCTCAGCTCCCTCTCACCCCACAGAGGGCTTCTTCCTGAGGCTGGCAGGCTCTGCTCACCCGAGGGGTCCTCCCGCCATTCCGCCCACCCTCACTCCCCCACCCTAAAAGCCACACTCAACAGGGTAGGTTCCCTTCATGCCTGATATATTCTCCTAGATGTTTCCAATTTTGCCAAAAAATTAATCCAAAACATTTTACACCAACAGTGAAAAAATGAGGTGTTTTTCAAATGAGGGGCCCATAGAGAAGATCTAGAAGGAAAAGGAAAAGCATTCACAAAGGTATTACAATCAGTGTCAGGAAGCTCAGAATGACGTATACAGTTCAGGCTTTGGACTAGGATTACCTTGGGTTTGAACCCTAGTTTTGCTTTTCACTGTCTGTGTGACCCAGAGCAACCTCTAGGCGTCTTGGTTTCTCAGCTGGTAGACGGGGGTAACAACACCTAGCTGCAAGACTGCTGCAAGAATCAGTAAGACAGGTTACAGAAAGCATGTTTCATGCAGGATAGCACAGTGTGGCTGTTCAATCCGTGACTGTTACTTTCCTACATCCACATAAACACTTCTGCATAGACGATGTACAGACACACCGACACCCGAACCGCACACCGCCATGTACACAACGGCTGATTTTGTGACCGCAGAGAGTCTCTCAGCCGAGCCCCGGAACTTTCATGAACAAGCATCTTTATGGGTTCACAAGTGATGAATGGATGCCAAGGAAAGAGCTGGAGGATGGCACAGCGCCCAGCTGAAATGAAACGCTAAGAATTCTTGTCCCAGTTACTCTTCAGCCCGGATGGGGCTGGGTAATATCCAGAAGGTTTGATTTTAAGGAGCCGAGGAGGGGGAGAGCGACTTGAGGCGGGGGATGCTCGCAGTGCGAGAGGAACAGAGGGATGAAGTCAGCTGCTGCCCAGGGCCGGCGGGGCGGGGAGCAGGGCTGTCAGAGGTCCAGAGGTGAGTTTATCTCCCCTCCACATCCTGAGAGAAAGCCCGCGCTCCGCCCCAGGGTGTGCGGCAGGCCATCTGCACAGCACAGCTCAAACACTGGCAGCAGAGAGAAGGGAGGGACCAGGAACTGCCTGCATTCCTTCAGCCTATAGGTTCTGCTGTTCTGAGTGAGCTGACTCCGGAGACACTTTCTCGAATGAGGCCGCGCCTGATTTCCTCCGCCTGCCTCTTCCAACCAGTGACGTCTCAGGGTCTGTCTCTCGGGTGCTTTTCCTCACCTCCCGTTTAGCTCTCACGTTTGAGTCTTCCGTTCAGCCAACTTGGTTTTTACAGACTGCAGAGCCACACGTGTGAGCGCGTGTACCCTCTACACCCACCACGGAAAGGCAGGCTCACGTGTACTTGAACATGGACTCCTCTTAACAAACGCACTTCAGAAATGGTGTCAGGGGCTCTAGCGGGAAATACGTGCTGTGCTCAGTTGCAAGCAGAGTTTAGGATCTAAAATGGCTTCAGTGTGAGTTTTGTAGGACAGATGGGGAGAGGCATTTTTAGCTAAGGAGAGCAGAGGCCCTTGTCTTCCAAAGGGAACTTTCAGCTTTGCACTTTCATGGTGGATTGGCGATTTGCTCTGGTGCTCTGCCAGCTGCTCCCCGGTTTTGTCCCTCCAACCCCCCCCCCGGTGGGACTGAACCCAGGGCCTCGTGCAGGCTAGGCAAGCACTCTGCCATTGGGCCACACCCCAGCCCAGCAGCCTTGCTTGCTTCTCCCTTTGCCTAATCCCCAGGGAAATAACAGAACAAGTAAGTCTCCAGTTTTCAAGCTCCAGATAATGAACCGCTCAAACAATAGACTGTAGAGAAAAGCCAACCAGGTCTCCAAATTCAACTCAGGAAGTCTCTAGCAAAGATTTTCTCCCCTGCTTGATTTAAACATGCGCACACATCTGAGAGCGTAGACAAGATAGAAACCCACAGTTTCATTTGGAATATTTACAGGCTGCAACAAAAGCCAGGTGACATGTGTCAATCAAAAGGCATGAAGGAGGGAAACAGACTTTGCAAGCATAGTCCCAAACATCTTGGTTAGTAGATGCTCAGAGGAACAGTCACCAGGAGTCACCTGACTGCTTATAATCAGAGGGAGAGTGCAGAGAGAAAAGTGCAGATAAATTGCCCACCCAAGTGTCACCCAGAACTCCGACCTAAGGGACAGCGCACCCTGACTCTCGTATGCTTGAGGACAGCAGCCAAGAGAGGGGACCAGGGCTTGGGGCTTCCGATCAAAGAGATTCCGTAGGTGGTGAGAGCCTTCTCAGTCTCTGGGCATGAGGAATCCAGGTCGCTGAGACCAGCCCCGGGAACCAAGAGTTGTCACCAGCTGTGTCACTGAGGTTAGTAATTCTGCCTCCTTGGCCTTCAGTTTTTCTGACGAACGAATATTACAACTATTGCCCCCTGTTGTCCACAGGCTGCAAGTACGTGGGAAACATGAAAATCACTGGCAACATGGGGAAATAAAGTGCCATCCTGTAAGTGCCAGGAACAGCGACAGGCATTTAATCACCCTCTCCACACAACCTCCCGCACTCAGGGCATCATTCCCAGTGCTCACACACAGAAGCCAAAGCTCAGAGAGATTGGGCAGCTCTCCCAAGGTCACGCCTATCAAACAGGAGGCGGCACAGGTGGGCTATTCTCTAGGTACAAATAGGATTCTCCACGAAAAACACGACGCTACAGGATCAGTGGCAGCCGGGGGTTACCAACCCCCAAGGCTGAGTTTCCTGAGAAGGAACTGCAGGCCAGGCCCCTCTCTCTCCGTTAATTCACTTCTGTCTTACAGACCCCAGCGCTGGAGAACCGTTTCTCCCAAACTCAAAAGGCCGATGCTGGGAGGACAGGGGGAAGCAGCTGCCCAGCTGTGCATGGCAGGGTGCTCATGAGGGTTGAGGAGCACGGGTCTGGCAAAGACCGGGTCATGGCAGTGGACGTAAGACAAAGCCAGAGCGGGTGCTCAGGGGCAGGGAGGCAGGGGAGGCAGGGGAGGCCAGTTCCTTTCTCTTAACTGCCGAGAAAAAGGGAAGCCGCCCAGGTGATGGCATCGCTTTAGCCTTGGAACTTGGGAGGAGCCACCCAGCGGGCAAAGCTTACATTCAGTGGCCTCCCTGGGTGGTGAAGTACATGCTAAGCGTCTGCACTGAAAAGATAGGAGGAAAGAAAGGAATGACTCTTACATGCAGAGCGGAAGCAAAGAGAAACCCAGAAATGCATCGACTCCAATTTGGACCCCACAGCTTTCTCCACGTGACTTGTCAGCTGCCAAGGCAGGAAGCCTTCTTTCAGGGTGCTGAGCCCCAGCTCACACCAAATGGTTTTCACAACACCACCCAGCCACTTTTACTTCTGCTGAACATGGAGCTCTGGATACTACACTTCATTCTGTCGCCTTGGTCAACGCAGGGAAAGTTCCTCTGAGGGGCACAGCTCGGCCCTCACGGTGACCAGAGGCAGCACCTCTCCTGCCGGCAAAGCCTCTCTGCAGGCCAACGGGTGGGAACACACTGCCTTTCCAAGGGACTGTTTGGTCTCCAGCAACACCACATTCAGTGACAAGGACAAGAAAGAAAAAAGGCCAATGTCCGAGTGCTCAGCATCCTTGGGGCACCCAGCCCTCGCATGTCAGCTCCCAGCTCCCCGCACCTACCGCCCTGCCTCTAGGCTGGATGCTCTCCTCCTTTTACAGACAGTAACCGAGCCTCAGGCTTGCAGCTTCCTGCAGCTTCAGCTCTTAGAGTCTGAGCCCTGGAGAACACCATCCCTGCTGTTAACCTCTGGCTCCTCCCTAAGCCTCAGAAGGCATCACCCTGCCTGTGTTTCTAATCCGTCCCCACACTGCAGGGCAAACCTTTACGCACAGGCCATTCTGACGTGCTGTTTTACCATTTCTGCCCGCCCCATGACACTACAGACTCAGCGCGGGACGGATGGAGCCAAATGTTGTAATTTTCACATTAAAAAAAGAATTCCCAAGGGGAAAAGACATTGGATGGAAAGGCAAAACCTTTACAAGCACTCAAGGAGGCATTAAAATCCGAATTTCCAGAAGATGGTAATTCTGTCCAAGTTGTGACTTGCTCTGGAGCCGTGGGGACTGTCATCCCTACCCATCTATGAAAAGCATCGCAGGCCGTCGGCCTTCCGGGGGCAGGATGGGAGCGGCTTGGCCTCTAGCAAGGAAGCCAGGCTGCTCCGTGCAGTTTAAGTCTCCCCAAGATGGTACAAACACCAGTCAGGAAGACATGCACAGGCACAGCAGCTGCAAACCCGGCATACATGGCAGTGCATGTCTGTAAACGCGTGGCACACGGGAGCCCCCCCGACTGTGTTCCTGGACACGCTCACACTGGAAGCAGCAGTGTGGCAGTGGAAAGAATCTTTGTGCCTCTGCGATGCCGAAGCCACATGTGGACTGGCGAATGGCATCACATCTGGTCCGGGGCATTTGTTCCAGTGTGACGCGGCCCTGGCTGGAAGACTTACAGTTCATGAAAGTCCTGTTGGACCCCAGCATAGTCCAAGATCACACAGCAAAGAGTAATGACACGAAAACCTGTATTTCACCGCAAGACCCCCATGGCAGATTAGTAATGCCACGATTGTTTTTTGGGAGACCCAAAACTAGGAAAACTCCATCAAAAAGCCCCCGGTATGGAACAGACCAAATGATGTGTTTCAGCAGGCCGTGCAGACAGATTCTGAGGCTGTGTCACCGCTTCTAATTGAAAACGCCGGCTAAAATTAAACCTAACTAATTGGAGACCCATTTCTTGACTGGGAAGCCTCAGCTAAGCACTTGTGCCCGGCGTCTCTGATGCTCCTGACATCCTGTGCGGGGACCACAGCGGTGCAGGAGCACTCCCCGGTGTTTGGGCTTTTAACCCTTTCCCCTATTACTGCTATTATTAGTGCACTTTTAGGCAAATCCTGCTTCATAAGCACCAAGATTTAAGCATTTCTTTGGGACATCTTACACCTGTGACATTGCAATTGAACTTTCCAATAAGCCAAGGAAAGAAAGGCAAAAGGAGCCAGACCACCAGAAACACTGCCTGCCCAGGATAATATCCTCTCTCAGTGCCCAGAGCCTGTATGTTTTCTCATCTTCTCTAGAAAATGCACTGCTGCTTAATTTGTGCATTGGAGCAAATTTCTTACCCACCTCCAGGGAGGATGAGATGCCCAGTTTCCGAGGAAGCGTCACCCAGCTCCTGGAGCTTGTCAGTTGCCCCGGCTCACTTTCTCCCTGGATCTGGTTTCTGAGAACGCAAGCAGGACCTTGGGCAGCCAGTGCATCTTCTCTTCCGGTGCCTTTGCAAATCTGAGCCCCACCTGACGGACGGCAGCAGCAGGCTCAAGCCCAGGCAGCTCTGTACCTCCCACCACGGCTGGGTCCAGGTCCTGCGCAGGGACCCAGCGAGCCCAGGAAAGCGTGGCTTCTGCCCTCCCGCTAGGTCCGCCTGAGCTCTCCAGCCACCTCCTCGAGAACCCTAATTTCCTCCGAACTCTCCTCCTTCACGACAGTCTAAAGGAAGTCACACAGCCCAGCCTCGGCGTCACCAAAGGATCCTGAGCCAGATCGGGAAGACCAGCGAGCCTCGCGCACAGCCCAAGCCACCGAGCCAGGAAATGTGCAGCTTGGCCAAGAAAATAATAACTGTCGGCGGCGGAGCGGCTGGTGGTGCCAGAGAAGTCGCTGTTGCAGTGCCTGCATCCTCCGCATGCTAATAAGGCCGTGATGTCAGCAAGTCAGTCACCGCATCTGGACGTCCCACCCCGCGGCCCGGCTCAGATTTATTTACATGTAAATTAGCCTCGCCTTCCAAATCAATAATCCCCAAGCCGGGGAGAGGGGAGAAAGCCTTTGCTGACGCAGAGGCGAAGCTATGCGGCCTCCGAGAGTACCGAAGAAATCACGTAGAAGAAGAGAAGCTTTAAAGACACATGGTTGTTTTTCCTTTTCAAAAGCAGTGCTCTGCTGCGCCAGGGATCAGAGCTGGGCACAGTTATCAACCTGAGCGCCCGTTTCAGATTATATGCACCAGCCCAGCAGTGGCACCGAGCACGCCCCACCTCCAAACCAAAAGCTGTGCTGAGCCTTCGAACACTGTACCTCATTTTGCCTTCTTTCCTCCAACTTTCCCGTCAAGCTCTCGGCCATTTGTCTGTCAGGGACCATGACACCTCTGTGTTCTGCTGTGCTCTGGAATAAAACACACCATGGCTTCCCTAGCAGTCACCCCAATCCCAAGTGAGCACCTCCATGACTAGCCTGCCCAGGAAAGCCTGAGGGTGATGGGGCCCTGGGACAGCTCTGTCTCCATGACCTCATCTGTCAGGCGAGAGAGCAGAGGCTGGTGGAGAAGGGAATTCTCCCAGCTCACACTGGGACTTCAGGGTCCGCAGGACCTACAACTAGAGCTTCCTTAACACCTCTGGGTCCACTGAGTCATCTCCATTGTCTGCACCACCAGGAGGCCTATAGGAGGATTTGAGCTCTCCTACCCAATAGACTTGGAGAGCTCTGGTCCGGAATCCCTGCTTTCCTTCTTGCTAGCAAAGTGACTTTTGTTAAGTGACTTCCCTTGGGGGCCTGTCAACGACCCTATCTGTACCAAGCACTCAGCAAGTGCGTGTTTACTGAGCACAGATGGTTCTAGGACCTGGGCATTCCCCGCTCCCCCCAGCTGCGCTAAAACTGCACTACAGTCAGGGCTAAAACCCGGTAGAACTATGGCGAGGGTTAACACAGTGTCACACACAAACAAAAGTTGTTTCTGATGTTCTGTGTCAAATCATAAAAATTCATTGAGGTGTTACGTCCACCGGGATGGCCATTGGTTCTCTTGTGTGAACATTTCCACGGTCATCTTTCATTATTTAAAATAAATTCCTCTTCCCTCCTTGTCTGTCGCCTCCTAAACCAGGTGGGAAGCAGGCCTGGGCTCCGTGTTGGAATCAGACAGGGAAGAGCTAGCCATAGGTGAGGTGGCGGGGAGCAAGAGAGGGGCTGGGGGGCTGGGGGAGCACAGCCCACACCACAGAAGCTCCGAGGACAAAGCAGGCGCAGCTCCTCACCCACTGCCCCTCCTACAGAGCCCACTCTGATGAGCTCTGCCCTTTCAGCTGGAGCTCCTGAAGCTTCAAATGAGCTTCTTTGTTGGATGTGGGGAAGTTAAATTATGTCTTTTGTTATATATAATTATATTAATAATGTGTAATAATTTCTTTCAGAATGCTTCTCTCTGGTTCAGAGAAGACCTTTCATGGTGAGAATCATGGGACCTGGAATAACTTTTCACCAAGAGAAACGGAATGCAAGCAAGTGAGTTACCCCCACCTTAGGGCCCCGCCACATGGAAACTCCCCAACCCCCACAGCCTTCAAAACGTCAGTTAAAGACCTGAGAGTGTGGGGCCACCAATGACCAAGCGCCAACAGTGACCTCCTCCCAAGTGAGGCATGGCCAGTGCCCCAGTTTCTTACTTGAAGATGGGGGCCTACTCTCTGATCTTAGCAGCAGCAGATCAAACGAGGTTATGAAAAGCCATTCACAAGCAACTGATAATGAGACACCGAAGAGGAGAGCTGGACCGTGGGAAGTGACAGGGATTCATCTTCACCTGCAGCAGATCTGACATACAACTGCCAACTTCATAACGGTATAGCAGGGTTCTGGGATGGGGGTCTGGGTCAGACTCTTGCTTTGGCATATACTGGTTTTATGATTTGGGGGCTGAGGTTCTCATCTGTAACGCAGGGTGCTATGCTTTCTATCCAGATGTCCCCACTGAGCCTCATGGACTCATAGACAGGGCTTTTGGAGAGTGATTGGATTAGCTGACTTGCTGCTAGGAGCAGGTGTCTGGTGATAAGAGAGGGGTCCCTGGGGGCGTGGCCAGCCAGGGTTCACCTCCCTTCCCAGCTCCTCCTCGGATGCTCTGCTTCCTGCCCACCAGACTGTGACCTCCTCTGCCATGCCCCCAGGGTGCTCTGCCTTGGAGCCAGCCCACTGTGGACTGAAATGTGAGCCAAAATAAACCTTCCTCCTCTAAATTGTGGGTGTGGGTTTTCTGCCCCAGTGATGAGGAAAATGACTAAGACGCACAGGGTATCACAGAGTCAAATGTGAGACCTTCCGAACTGCGCCGAGCACGTGATATACAATGAATACTAGCTACTGGTGCGAGAAATGATACTTCCATTAGCTTCAGCACTACTTAATGACTAAGGTTCTAAAAGTGGGCAGGAAGTGGGAGAAGAGAAGACTGCAAGCCCATCCTACTACCAGGGCACAGCCCTGGGCTCAGCTGATGTGGGTGAGCCACCACATGCTTTCCTACATGGCACAACACACTTTGCAACTACTGTGAAACTAGGAAAGGAAGAAGCAAAAACAACCAAGAGGCACCAAAGGGCCCTGCCCCTGACAATGGACACCAGGGCGAGACAACCACGGGTGCTCCTTGACTTGCAGTGGGGTGACATCTCAATAGACTGCCATGAATTCAAATGTCATGAAGCTGATCTGAGACAGCTGAACTACCAAGCACCCTAGCTTAGCAACCCTGTAGAGTCCTGGTCGTTTGTCCTTGTGATGGTGGCTGACTGGGCACGGCTGCTGCCCACCACAGGACAGAATCAAATTGTATGTCACCAACCTGGGAAAAGGTCAGAATTCAGAGTCTGGTTTCTGCTGAAGGTGTGTGGCTTTCACTGCACACAAAGGTGAAAATCAAAGTGAATCCACTTTAAGTCAGGACTGTCTTATGTATTTCTGGGGTGCATGGGTGCTTCCTCTCTCTGTTCATGTGTCCACTCACTCATAGATGAGCTCCCACAAATCGTCAGTCACTGTGGCAGGCCGGGAGTCATGGAGACTGGTTAGGGCTTAGATCTAGATGCACCCGCAGAGGCCTCATGTGCTCATAGGTGGGACTTTGGGAGGTGACTGGATAGTGAGTGTGTGATACTGGATTAGTCCACTGGTGGGTTTATAGCTGGGTGTGATGCTGGGAGGTGAAGCCTGGTGGGAAGAGGTGGGTCACTGTGGGTGTGGCCTGGAACAATGTATCTCCCTTGTCCTCTGTTAAGCTCTGCTCTGCTTCCTGTCTGCCATGCCGCGAGCTGTTTCTCCTCTGCTATGCCGCCCTGCCTTGGAGCCAGCTGACTGTGGACTGAAACTTCTACAAACTGTGAGCCAAAATAAACCTCTTGTCCCTCAACTTGTGGGTGTCAGGTACTGTGGCCCAGAAATGAGAAAGTAAATAAGATAGTGACCAAGACAGATGGATTCATCTTTAAAGAGCTTAGCAATAAAGGGAGAAGACAATGATGAAATTAGAGTGGAATGTGATGTATATCACAATAGGGTGCGTAGAGCCCATGAGAGGTCTGACTGCAGTTGGGAGGGGATGGTGCAGAAGGACGTGGGTTATCTGCACAGCATGCTGGTGTGGACTACTAAAGTAACAAAATCCATAGACTGATAATTCCTTGGCACAATTATTTTCATTCTGGAAGTCCTTCTATTGAAGATTTTTGGAAAATGTGCTCTTGGCTATTCAACAAGGTGGCATGACAAGTACTTTGGAAATTTCCAGGACTTGATAAACAGGGATAAAACTTTCACTGTGATTATAAAAACTGAGCAAAATTCCACATTCATGACAGCAAACTTCATGGGAGTGAGGAGGGGGATGCACAGACAACAGCACATATGTCCAAGACACCCCAGGAAGCATTTATTGGAGCTCTGGGAAACAGTATGCGTTGTCAGGATGCAACAGGCCAGCGCTGGGACATTCACACCAATGACCACGGTCATGCGGAGCACGCAGGAGGAGGGACAGAGGATGCAGGATGTGACCAACTGTGGCCACGGTGAGAAAAGAGTGCGGTCAGGTCCCTGGTCAAACATAATTTTACTTTATTGGAGTTAAGGATAACATTGTCTTTTTAATAGGGAAGGCCTTCCTAAGCATGACACAAACTTGAGAAGCTATAGATAAAAAGACTGCTGAAATTGCCAAGGTCAAATCTCAGCAGCTGGAGAGGGTGCAGGAGAAAGAACACTAAGAGGAGAGAAGGTGTCAGTACAAACCTGGAATTAAGTTCCCGTCTGCGAGGGCGGGAAATCATGCAGTGGCACCACCATGACAATGGCCTGTAATGATGAAGAGCCTGCTCCGTACATGCTGGAAAATCAAATCACCCCTCCATTCTGGCTGGGATTAGTCAGAATCTTGTTAGAGGATTACAGGGAGCGGTTAAGCGAATCTGCCGGTTGGCTTACAGGGAGAAGTGTAAGTGACAACAGGACCATGACCTCCCAGTAGTATGGCATTGTGAAGAAGGGTATAATGAACCATTTTAAAATCTCCACTTCCTTGGGCATAAAGTAAGAAGAAATTAATTTTTTGAAGAGGGATTTCACTTGGATCTACAGAAGACTTTTTAATCTGAAATGATTAAGAACTGGTTTGGGTTACTCATAAAAAAGATAGTGTTTTGGATTTTGGAGAACTTCAGAAAGATAAGCACAGAGCCATTCTAGCTGGGTTACATCAGGACCTTCGGGCCTTGCTATCGTAAAAGCTAATTATTGTAACAGATAGTACCAAAGGTTCAAACTACTCATTTAAGAAGGTTCATTTAAATTTATTTTATTTTACAAGTGATTATGTGCGTAGTTTTAAGCAGTCTACTCAGAAACAGTTCTCTGCATTTAGATTTCAAAATCGAATAAAGTAAATGTGGGATAGGAGGCTAACAAAGAATGGTTAGACTAGGTGATGACACTGTAACAAAACTTCCAGCTCTCGGTGGTGAAGCAGACACGCTGCTCTCCCCTCAGGATGGTCAGACATCCAGAGGCCTTCCCACACCTCCACACCCTGCAGTGACCCAGAGGTCTACTCGGCTCCCTTCCTGTATCTCTCTGACTTTAACTTGTAATTTCCAAGTTTTACCAACAGGAAATGAGAGCCTCTGTTATAGCTTTTATCCAAATGTTCTCCCAAATGTGCTCATAGGTGGGGCTTTGGGGGAGGTGCCTGGAGGGTGTGAGAATATGGATTAAGGGTGCATGATATTAAATTAGTCCACTGATTAGTTTAAGTTTTTTTGTTTTTTGTTGTTGTTGTTGTTTTGTTTTTGTTTTTCTTCCGGTACCAGGAATCAAACTCACAACCTTGCGCTTGCCAGGCAGGCGCTTTGCTGCTGAACTAAATCCCCAGCCCCTTCCACTGATTAGTTTAGTGTAGTTCTGATCTTCGATAGTGGGAAGATCCACCCTGGGTGTGGGTAGCACCAACCAAAAGGCTTATAGCCTGGATGAGATAAAAGGGAAAGAAAGGCTTAATGCTGCTCCTTGCTGCCTCCTGCTTACCCTGCTGCAGACTGTTTCTCCTCCGCCATGTCCCTCCGCCATGTCCCTCCGCCATGCTGCCCTGACTGGGAGCCAGCCAACTATAGTCTGAAACCTTTACAAAACTTGAGCTAAAATAAACCTCTCCTCCTTTAACTTGTGGGCGTCAGATATCTCATCCTAGCAATGAGAAAGTAACTAAGACAGCACTGAATATGCTTTTAAAGGGTTCAGCTTGAAGATGAACAATACCACCTTCACTGATCAAACCAGTCCCATGACCTGCCAGGAGGCTGAGAAATGTATGCCCAGGAAGAAGGGGACAGTGGATAATAGAGAGCTCCACTAAGTGCAACAGGAGTGCATTTTCCTTTTGGCTATGTAAAAACAGTTTTTAAAAACCCACATCACTTTGAATGCTCTTGCTTTGATTTGTTTATGTGTGTGATACTGGTATGCTGCTACTGTTCTAATTCTTTGTTTCTCATTTACTACTCTCTTTAAAATTAAAAAAACCCCACAATCTATTAAATGTATAATGTTTTAAAACAAATGGATATTTAACATCCAAAAGCCCCTGGTGATAGTCCTGAATGAATACTAAGATCAAACTTGCATTTTCTCTGTCAACAGGGATAAAATACAGAATATATTCTGTGTTCTTAGAAAAGAAATACTTAAAAGAGAAATCCTCAATATTTTTTACCACTTTTCAAATTTAGATTTACACTGTGTCTCCTGCAATAGGCAGGGTATCATCATTTAAGAATGGGAATCTGACTTTATCACCCTAAGCTGCATGACCGTGTAACAACAGCCACCTCACCTTCTCTAGACTCAGTTTCTCCACCTACAAAATGAGACATTTGCCCTATAAAGGTTGAGAAAGATTAGATGCACCGAAGTACATAAAGCAGAAGTACTTGGGAGTATCTAACCCAAAGTATCAAATAACTATTATCTTCTACTTGGCTCATTTTTTCTCTCTCCTTCTTCTTCTCTTCTTCTTCCCCTCTCTCCCAGAACTGGAGATTGAACCCAGGGACTGCTGAGCAACATCCCTAGCTCTTTCTATTTTAAAACAGGATCTAGCTAAGTAGCTCAGGCTGACTCTGAACCTGTGATTCTCCTGTTTCAGCTCATGAATAGCTGAGATTATAGCGTGTGCCACTGTGCCCAGCTCTCACCTGGTTTCCAAAGAAGAGGAAAAGAAGGCCTTATACCTGGTATCTAGATGTCCTCCCAAAGCCTCATGTGGTCATAGGTGGGTTTTTTGGAGGTGGCTGGGCCTAGAGGGTATGACGCTGGGATTAAGGATGTGTTGTTGGGATTAAGGATGTCCCATCCTGGATGGGAGTGCTACCCACCCTGAGTGTGGGTATACTGGGTAGAGTATAAAGGACAGACAGAGATGCTTCTCTTGCTGCTTTACCACCTTCTGCTACTCCGTGGGCTCGTTCTCCTCTGCAATGCTCCTCTGCCATGCCACCCTGCCTCAGAGCCAGCCAACTATGGGCTGAAATCTCTACAGACTGTGAGCTAAATAAACCTTTTCTCCTTTAATTTTGGGTGGTGGATATTTTGTCTCAGCAACAAGAAAAGTAAAGACAGAAGGATTGCTGGTGCCATGAATGATAAAGTTGTTCATGATAAACACAAGGACAAGTTCTCCCAACCTCCAAAAGCCTTCTTCTTTGTCTACTTGTGATCACTCCGTTACAAATGCTTCCCAGATCATGGATGTTTCTAAATCTCGTGGAAAAACCATCTGGGACACTTTAAGCCCAAAAACCAAGCCTTCTTTTTCCCCCTCATCTAAGGAATCTGCCACATTCCATACATTTTAATTATGCTTGATCCCAATAATCAAACACACAAAATTTTAACACAGCCTTTTATCCTCCTTTAATTATATTAATTAAAATGAAAAATATGGACAAGCTAGACTGTGCACATCAAAATGAAAAACTGCTGAGGACTGGGTTCCCACCCCCCAAAAGATTAAAAATCACATCAATGATTTAAATAGGCTTATCATTGCACATTTCCATGAAAACATCATTAAATTGGCATGATGTGCTAGCAGTTTTTCTCAGACAAAGAAAGCTGCACTTAATATGGCAGCTTCTGGGGACCAGGAGTGTGCATTAAACAGCTGACTAAACACCCAAACTTCCTCGATGTAAGATGTAGGCGGACAGGTGAGAAGTGTCCAGAGCACGCTGGTTTCCTGGAACCTCCATGCAGGCGTGCAGGCCTTTGCACACCGCTCTTCAGAAAATACTGGCAAAGTGAAAGGGATTCTAGAAAAAGGACTAAAAACTATTCGCTTCATAAAGTGCAAAGTGAGCCCTGGGAAGAGCGCCCTGGGAGAGGAAATGCCACAGCTGTGTACACTGACAACTGGTTTTCTCCAGGAATGAGAAGGACATAGGTACCAGGGGCTCTGCACATCTTATTGCATTGAGCCCTCCCCATGTCCCCAAATGTAACTTTCATTATCTACTAGCACACAGATGAGGAAATGAGCTTCAGAGGGCAAAGGAATGATACCAAGACCTACATCTCAGATTAGGTCCTGGGTCTGATCACAAATCCCACACTCCTTCCTCTGATTCAGAGGTTCTCACCCTCCCTCTCAAGACACAGGTATGCACCAAGTAACCTGTGAAATGCTGGAACTAATTTCTTACTAAAAACAGAAAGCACAGAAGGTTCTCCAGCCCTTCAGGTTAGATCAATTCTCTGCACAAAAGAGGAAGACACAGTGATTGGTTCTTAGATGTGTGCTCCTTCCTTCATTTTTTTTCTTTTTTTTATTCTAAAAAAGAATAAAAATGATAAAAAACAGTACCAAATTTCAAAACAAGATAATAGGAAATTAACAGTGGTTACTATACTGCATATTGTTATCTTCAAAGTAGTTGCTCAGAATACCTTAGGCAGGTAAGATTGATGAAACAATATAAACACTAACAGTTCCTTTCAATGAACTAATAGAAATTAGTAGTACAATTACCTTAGCTAATACATATATATATCTTCTTTCTTGTTTCCTTCCCCAATCCCAGTTGTTCTTCCCTTTTGAGTAATTTCTTTCCCTTTCATAACATCTATTAT